>NC_092707.1:58218187-58518187 GCF_047496885.1 Scyliorhinus torazame | reverse complement strand
TAAGAGGAAGTTTGACAAGAGGTGTTCAAAATCATGATGAGTTTTGATAGAGTAATTAAGGAAGAACTGGGTCAGTAAGCAGAGGGCACAGATTTAAGCTGAGTGGCAAAATAACCAGAGGCAGCATGGGGAGGGAGATAGAGAACCTAGTGGAATAGTGTAACGACAACAATCTCTTCCTCAATATCAGCAAAACTAAAGAGCTGGTCATTGGCTTCAGGAAGCAAAGTAACGGACACACCCCTGTCTGCATCAACGGGCCGACATGGAGATGGTTGACAGCTTCAAATTCCTAGGTGTACACATCACTAACAATCTGTCCTGGTTCCCCCCATGTCGACTCTACAACCAAGAATGCACAACAGCGCCTATACTTTCTCAGGAAATGAAGGAAATTTGGCAGGTCCACATTCACCAGTACCAATTTTACAGATGCACCATTGAAGGCATTCTATCTGGCTGCTTCACAGCCTATGGCAACTGCACGACCCAAGACCGTAAGGAACTACAGTCGTGAACACTGCCCAGTCCATCACGCGAACCCGCCTCCCATCCATTGACTCGGTCTACACCTCCCACTGCCTTGGGAAAGAAGGCATAATCGAAGACCCCTCCCACCTGGGTTATTCACTCTTCCAACTTCTCCCATCGGGCAGGAGTTACAAAATTCTGAGAACACGAACTAACAGGTTCAAAAACAACTTCTTCCCCGCTGTTACCAGACTCCTGAATGACCCTCTTATAGACTGATCTAATCTCTTCACACATCTTCTCTACTGAGTAGTACTGCACTCTGTATGCTTCTTCCGATGCCTGTGTCTATGTATGTATATTGTGTTTATATCTATGTCTTATGTTTTTTTTTCTCATTTATGGAATGATCGGTCTGGACTGTACACGGAACAATACTTTTCACTGTACCTCGGTACACGCGACAATAAAACAAATCCAATCCAATCCAATCAAGTTGTTTGATAGAATGAGTTACTTGAAATAGAAGTGGAATTGGCATTATATTAAAACTTTCAAAAGTAAATCAGGAAAATACTTGAAAGGGATATAAAATTCCTGTGGAAAGACCAGGAAAGTAGGGCAAATTGAATAGCTCTACCAAAGAGATGACACAGACACAACAGGTTGCAGTATGGGTGCCCAGGCTTTAGTGACTTGAGATTTACTTTTCGACTGATCCTACACAATCTACCAGTAGGGTCTTCCCACCCACCCCACTACTGACCAAGCTAGCCGGGCCCTAAAGGACATAGCTGCTAGATGGGACTGCGGGAGATGGTGAGGGAACCAACAAGAAGGAACAACATACTTGGCCTCCCTCACCATCCGGCCCAACGAAGATGGAGCTGAGTTTGACAGTATTGGTAGGAATGACCACCATACAGGCCTTGTGGAGATGAAGTCCAATCTTCACATTGATGATACGAGCGGCACGGTGGCACAGTGGTTAGCACTGCTGCCTCACAGCTCCAGGGTCCTGGGTGACGGTGTGGAGTTTGCACTTTCTCCCAGTGTCTCCGTGGGTTTCCTCCGGGTGCTCTGGCTTCCTCCCACAGTCCAAAGATGTGCAGATTAGGAGGATTGGCCATGCTAAATTGCCTCCTAGTGTTCAAAAGGTTAGGTGGGGTCACTGGGGACAGGGTGGAGGCGTGGATTTAATTAGGATGCGTGTTCCATGGATGCAGACTCGATGGGCCAAATGGCCTACCTCTGCATTGTAAATTCTATGATTCTATGAGGCTGAATGGCTTTCTTCTGGGCTCTATAACAGCCAATAGATTTGCAACTACTGCTCGATACCACAATGGTTGTTGGAAGCAAATGGTATTTTGTTTATAATTGGCTTCAAGTAGTATTTCAGTATTCTCCCATCAAGTTCAAAGAATGCTTCACATAATTCAACCTAGGAAAGCAGAGAAAGCTAACAATTTCAAAAAGGTAGGCAACTCAAAAAGAAAGTCCTAATTACTGGTGTTTTGACACATCAAGGCACATTGCACAAAAGTAGAGTCTGGAGCAAGAGTCAATTATCGGTTAATAAAGGGTGCTTAAGATACAAGATTTACTTTTTCACAGGGTGGCATAGGGCACATACCTTGTTCACCAGGCCCGTCTTTTTAGAATTGGATATGGTCCATTTTGAAGTTTATAGTCCAGATTGCAAATTAGTAATTTTTTCACTTACCTAAAACTTATCACTCAACCAACTTCTATTTTATTTCTAGGCCCCAGTGAGTCCATATGTGCAAGGGAGGGAATAAAGTCAGCCAACAAACTTACAACAGGGAAATCACACATTAAAAAGGCTACAACGAAGCTTGGAGAAAATAAAGCTTTACATAAAACAACCAGGCATGATCAGGGCAGCAAGGTGGCACAGTGGTTAGCACTACTGCCTCACAGCACCAGAGACCCAGGTTCAATTCAGCCTTGGGTGACTGTGTGGAGTTTGCACATTCTCCCAGTGTCTGCGTGGGTTTCCTCCGGGTGCTCCGGTTTCCTCCCACTGCCCAAAGATATGCAAGTTAGGTGGGGTTGCAGAGATAGGGCACGGGATTGGGCCTAGGTTAAGTATTCTTTCAGAGGGTTGGTGCAGACTTGAAGGGTCGAATGGCCTCCATCCGCACTGCAGGGTTTCTGTGATCCCGAAAAATGGAAAATTTACACCACAGGGAGAGGCCATTCAATCCATCATGTCAATGCTAGATGAGAAAAAAGATTTCTGGCACAATTCCACTTTCCAATTCTTGGTCCGTAGCCGAGCAGGAAGTGCATATCCATGTATGTGAGAGTTTACACCTCCACTACTCTTCCAGGAAGAAGTGTGCCAGACCCCACCACCTTCTGGTGAAAAAGACTCAACTTCCCAAGAGTTTTTCTGCTAATTACCGTATATCCAGGGCCCTTGGCTATTAAACTTGGTGTTATCGACCTCTCTGCTAAGGGAAATATGTCCTTCCTATTTACTCTATCAAGGCCCCTCTACACCTCAATTACATCTTCTCTCAGCCTCCATTGTTCCAAAGTAATCAAAACCAAGGTTATGCAATCTTTCCTTCTGGTTAAAATTCTCTATTCCTGGGAGGTACTCTTTCCAGTGTGATCACATCCTTCCTGTAATAGAACATAGAACGATACAGCGCAGTACAGGCCCTTCGGCCCACGATGTTGCACCAAAACAAAAGCCATCTAACCTACACTATGCCATTATCATCCATATGTTTATCCAATAAACTTTTAAATGCCCTCAATGTTGGCGAGTTCACTACTGTAGCAGGTAGGGCATTCCACGGCCTCACTACTCTTTGCGTAAAGAACCTACCTCTGACCTCTGTCCTATATCTATTACCCCTCAGTTTAAAGCTATGTCCCCTCGTGCCAGCCATTTCCATCCGCGGGAGAAGGCTCTCACTGTCCACCCTATCTAACCCCCTGATCATTTTGTATGCCTCTATTAAGTCTCCTCTTAACCTTCTTCTCTCCAACGAAAACAACCTCAAGTCCATCAGCCTTTCCTCATAAGATTTTCCCTCCATACCAGGCAACATCCTGGTAAATCTCCTCTGCACCAGCTCCAAAGCCTCCACGTCCTTCCTATAATGCTGTGACCAGAACTGTACGCAATACTCCAAATGCGGCCGTACCAGAGTTCTGTACAGTTGCAACATGACCTCCTGACTCCGGAACTCAATCCCTCTACCAATAAAGGCCAACACTCCATAGGCCTTCTTCACAACCCTATCAACCTGGGTGGCAACCTTCAGGGATCTATGTACATGGACACCTAGATCCCTCTGCTCATCCACACTTCCAAGAACTTTACCATTAGCCAAATATTCCGCATTCCTGTTATTCCTTCCAAAGTGAATCACCTCACACTTCTCTACATTAAACTCCATTTGCCACCTCTCAGCCCAGCTCTGCAGCTTATCTATATCCCTCTGTAACCTGCTACATCCTTCCACACTATCGACAACACCACCGACTTTAGTATCGTCTGCAAATTTACTCACCTACCCTTCTGCGCCTTCCTCTAGGTCATTGATAAAAATGACAAACAGCAACAGCCCCAGAACAGATCCTTGTGGTACTCCACTTGTAACTGAACTCCATTCTGAACATTTCCCATCAACCACCACCCTCTGTCTTCTTTCAGCTAGCCAATTTCTGATCCACATCTCTAAATCACCCTCAATTCCCAGCCTCCGTATTTTCTGCAATAGCCTACCGTGGGGAACCTTATCAAACGCTTTGCTGAAATCCATATACACCACATCAACTGCTCTACCCTCGTCTACCTGTTCAGTCACCTTCTCAAAGAACTCGATAAGGTTTGTGAGGCATGACCTACCCTTCACAAAGCCATGCTGACTATCCCTGATCATATTATTCCTATCTAGATGATTATAAATCTTGTCTCTCATAATCCCCTCCAAGACTTTACCCACTACAGACGTGAGGCTCACCGGTCTATAGTTGCCGGGGTTGTCTCTGCTCCCCTTTTTGAACAAAGGGACCACATTTGCTGTCCTCCAGTCCTCTGGCACTATTCCTGTAGCCAATGATGACATAAAAATCAAAGCCAAAGGTCCAGCAATCTCTTCCCTGGCCTCCCAGAGAATTCTAGGATAAATCCCATCAGGTCCCGGGGACTTATCTATTCTCAGCCTGTCCAGAATTGCCAACACCTCTTCCCTACGTACCTCAATGCCATCTATTCTATTAGCCTGGGGCTCAGCATTCTCCTCCACAACATTATCTTTTTCCTGAGTGAATACTGACGAAAAATATTCATTTAGTATCTCGCCTATCTCTTCAGACTCCACACACAATTTCCCATCCCTGTCCTTGACTGGTCATACTCTTTCCCTAGTCATTCGCTTATTCCTGATATACCTATAGAAAGCTTTTGGGTTTTCCTTGATCCTACCTGCCAAATACTTCTCATGTCCCCTCCTTGCTCGTCTTAGCTCTCTCTTTAGATCCTTCCTCACTACCTTGTAACTATCCATCGCCCCAACTGAAACTTCACACCTCATCTTCACATAGGCCTCCTTCTTCCTCTTAACAAGAGATTCCACTTCTTTGGTAAACCACGGTTCCCTTGCTCGACGCCTTCCTCCCTGCCTGACCGGTACATACTTATCAAGAACACGCAGTAGCTGATCCTTGAACAAGCTCCACTTATCCAGTGTGCCCAACACTTGCAGCCTACTTCTCCACCTTATCCCCCCCAAGTCACGTCTAATGGCATCATAATTGCCCTTCCCCCAGCTATATCTCTTGCCCTGCGGTGTATACTTATCCCTTTCCATCATTAACGTAAACGTCGCCGAATTGTGGTCACTGTCCCCAAAGTGCTCTCCTACCTCCAAATCCAACACCTGGCCTGGTTCATTACCCAAAAACAAATCCAACATGGCCTCGCCTCTTGTTGGCCTGTCAACATATTGTGTCAGGAAACCCTCCTGCACACACTGTACAAAAAACGACCCATCTAATGTACTCGAACTATATCTTTTCCAGTCAATATTTGGAAAGTTAAAGTCTCCCATAATAACTACCCTGTTACTTTCGCTCTTATCCAGGATCATCTTCGCCATCCTTTTCTCTACATCCCTAGAACTATTTGGAGGCCTATAGAAGACTCCCAACAGTGTGACCTCTCCTTTCATGTTTCTAACCTCAGCCCATACTACCTCGGAAGATGAGTCCCCATCTAGCATTCTCTCCGCCACCGTAATACTGCTCTTGACTAGCAGCGCCACACCTCCCCCTCTTTTGCCTCCTTCTCTGAGCTTACTAAAACACCTAAACCCCGGAACCTGCAACATCCATTCCTGTCCCTGCTCTATCCATGTCTCCAAAATGGCCACAACATCGAAGTCCCAGGTACCAACCCATGCTGCCAGTTCCCCTACCTTATTTCGTATACTCCTGGCATTGAAGTAGACACACTTCAAACCACCTACCTGAACACTGGCCCCCTCCTGCGACATCAAATCTGTGCTCCTGACCTCTATACTCTCATTCTCCCTTACCCTAAAACTACAATCCAGGTTCCCATGCCCCTGCTGCATTAGTTTAAACCCCCCCAAAGAGCACTAACAAATCTCCCCCCCAGGATATTTGTGCCCCTCAGGTTCAGATGTAGACCATCCTGTCTGTAGAGGTCTCACCTTCCCCAGAAAGAGCCCCAGTTATCCAGAAATCTGAATCCCTCCCGCCTGCACCATCCCTGTAGCCACGTGTTTAACTGCTCTCTCTCCCTATTCCTCATCTCACTATCACGTGGCACGGGCAACAACCCAGAGATAACAACTCTGTTTGTTCTAGTTCTGAGCTTCCATCCTAGCTCCCTGAAAGCCTGCCTGACATCCTTGTCCCCTTTCCTACCTATGTCGTTAGTGCCAATGTGGACCACGACTTGGGGCTGCTCCCCCTCCCCCTAAGGACCCAGAAAACACGAACCGAGACATCACGTACCCTTGCACCTGGGAGGCAACATACCAAACGTGAGTCTCTCACGCTCCCACAAAATCTCCTATCTGTGCCCCTGACTATCGAGTCCCCAATTACTAATGCTCTGCTCCTCTCCCCCCTTCCCTTCTGAGCAACAGGGACAGACTCCGTGCCAGAGGCCCGTACCCCATGGCTTACCCCTGGTAAGTCCCCCCCCCCCACAAGTATCCAAAGCGGTATACTTGTTTCTCAGGGAAACGACCGCAGGGGATCCCTGCACTGACTGCTTCTTCCCAGTCCCTGCAGTAATGCAGTAACCAGAACTGTATGTAGTACCGCAGCTTTGGTCTAACTAGAGCTTTTTAAAAAAGTTATTTTAAAAAACAAACTCCCTGATTCTGTAACTCCGTGCCTCAGACAATAAAAGGAAGCATCCTTTATGCCTTCTTAGACCACTATCTATCTGCCCTTTCTTTCTGTTCATTCATGGGATATGGATGTTGCTGGCTGGGCCGGCATTTATTGCCCATCCCTAATTGCTCTCTCACTGAGTGGCTTGCTCAGCCATTTCAGAGGGCAGTTCAGAGTCAACCACATTGCTGTGGGTCTGGAGTCACATGTAGATCAGTCCAGATAAGGATGGCTGATTACCTTCCCCGAGTGGGATAAATGAACCAGGTGGGTTTTTACAGCAATCGACAATGGTTTCATGCTCAGCATTAGACTTTTAATTCCAGATTTTTATTGAATTCAAATTTCACCATCCGCTGTTAGGGGTTTGAACCTGGGAGCCCAGAGCATTACCCTGGGTCTCTGGATTACTAGCCCAGCAAAAATATGCCACCACCTCTCCTGCTACCTTCAGGTATCTGTGGACATGCACTCCAAGGTTCGCCATCTCCTACACAACTCAGAATTGTATCATTTATTCTGTATTTTCTTGCCTGGTTTGCCTTCTCTAAACCCATTACCTTGCACTTCTCTGGATTGAAAATAATTTTCCATTTTCCTGTCCCATTTCACTGATATCCTCTAGTCGTATTCACAATTTACATAGATGATTTGGCGTTGGGGACCAAGGGCAATGTGTCCAAGTTTGCAGACGACACTAATATAAGTGGTAAAGCAAAAAGTGCAGAGGATACCCCAGTCTGCAGAGGGATTTGGATAGGCTAAGTGAATGGGCTAGGGTCTGGCAGATGGAATACAATGTTGACAAATGTGAGGTTATCCCTTTTGGTAGGAATAACAGCAAAAGGGATTATTATTTAAATGATAAAATATTAAAACATGCTGCTGTGCAGAGAGACCTGGGTGTGGGGGAGCATGAGTCGCAAAAAGTTGGTTTCCAGGTGCAACAGGTGATTAAGAAGGCAAATGGAGTTTTGTCCTTCATTGCTAGAGGGATGGAGTTTAAGACGAGGGAGGTTATGCTGCAATTGTATAAGGTGTTAGTGAGGCCACACCTGGAGTAGTGTGTTCAGTTTTGGTCTCCTTACCTGAGAAAGGACGTACTGGCGTTGGAGGGTGTGTAGAGGAGATTCACGAGGTTAATCCCAGAGTTGAGGGGGTTGGATTACGAGGAGAGGTTGAGTAGATTGGGACTGTACTCGTTGGAATTTAGAAGGATGCGGGGCGATCTTATAGAAACATGTAAAATTATGAAGGGAATAGATAGGATAGATGCGGGGAGGTTGTTTCCACTGGCGAAAGAAAGCAGAACTAGGGGGCATAGCCTCAAAATAAGGGGAAGTAGATTTAGGACTGAGTTTAGGAGGAACTTCTTCACCCAAAGCGTTGTGAATCTATGGAATTCCTTGCCCAGTGAAGCAGTTGAGGCTCCTTCATTGAATGATTTTAAGATAAAGATAGATAGTTTTTTGAAGAAAAAAGGGATTAAGGGTTATGGTGTTCGGGCCGGAAAGTGGAGCGGAGTCCACAAAAGATCAGCCATGATCTCATTGAATGGCGGAGCAGGCTCGAGGGGCCAGATGGTCTACTCCTGCTCCTAGTTCTTATAAGAATTGCATAATTATTTGCACCACAGGTAGCAATTTATTAGATTTAACTTCCCAACCCAAGAAAAAAAAGTTATTGAACTTCTCATTGCTGCAACGCCTCGGAATCATGTACCCTTCATTCTTGGGAAACACATTCTTGGGAAACAAATCGAAATTGAAATGAAATGAAAATTGCTTATTGTCACAAGTAGGCTTCAAATGAAGTTACTGTGAAAAGCCCCTCGTCGCCACATTCTGGCGCCTGTTCGGGGAGGCTGGTACGGGAAATCTAATTATTGACCATTATTGATTCAACAGATTTACATTCAACAGGTAAAATATTATTCAAGTAAGTTATGCTAAACGTTTATAAATCACTGGTTAGGCCTCTGCTGGAAGAGTGTCCAATTCTGGGCACCCAGTTTGAAGAATGGGATCAAAGCCTTGGAGAGCTTACTGTAATGGTACAAGAGCTGAAGGACTTTTAGGGCAGCACGGTGGCACAGTGATAAGCACTGCTGCCTCACAGCGCTAGGGACCCAGGTTCAATTCCGACCTTGGGTGACTGTGTGGAGTTTGCATATCGTCCCCACCTGTGTGGGTTTCCTCCGGTTTCCTCCCACAGTGCAAAGCTGTGTATGTTAGGTGGATTGGCCATGCTAAATTGTTCCTTAGTATCCAAAGATGTGCAGGTTAGATGGGGTTATGGGGATAGGGTGGGGGAGTGGGCCTGGGTAGGATGCTCTTTCAGAAGGTCAGTGTAGACCCGATGAGCCGAATGGCCTCCTTCTGCACTATGACTTGCGTTATCTGGACAAATGAGAGAATCTGGGCTTGTTCTCTTTATAGCAGAGATTAATTAAGAGGGATTTTCATAGTTTCTCCCCATGTACCCCATTTCCTGTGGCAAATTGGTCGATAAAGAGGACACAGATTTAAGGCAATTAGCGAAAGAACCAGTGGAGGGGTCAGGAAAAATTAATTTTTTGCACAATGAGTTAAGTTCTGGAATGCACTGCCTGAAAGGTTGGTGGACGAAAATACATCAGTAACTTTCAAAAAGAAAATTGGATATACTGAAGGAAAAATGTAGACTATAGCAAAAGAGCAGCCAAGTGGGAGAAATTGAATAGCTCTTTCAAAGAACTGGAATGGACATAGTGGCAGAATGAGCTGTGTATTATGTCTGTTCTACTTCACTTAACAATATAACTTTGTTACCATGCCCCAAAATTGCACCAAGTTACATAATTGTATACAAAGAACAAAGAAATGTACAGCACAGGAACAGGCCCTTCGGCCCTCCAAGCCCGTGCCGACCATGCTGCCCGACTAAACTACAATCTTCTACACTTCCTGGGTCCGTATCCCTCTATTCCCATCCTATTCATGTATTTGTCAAGATGCCCCTTAAATGTCACTATCGTCCCTGCTTCCACCACCTCCTCCGGTAGCGAGTTCCAGGCACCCACTACCCTGTGTAAAAAAACTTGCCTCGTACATCTACTCTAAACCTTGCCCCTCTCACCTTAAACCTATGCCCCCTAGTAATTGACCCCTCTATCCCGGGGAAAAGCCTCTGACTATCCACTCTGTCTATGCCCCATATAATTTTGTAGACCTCTATCAGGTCGCCCCTCAACCTCCTTCGTTCCAGTGAGAACAAACCGAGTTTATTCAACCACTTCTCATAGCTAATGCCCTCCATACCAGGCAACATTCTGGTAAATCTCTTCTGCACCCTCTCTAAAGCCTCCACATCCTTCTGGTAGTGTGGCGACCAGAATTGAACACTATACTCCAAGTGTGGCCTAACTAACGTTCTATTCAGCTGCAACATGACTTGCCAATTCTTGAATTCTTGTATATTGAACCTTAGTCCATATGACTTAAAAAGTATACAAAAAATTCAATAGGAAGTATTTCAACCAGCAAAAAAAGAGTTTCAGGAAACATGGCATTCAATTGACAGAACTTCATTACTTCACTAGGGCATAGAATCTTTTACCCAGGTAAAAAGGCCTAATATTCAATGTCATGATCAACAAAAAGATCGGCCCATTATCTTACAAATTGTACCTTTTCAAAATAAAACACTAAATTTAAGGTCAAAGCTTTCTTACCTGTTGCCAAAAATTGTGCCAAGAAGGTATTTGTTGATGGAGCAGGTGCTATAGGAACTGGGTCTGGCTTCAATGCAGGCACAAATTTCTGCAGTTGTTTCGGAGGCCTGATTCCAAGGCCTGGAGAAGAGCCAGCTTTTGGTACAGCAAAAGGTATAGGAATTTTTGGTGGCTGCATAGTAACCTTACGAGGCACTCCTTGTTGTTTTGTGGCAAGCTGAAGATTCTGGTTTTGGGTGAATGTAGTAGCAGCAGGAATTTGTGTAAACATAGATGAGGCAGTATGAGTAATCGCTGCTGGTGGTGGTGAAGCAGAAAAAGTAAACTTCTGATTCTCTGGCCTGACAAATGGCGGAGTATTCAGAGACATGTTGGAAGGCACTTCAGACTTGACCGTTTCTGGCTGCTGGGTTTCGGGCAACGGAGATGACGGCACATCAGGTGAAAACAGTTTTAAAAATGTCTGTTGGTTGTTTAGTGCTGTCTGTGGACGAAATTCTTGATTCTGAACAAAAGCTGTGAACTTTGAGTTACTATTGTCATTGCTGGTATTAACACGATCCATCACTGGAGGGGGGCCAGCAGATGGAATTATTTCCTCCTCAATGTCAACTGATGATATTGTGCCAGTAAGATTGTCAGCCGGCAGGATAGTCTCCTTAAAAATATATATAATTACAAAAATTTTGATCAAAGGCTCAGCTAAATATAAACTGAATTATTCCAACTACAGACACAATATTCTTCCATTCCAAAACTAGAAGTAAAATTGACTAGAGATCATTCTTATAAGTGTAGAAAGTCCTATTAGGAATGTTATATGAATATTTAACATGTTCACATTCATCGCTGCTCTTTTAAGTAGTGGCAACAACTCAATTCATAAATAAATAATATGTAGAATAATTATTCTTCGCTCGCTCTATCACAACACTCCATTTACAAGTTAGTTACTAACAGGTTATAGGGAACATTAGAGTGAAGTCTGCCAGGGAAACTTAAAAATAGCCAGTAGAGGTCAAAAGAAAATCCGCTGGTCCAAGGTCCATTACTCCCAGATCAGGATCAGACTTTCTCCTGTAGGCAACACGGATATTCTATTTTTGCTTTAAATTTTCAATTATATTCCTGGATATTTTATCGCATATTTAAACAACATTGTAATCGCTAGTTTGTTAAATAAATACAACATTACAGTACATGAGGTATATCCCAAACCCACCCATCAGGGATATTATGGAATGCTTGGCACCATTTTTAATTCTAAAAAGTACAACACAATTATTTTGTTCACAAGAATAAAACAGTCAAGTTCAAAACCTTGCTGATTCAAAGCTTTGATGATCCCTTTCCTGCTCCTCAGTTGCCTCCCTACCCTCTATAATACAGGAATCCTCAGTCATATGAGAAGAGGTGGGACCGACCAAAATGCAATTAGAAGCTTTAAATTGCCATAACATATTTTGCCACTGGGTGGTGCTGTAATTATAATTAAATCTCCCACTGCTGTACTACCCAATTCCAGCCACATTGCAGTCTGCAAATGTAATAATTAATAATCTTTTTTTATTCTCCCCTTTTTCCCCATTTTCTCCCAAATTTGCACCCATAAACAATAAGCAGTAACGAATATAATGTCAATCCCCATATTAACAACAATCCCATCCTCCCAACAACCCCCAAACAACTGCCCGCATGTTAACATAAACAAATAACACTAAGGAATCAGGAATCACCCATAGTCACCATTAACATACAGTTCCCTCCCCTCCCCCCCCCCCCCATTAATGTTCAATGTTATCCAGTTCTTGAAAGTGTATACTGAATAAAGCCCATGAATTGTAGAACCCCTCCATCCTTCCCCTCAGTTCAAATGTAACCTTCTCAAGAATTCCAACAGGTGCCCCCGCCACACCAGGGCACAGGGTGGAGAGGTTGCTCTCCATCCCAACATGATTCGCCTTTGGGCGATCAACGATGCGAAGGCTACAACATCTGCCTCCGTACCCATTTCCAACCCCGGCTGGTCCGACACCCAGAATATGGCCTCACAAGGGCCCTGGTCCAGTTTCACGTGTACCACTGTAGAGATTATCCTAAAACCCTCCTTCCAGTAATCCTCCAGCTTTGGACAGGACCAAAACATATGAACGTGATTTGCGGGCACCCCCCCCCCCCCCCCGGCAACGTTCACACACATCTTCTACCCTCTCAAAGAGCTGGCGCATCCTCGCCCTTGTGAGGTGTGCTCTATACACCACCTTCAGACGTATCAGCCCCAACCTCGCACACAAGGTGGAGGCGTTCACTCTTCGGAGCACCTCACACCAGAACCCCTCCTGAATACCTTCTCCCAACTCTTCCTCCCACTTTGCTTTGATCCCTTCCAGTGGTGCCTTCTCCTCTTCCAAAATAGCCCCGTAAACTGCCCCGTAAACTACCCCCTTCTCCAGTCCCCCTTTTGTCAGCACCTCCTCAAGCAATGTGGAGGCCGGCTCCACCAGGAAGCTCTGTATCTCCTTCCTGGCAAAATCTCAAACCTGCATGTATCTAAACATTTCCCCCTGATCTAGCCCATACTTCGCTTCCAGCTCCTTCAATCTTGCAAACCGACCCTCAAGAAACAAATCTTTTAGTGTTTTAATCCCCTTCTCCTCCCATTTCCGAAAATTTCCGTCCCACTTCCCTGGTTTCCCGAATCGGGATTTCCCTTGACCCTGCCCCCAACCTGAAGTGTTGCCGAAACTACCTCCAAATTCTCAATGAAGCTATTATTACCGGACTCCCTGAGTATTTTCCCAGGGCCATCGGGAGCGGCGATGTTGCTAGCGTCTTCAATCCTGACCCCCTGCACAAACTCTCCTCCATTCTGACCCACTGGGAATCAACCCCTCTGACCCAGCTCCGTACCTTCTCCACATTCGCCGCCCAGTAATAATACATCAGGTTCGGAAGACCCAAACTCCCTGCCTGCCTTCCCCTCTGTAACAGGACCTTTCCAACTCTGGCCACCTACCCTCCCCATATGAATGAGGTAATCATTCCTTCAATCTCTCTACAAAATGCCTTTGGCTAATGCAGCTCAAAGTGGTGCACAGAACGCACCTGACCAGAACCCAAATGAGCAGGCTCTTCCCGGAGGTGGAGGACAAATGTGAGAGGTGCCAGAGGGGCCTGGCCAACCACACCCACATGTTTTGGGCTTGCCCCAAGCTTGCTGGGTTCTGGACAGCCTTCTCCGAGGCAATGTCCAAGGTTGTGGGGGTGAGGGTGAAGCCATGCCCGATAGTGGCAATCTTCAGGGTATTGGAGAAGCCAGAGCTATACATAGGGAAGGGGGCTAACGCCCTCGCTTTCGCTTCCCTAATCGCAAGCCGGGGAATCCTGCTCGGCAGGCAATCAGCAGCACCACCCAGTCGCAGACTGGCTCGCTGACCTCTCGGAATTTCTCCACCTGGAGAAGATTAAGTACGCCATCCGAGGGTCAGAGGAAGGCTTCCTGGATACTTGGGGGCAGTTCATCGGCCTGTTCCAAAACCTGTTCGAGGCCAGCAACGAGGAGTAAGCCAGGAAAAAAAGATGAAGAACCAAAGGACTGCGCAACCTGGAGGCGGGAGGGTATCATAGACCGATCCAGAGGGCAGCAAAATGTACGTACAGTTAGACAAATGAAGGACAAAAAAAATGAGAAAGCCAATAAAAAGATTTTCAAAAAAAAAAGCCTTTGGCAGGAAAATCGGCAGGCATTCGGAAAAAAACAGAAATCGCTGCAACACGTTCATTTTAACCGACTGTACCCATCCGCCAGTGAATAATAACAATCCTTATTGTTGTCACAAGTAGGCTTACATTAACACTGCAATGAAGCTACTGTGAAAATCCCCTAGTCGCCACACTCTGGCACCTGTTCCTGAGGATGAATTCAGAATGTCCAATTCACCTAACAAGCACGTCTTTTGGGACTTATGGGAGGAAACCAGAGCACCCGGAGGAAACCGACGCAGACACGGACAACAAGCAGACTCCGCACAGACAGTGACCCAAGTGAGAATCGATCCCGGAACCCAGGCGCTGTGAAGCAACAGCGCTAACCACTAGGCTATTGTGCCGCCCAACTCTTTCTGTAAAGTGTCACATTGTGACTGAATCATATCTCTCACATTTTTCAATTAAATCTCTAACTAATGGTGACACGTGGAACTAGAAAGATTTATTGTGTATATGATTTTCTGTTGCTGTCGAACGATTAATATTGCCCATGAGGTTGAGTCGCTGTGCAGCTTCCCAAAGCTACACTGCATGCCTGGTGGCACAAAAAAAAAAAAAGGGGCAGCTGCAGCCATCTGGGATGGCCACTTCCAGAATACAAAATGGACGCTCGCAAAGAATATAGGATATAGATGGGCTGGTCAGATGGGCTGATCAGTGGCAAACGGAATTCAATACGGGTAGCACTTGAGAGTATTCGCTCATCTTAAGAACATAAAGTCTTGATCTTGTTTTTCGGCAGGACACCCATTTATGTATTAAGGATCAGACCAGCGGAAAGGATGGGTTGGGCAAGTTTTTCAATAGTATGGCCAGGGCATGGCGATTTTAATTAATAAACAAAACGAGTCCAATTCTCATTCCAGATTGTGGCTGATCCGAACGGTCGATATATAATTGTTTGCAGCACCTGTTAACACCCCAGTGGTTCTGGTCAATGTCTGTGCCCCTAACTGGGATGATACAAATTTCATTAACTCCCTGTTGGCTTCCCTCCTCAACTTCGAATCACACCATCTTATTTTAGAAGGCGATCCGAACTGTGTTCTAGACCCTAAATTGGATCGCTCGAAACCCAAATCTTTGGCCCCATCAGGGGTGGCCAGGGCCTTTGTCTTCTTTCATGGCCCAGATTTTGAGGGGGTAGATCCCTGTTTTTTTTTGTCATGTCTACCATACATACTCCAGAATCGACTTTTTCATTTTACATACGGCTCTCCTCCCATTTGTAGTGGCGGCTGAGTACTCAGCAATTGTAACCTCTGACCTAGCCCCACGTTTTGTTGATCTGTTGCTGGAGTCCGGCCCCATCCAACGCTCACCCTGGAGGTTGGATACTACTTTGCTGGCCAACAAAATATTTTGCAGGTGCTTATCCATCTCTATTGACGACTACATCAAAATACGTCGAACTCAATCTCCCCTTCACGTTATTGGAGCTTTTAAGCCCGTGTTTAGGGGAGAAATGATTTCTTATCGTGCACATGTGCTGAAGTTAGAACAGTAGAGGCTGGTGGACTCCATTTTAGAGATGGATCACCAATACTTTCTGATTCCACTCCAGAGCTATACGCAAGCAGAAAAAGTTGCAGACCCAGCTTGAGCTGCTGACCACCAATAAGGCTGTATTGTCAGATACAGCGCTCCAGGGGTACTTCTTACAAATATGGGGAGAAGGCTAGTTATCTTCTGGCTCACCAACTTAAACGCCAAGCGGCCTCGAATGAGATCCCCCAGATACTCAAACCAGGCAGCAACCTCGTTTACGCCCCTCTCCAGGTTAATGCGGCTTTTAAATCCTTTGGTGTGATCTGTATAAATCTGAGCTTCCCGCAGTCAAGCACGTTTGATTTTATGGATAACTTGCTTATCCCATCTATTGAAGCAGTCAAGAGTTGCGAGTTGGGCTCCCCGTTACGCCCCGGCGAGATTTTAAAATGCATTGGTCTGAGGCAGGCTGGTAAGGCCTCTGGTCCGGATGGCTTTCCGATCAAATTTTATCAGTTCTCGGAACAGCTCGCACCTTTGTTGCTGGATATGTTTAATGAATCCCTATCCTGCGGTTCATTGCCTTCAACCCCTACTCAAGCCTCTATTCCCTTGCTCCTTCAGAAGGACAAGGACCCGACTGAGTGCAGTTCATTCCGACCCATCTCGCTTTTAAACTCGGATGTTAAACTGCTTGCTAAGGTTCTGGTGCTCTGGTTGGAGCCTTGCCTTCAAAGTATAATTTCTGAGGAACAAACAGACTTTGTAAAGGGCCATCAATATCAGTTAATATACGCCACCTTTTAAATGTTATACTTTCCCCCTTCCTTGCACCCAAGCCAGAGGTGATAGTATCTCTCGACATGGAGAAAGCATATGACAGAGAGAATGGGTCTATTTGTTTGAGATTCTCGGAAGATTTAGCTTTGACCATAAATTTGTCTCTTCGATCCGCTTGTTATATGATGTCCCTACGGTCAGCATTCACATGAACACTTTATACTCAGACTATTTCCCCTTGAATAGGGGCAATAGGCAGAGCTGCCCAGACTCTCCACTTTTATTCCCCCTGGCAATACAGCCGCTCTCTATAGCCCTGAAAGCTTCCAATCAATGGAGGGTATTAATCGAGTTGGGGTAGAATGTCGGATATCTCTTTGTGAAGATGACCTACCTTTATACATTATGGGCCCAACTCCCTCCATCGATGGCATAAGACGACACTTAATACCGTTGGCTCCTTCTCTGGTTAGATAAATTAAATCTAGGCAAGAGTGAATATTTCCTGGTCAACACACTCTGGAAGGTGAACCTATTTAGGCACATTATCCTTCAGCCTCTATAGTACAAGTTTTCATTGCTTGGAGCTCAGAGTGGCCTACAATTGGGCCAAGCCTGGTCAACAATGTCAAAATGGACCTATTGAGGTGGAACAACCTTTCTCTCTCTTTGGTGGGCAGGATTCAAACAATAAAAATGAACATACTCCCTAGATTTTTCTTTTACTATCTCCCCATTTCCTTCCCAAATCCAATTTTTTTGTGATTAATAAATTAATATCTGCTTTTATTTGGATGGATAAAAATCCCAGAATCTGCAGCATTCTACTCCAGAGGGAACGATAGACAGGGAAGGCGATATGGTCCTCCCAAACCTGTTGTCTTATTGCTGAGCCGCATACTATCCAAAAAAATCCTATTGTGGATCAGTGATCCCGATTCAATCTGGGACCAAATGGAGGCTCGCTCTTGCACTACATCCACTCTCCCAGTCATTGCCCTCAATATACCCAAGCAGGCGCCGCAGTGTGGCGATTAGGGGATTTTCTCAGTAACTTCATTGTAGTGTTAATGTAAGCCTACTTGTGACACTAATAAAGATTATTTCCTCCCACTCGATTCTCCTCAAACCCAGTGGCGGTCTCCGCTCTTAGAATCTGGAAACAGTTCAGACAACATTTAAACTCCTTTCTTGTATTCACAGGCCTCTGTCTGTAACAATCACCTTTTCTGACCTCTGGGCTGGACTCAACATTTAACTCGTGGAAATCGAAGGGACCAGAAAACTTATGGTGATCTGTTCATTGAGGGGGTGCCTGCCAGCTTTCGAGAGTTAGCGGACAAATTTCAGCTACTTTCAAGTTTGTGATTTCTCTTGTACGGCTTTCCCTTCCCCCTTGCTGAAAAGGGTTCTATCCTCGTAGCAACCGGACAGTGGAGTCGATCTCAGACCTATGACCACATTCTCTCATCTGACCCCTCCACACTTTTTTTCGACTTAAAAGATTTCCAGTTTTATTTCAGATGTCAATAAATTGTTTTTTGGATTCAATTTAGCATCACATTTTATCAACTATGAACTTTAGAAAATACATTTCAGGCTCGGTTAATGAACCTAAATAACAGTAATTTCCTTGAGCCTGTGACCAAACAAAGATTCCTGGTACAGCCCTTGATTCTCTCAGCGAACTGAACTGGCTCCTCCATAACGCCCAGTTTCTGTGCTTTGCAGTCTTTGTGCAACAGTGATGCAGACAAAAGTTTGCATCCTGTATCTTCAATATGATTGTTTCAGCCTGTATGTTAACTTGTGATTCATGTACAAGGACACCAGATTCCTCTGCACTGCAGCATTCAGCAACCTCTCCTGCTCTCCACTTCACTCAGATGCCCAGACAGGTTAGATTCTGGGCTTCCTTTGTTCGCACCATGCCTGAGATTCTCTGTTTGGATTTACTTCCATGTCTGCTGGTGGCCATATTTGAGGTTTCTGACCACCGGCAGTTCACCCTGTGGTAGAGGTGGATGTTATCTCCTTTGCCTCAGTTAGCTCAAAGGTGGGTATTACTGGGTTGGAGGTCTCCCATTCCGCCTAGTGCCTCTGACTGATTAGGGGGCTTTTCACTTGGGGAAAATTAAATTCACCATGAGAGCTTCAACGGAGAGGTTCTTCCTGAGATGGCAACTGTTTATTTCCTTTTTCAGAGACCTAGACATTGTCAGCTGTTAAAGGTTTTAGGTATAGTGTTGAAGTCAGTTACTTTATCTTTGTTTTATTTGTATTATTTGTATTCTTGTATTTCTGTTGGTTATTTGTTAATATGCAAAAGTTTAATAAACACACTTTTTAAAAAAAAGACATCTGGTATACTTTCCTTAGCCGAGGTACGGAGTTTAAGAGCAGGGAGGTTAAGCTGGAACTGCATAAATCGCTGGCTGGGCCACATTTGGAGTATTGTGTGCAGATCTGGGATCCACATTATTGGAGGGACGTGACAGTTCTGGAAAAGGTACAGAGGAGATTTACCAAGGCGTTGCCCAGGTTGAAGAGTTTTGGTTCTGAAGAGAGAGATTGGATAGACTGGGGTTGTTTTCCTTGGATCCGAGGAGACTGAGGGGGGACATCCCCCTATGAGAGATATAGACAGAGTAAACAGGAAGAAACATTTCCCCTTGGTGGAGGGATCAATGCCCACCGGGGCATAGATTTAAGGTAAGGGGCAGGAGTTTTAGAGGGGATGGGAGGAAAACTATTTCCACCCAGAGGGCGGTGGGAGTCTGGAATCACTGCATGAAAGGCTGATGGAGGCAGAGACCCTCATAACATTTAGGAAGTATTTAGATGTGCACTTGCGGTGTCAAAGCATACAAGGCAATGGCGCCAAGTGCTGGAAAATGGAATTAGAATACTTAGGTGGTTGTTTTTGACCGACACAGATGCGATGGGGCGAAGAGCCTTTCCTGTGCTGTAGACCTCTATGACTCTGAAAATGCATGCTCCTCTTTAAAGATTACTATCTGTAATACGAATATATCTTTTCTTTTTTGCAGACTACACTATAGAATCTAAACTTCCCTCATGTTTTATTTACCAACACAATAATGCACAAAAGAAACTTTGGTGACATGCTACAGCCTACTTAAATTTGAATTATTTCTTACTAAGAATTCTCTTTTCTTCCCCCACCATGAGCAGCAATCAAGTTAGTAAATTTGCAGTACTTAAAAACAAAACTGGGTTCTTTGTTTATAGCCCGAAAGAGTCCAAGTTCCTTCAGCTTCTTCCAGAAATGTTCACTTTAAAAAAAAAAGGGGGCATTGTGCTTCCCTGCAGCAATTTTACGCCATTCCCTTCATTATACATGGATTGCTGTAACGCAGGCTGATCATCCTTGGATTAATTGAATAAATGTTAATGTAGAGTCCTCCTGAAATGAATTATTTTGGTTACTTATTAATTGTGTCTGGCATGACTACTTTATGTCAGTTTAATTGGAATTTCAAATATAATTACTAATTTGTCTGTCAGATGTTAAAAAAGGTTTTTAGAAAGTTAAAATGTGCTAGTACCACCATGAAAGGGAGAGAATTCCCAGGCCTTCCAGCAAGATTATGTTTGCAAAAATCAATTTTTCAAAGAGATTGTATCCATTTGACATACAGCAATATATAAATGCCAGGTCGTAAAGATATTAATTGCAACTTCATACATGGAATTATACGTGGTCCATATGCTGCTCCTATCTTTATAGTTCCTGAAACTATCGAGACATTCTTCTGAATAGTTAACTTAATTTGTACATGCTATAACCCATCTTGCCTGAGCTTTCAACCGGTGTAACATTTTGTTGATAAATAAATCCTGGAAAGAAAAGTGTGTATTATCAGAAGGACCCAATGGGATAATATTTTCTGATACCTGAATTGTTGTAACATAGGGTTGCATTTTACAAGGCACAGTGATCCCCATCCACCTGGATTGAAAAGTCAGAACGGGAACCCACTCAACATACATTCTGCTGCCCTGTAGCCATTTAGTGGCTGACTGCCGATTAATAGGCTGGAGATAGGAATTACACCCCTTAGATACAGGAAGCCCCACCTCAAAGAGCCGCTGGCCAGACAGAGGCTTACAGCCCTCCAGTACCAACGGGACATGGTGGCCACTGCTGGTACGGCACTCAGGGTTTTGAGGTGTTGTTCTGCACTGGGTTGCAACTTTTTAAGTGTTTGGGGGGTCTTGCCAGGGCCATGCTGGCAGGGACTATGCCCTCCATGTGCAGGGAAAGTGCCAGACTGGGCGCTTGGTAAGAGCTTCTCCTGTCGTAGATCAAATCCTGGAGGCAACGGAATGAGGCTCTTAAGCCGGCAATGGTTGCTCTCTGGTGGGGGGGGGCCTGACATCAGCCCTGCTGCTGGTAAAATTGTGGAAGGGGCTCTCGGCAGGCCACCCACTGGATTTCACATGTTCTCCCCAACCCTGTTTTCAAGTTCTCAGCAAGTGAGTGTAAGATCCAGCCCACTATGGGCATCCTTTGCATTCTCTAGTAATAAGAATAAAAGTTCTATATTAGTTTCTAGATGATGTAGCCTGCTGTGAAAATGACTACCCTGCTTGCATGGGAAGCAGTGTTAAGCTAAATTTAAGTTGCAGCATGCAACTTTCAAACAGTATGTGTGACACAGACGATACAGGCTCACTATCTATTATGCAGACCCTTTATGCTATCCCTAAATTACACTGAAAATGCAGTGCAATAGTGACACTACTGATGATAAAGCATCATTGACTACTTGGAAAGTTGCTCTGGCAATTTGCAAACGCACACAGGAGAGATGGCAAGAAAGATGAGCTTCAGTATTACACCTATACTAGGACCAAACAAAAAGCTTACCTGTTGTGGTGAGCTACTGGCACAGAGGGAAGTGACAGTAGGTGTCGAAGGAGTGGATGATGAGAACAGACTGCCAGCCAAAGAGGGGAAACGAGTTATCGGAAAAAAATCTGAAATTAAAAACCCATGATTGGTATTGTTTATTTTCTGCAATGTCCCATGCTGAAAAGATTAAACTATGCACATGTTCCCACACAAATAATTTAGCTACAATGTGGTAAGATTACAGTTTACAAACCTTGCACTGTGCTAGGAAAAACCCATAACCGTGGAACCCTGACTCTCCAAATGACAATTTATATCTTCATTGAGAAGGAAGGAGAAAATAATGTTGTTTTAAAAAAAACATTCTTCAACAACAGCATGCAACTTAGGGAGCCAGCTCTGCCATCTAAAGAAAATTCGTTAAAGCGAATTTAAAAAATGAAAGGAATAGGATTGGTAAAAATGTTACTTCAATAGAAGCAACAGTTAAGAAAAGGCCGACGATCAACCAGGAAAGGCTGTGACATTTCCGAAGTACCTGAACATTTTGTAACTCCCTACCGAAGCGAAGGCAGCAAGGCAAAGTCAAATATGGTACTCAAAGTAAGAAAGTGCACAACCACTTCAACAAACAGTATTTTAAACAGAAACCAAACTGATATATTTTAAAGTGCAGCACGGTAGCATTGTGGATAGCACAATTGCTTCACAGCTCCAGGGTCCCAGGTTCGATTCCGGCTTGGGCACTGTCTGTGCGGAGTCTGCACATCCTCCCCGTGTGTGCGTGGGTTTCCTCCGGGTGCTCTGGTTTCCTCCCACAGTCCAAAGATGTGCAGGTTAGGTGGATTAGCCATGATAAATTGCCCTTAGTGTCCAAAATTGCCCTTAGTGTTGGGTGGGGTTACTGGGTTATGGGGATAGGGTGGAGGTGTTGACCTTGGGTAGGGTGCTCTTTCCAAGAGCCGGTGCAGACTCGATGGGCCGAATGGCCTACTTCTGCACTGTAAATTCTATGAAAGTGTGAAAATGATCAACAAGGCATCATGAGTTTTGTGATGGTTCTCCATAACACCTATGTTTCTATGAAGATATTCAACAAAAGCTCTGTAAAATGCCATTGAATAAGTGAATTTCCACTTAACTGAGTACATAAACTTAACATTTTTAAAATTCAAAGTACTCATGCAATCTTACCTTGGAAGGGTTCAAAAGTGTCCATGAAGTCCAGGTTGGGCTGCAGAGGGATCAATCCAGGCTGAATCATGTCTGCATTTCCTGCATGAGCTGTTGGAAGTATTTCAAACATACATGACTTTGAACACACATTTTGTTGACCAAAGCTATTTTCACGCTGAATACTTTGCAATAAGCGCTAATTTTCCCAACATCTTTTATTTTGTATAACTTGGGTGAGGATGCATCACAAAAAGCAATTACTCACTTGTCTACACAAGTTCTCCTTCAACCCTGACTGCCATCTCATGTGGTCTTGCTAGCCTCATCGTATCAATCACTGATCAGGTCATTACTGATTACTTCATTACTGATCTTGACATAAATCTTTGGATCCTCACTGTCTTCAGGTGATGTCCCGGAGGACTGGAGAATAGCCAATCTTGTCCCTTTGTTTAAGAACGGTAGCAAGGATAATCCAGTGAACTACAGGCCGGTGAGCCTTGCGTCAGTGGTAGGGAAATTACTGGAGAGGATTCTTCGAGACAGGATCTACTCCCATTTGGAAGCAAGTGGACGTATTAGCGAGGCAGCACGGTTTTGTGAAGGGGAGGTCGTGTCTCACTAACTTGATAGAGTTTTTGAGGAAGTCACAAAAATGATTGATGCAGGTAGGCAGTGGATGTTGTCTATATGGACATCAGTAAGGCCTTTGACATGGTCCCTCATGGCAGACGGGATCAGAGGTGAGCTGGCAAGATGGATACAAAACTGGCTAGGTCATAGAAGGCAGAGAGTGGCAATGGAAGGGTGCTTTTCTGATTGGAGGGCTGTGACTAGTGGTGTTCTGCAGGGATCAGTGCTGGAACCGTTGCTGTTCGTAGTATATATAAATGATTTGGAGGAAAATGTAACTGGTCTGATTAGTAAGTTTGCGGACGACACAAAGGTTGGTGGAATTGCAGATAGCGATGAGGACTGTCAGAGGATACAGCAGGATTTAGATTGTTTGGAGACTTGGGCGGAGAAATGGCAGATGGAGTTTAATCTGGACAAATGTGAGGTAATGCATTTTGGAAGGTCTAATACAGGTAGGGAATATACAGTGAATGGTAGAACCCTCAAAAGTTGACAGTCAGAGAGATCTAGGTGTACAGGTCCACAGGTCACTGAAAGGGGCAACACAGGTGGAGAAGGTAGTCAAGAAGGTATACGGCATACTTGCCTTCATTGGTCGAGGCATTGAGTATAAAAATTGGCAAGTCATGTTGCAGCTGTATAGAACCTTAGTTAGGCCACACTTGGAGTATAGTGTTCAATTCTGGTCGCCACACTGCCAGAAGGATGTGGAGGCTTTAGAGAGGGTGCAGAAGAGATTTACCAGGATGTTGCCTGGTATGGAGGGCATTAGCTATGAGGAGAGGTTGAATAAACTCGGTTTGTCCTCACTGGAACGACGGAGGTTGAGGGGCGACCTGATAGAGGTCTACAAAATTATGAGGGGCATAAGCGAGGGTGGATAGTCAGAGACTTTTTCCCAGGGTAGAGGGGTCAATTACTAGGGGGCATAGGTTTAAGGTGCGAGGGGCAAGGTTTGGAGGAGATGTACGAGTCAAGTTTTTTTTACACAGCCTGGAAGTCGCTGCCGGAGGTGATGGAAGCAGGGACGATAGTGACGTTTAAGGGGCATCTTGACAAATACATGAATAGGATGGGAATAGAGGGATATGGACCCTGGAAGTTTAGAAGATTTTAGTTTAGACGGGCAGCATGGTCGGCACAGGCTTGGAGGGCCGAAGGGCCTATTCCGGTGCTGTACTTTTCTTTGTTCCTTCTTTGTTCTTATTACCTCATACTACTCACAGTGCCCTTCCATACCCCAATCCTTCTGTGTATCTGCCCCTGCAAAACAAAATCCTCCAATTCACTTACAACTGCACTTTCAAAATTGCAATCTAGCCTTTCACCCTCCGTCAACCACACTACTTCTGCAGCTACTGATTTGCTCATCCACACCCTTGGCTCCACGTTTGATGCCCCATCCCCAAAGTATTACCCTCTCTCACTCACCACTGTTCCCATGAGACCAAGAGCCATAGACGTGGAAAGATATGCAGATGACTGTTTAGCTATCTACTACTAGATCTGGTGGGACCACTTAAAATACTTTTGAATCCTGATCACGTCTACTAAAACTACTCATTGTTCCAGGATCATCCTGTAATGCAAAGATAATACTCGGCTTCTTTGCTCTACTGCAAACCATTTTCTTAAATCCCTCTCCCGTCCACGCTTACCTCCAGCAATAGGTGCGCGGAGCTCATGGACCTGCTCGTTATTAAGATCAAAACCATCTGATCAACTGCATCCACCTCGTTCCTCTTTTCCATAGTCCAACTGGCCAAAGTTCTTATAATTCTTCCCCCTGCCCCCTTAGCCCCAAATTATCTTCCCCTCATGCCAGCTCTGTAAAATTGTCTGACGGTACCCCTGTCTAGGCTCAAGATAAGTTCATGAGACCCATCTCCTGTTTCCTCAACCTAATCCCTATACACGGATGGTCATCCAACTTCCTTTCCTGGTCCCATGTTAGCTTATATCGTGAATTGCTCTCTCTTTTTTGGATACTGTCCCTCTCTCATTTATTTCTACCGTCAGTACCTTTCTCCTCAAAATAAAACTAGCCATCCTTTAAAACCTCTGGAGAGGAAAGTGAGATGGGACAAAGTCTTTGAACGAGTTGTCACCTCTCAAATCCATGCCCATCTTTCCTGGAATTCCATGTTTGAATCTCTCCAACCACGTTTCTGCCCCGCCATAATACCAAAACACCGCTTACCAAAGTCACAAACGTCATCCAACGTGACTTGCAACAAAGGTAAAGCTTTCCCTCCTCATCCTTCTCCACCTGCCTTTGATATGGTTGACCAGATCATCCTCCTCCAAAGCCTCTCCAGCTGGGTGGGGACTGCAGTCACCTATTTCCATTCCCATCTAATTGTAGCCAGAGAATGAATTGCAATGACTTCTCTTCTTGCTCCCACGCCCAGTTATTTCTGGTGCCCCCAAGGATCTATCCTTGGCCCCTCATGCTGCCCTTTAGTGCCATCAACAGAGAGTACAGTTTAAACTTTTCACACGTATGCCAACAACATCCAGTTCTCCACCACCTCTCGCCCCATCCACTTTTAAGCCAGTGTATGGTTCCCACTCCAAACTCGGTTACCTATCTCAGGGGGTCGGCAGAGTGGCGGGGGATTATGAGGGGACAGAGGGAGCATCGGGAGTCGCACTATGCCGATGACCTCTTGCTGTATGTTTCGGATCTGTTGGAGAGTATTGGAAGGATTATGGGCTTGCTGGGAGGTTTGGAGGGTTCTCAAGCTGAATGTAGGGAAAAGCGAGGTCTCCCCGGTGAATGAGCTGGCACAGCGGGCTAATGTTTTTTGGGGGGGGGGGGTTGCCATTTACGGTAGCGAGGGATAGGTTTAGGTATTTGGGGATAGACGGGGCTCCATAAGTGGAACTTATCGAAGCTGGTGGAGGAGGCTAGGGAGGATCTTAAGAGGTGGGATACATTGCACGCTGGCAGGGAGGGTCCAAGTGGTGAAAATGAATATTCTGCCATGGTTCTTGTTTATCTTTCAAGCTCTCCCGATCTTTATACCAAAGGCCTTTTTTTGGAAAGTGGACACGACCATTTCTGACTTTGTATGGGCAGGGAGGGTGCCGAGGGTGGGGAGGACCCTGCTAGAGGCAGAGGCAGCAGGGGGGTTGGCGTTGCTGAACTTGCTTCATTATTATTGGGCGGCGAATATGGACAAGATGCGGCGGTGGTGGGAAAGAGAAGGGATAGAGGGGGTTAGGATGGAGGAGGAATCTTGTAATGGGTCTAGTTTGAGGGCTATGGTGACGGCAGCGTTGACAATGGCTCCAAGTAGGTATTCAAGGAGCCCGGTGGTGCAGTCCACAGTGAAGGTATAGAATCAGTTGAGGAGGCATTTTAGGGTGGAAGGGATGTCAGTGCTAACGCCGCTGTGCGAGAATCATGAGTTTGAGCCGGGGGGGGGGGGGGGGGGGGGGGGGGGGGGGGGGGAAGGGGGGAAGAGAGAATGGATCGTGCATGCAGGAGGTGGAGGGAAGTGGGTCTGGTCAAGGTGAGGGATCTGTATTCGGAGGACGGGTTCGCCAGTCTGGAGGAGCTAAGGGAGAGGATAGAGCGGCGAAGGGAGAGAGAGTTCAGGTATCTGCAGGTTAGGGACTTTGAGGAGTTCCCTGGGATGCCAGGATACACCCTGCTGGAGCGACTGCTGCTCCTGGATGTGGAAGGGGAGGGAAGAATTGGGGATATATACAAGAGGCTGGGGGAGCAGGGAGGCGAGTGGGTGATGAAGATCAAGGAGAAATGGGAAGCGGAGCTGGGAGAGGAGATCAATTGGGGAGCATGGAGTGAGGCACTGCATAGGGTAAACGGGACCCCCTCATGTGCAAGGATGAGTCTGATACAGTTTAAGGTGGTACACAGGGTGCATATGACTCGGGTGAGAATGAGTGGGTCCTTTCAGGGAGTAGTAGATGAGTGTATTAGGTGTGGGCGGGGGCCAGCAAATCACGTACACATGTTTTGGAGTTGCAAAAAATTGGGAAGATTCTGGGTGGGAGTGTTCACAGTCTTAGGCAGGATAGTGGAGGAAGTGTTTCCCAGACCCTATGGTGGCGATATTTGGGGTCTCAGACAAGCCAGAGCTCATGGAGAGGAGGAAGGCCGATGTCTTGGCCTTCGTCTCTCTGATTGCACGGCGGCGAGTTTTGTTGGGAGTGGCGGTCGGCATCGCCACCAGGGATGACCTGTACGACTTCCTGTGATTAGAGAAGATAAAGTATGAGTTAAGGGGCTTCTCAGGGGGGTTTAAGAAAAGGTGGGGGATGTTTGTGACCGTGTTAAAGGGGCTGTTCGTTGCGGGGGAAGGGAGAGGGTGTGAAAAAGGGGGAAAATCTGTACAGAATGTAAAGTTGATTGTAGGGAAGCAAGTTTCCCTGGGTATTTGCTCGCTGTAACCTGTTTTGATACATGTTTGTAATAAAATACACTTATAAAAAGACTCCGTTACCTAGCGCCAAACTCCAACCCTGTTCCTGGCAACAGACTGAGATTAAACAGCCTGTACACAACCGTGGTGCTATATTTGATCCCGGATGACCTTCCAGCCCCATGTTGACGCCATCACCAAGACCGCCTATTTCCACGACTCAACTTCGCCCCGTCTCATCTCAGTTGGTGCCGAAACCCTCATTCATGCCTATGCAATCTCTAGACTGGACTATTCCAATACATACTTGTCTGGTCTCTCAAATTCTATACTTAAGGTCGTCCAAAACTCTGTTATTCATGTCTTAATTTGCAGCAAATCCATTCCACATCACCCCGGTGTTCGCTGGCCTACATTGGTTCCCAGTCAAGCAACATCTCAATTTTAAAACTCTGATCCTCGATTTCAATTCCTTCTATGGTCTTACCCCTCTCTACTTCTGTAATCTCCTCCAGCCTCACAAACCTTCTAACTCTGGCCGTTTATGCATCACCAGTTTTAATCACTCCACCACTGGCAATTGTGTCTTCAGTTGCCTATCCTACAGTCTGTACCTACCCTACACCTCTCGACCGTGCTTTCCTCCTTTAAACCATTCCTTAAAACCTACCTCTTGGAACAAACTTTTGGTAATTTGATCCAAAAACTGCTTGCGTGTCTTGCTGTCATCTTTCATTTTAAAATATTCCTCTTCTGCACTTAGCATAGTTTATTACATTAAAAGTACTTTATTAATCTTCCTTGATCTGAGCTGTAACTTGGTCTTTCATCCTGGTTCTGACTTAGTGGCAAGTACTTATAAGGATCTTTCAATTGCATTTCCTCCCCGCATTCGCTTGGTCTTGCTGTGCCAAAAACTAAGGCATTTTTAAAAAATTCTTTCATGAGATGTGAGCATCGCTGGCCAAGCCAGCATTTGTTGCCCATCCCTAATGGCCCTCGAGAAGGTTCACGTGGTGCAGGTACACCCACAGTGCTGTTAGGGAGGAGTCCAGAATTTTGACCAAACAATAGCTAAGGAACAGTGACAAATCAGGCTGTTAATTGCCTTGGAGGGGAACCTCCAGTTGGTGGTGTTCCCATGCATCTGCTGCCCTTGTACGTCTAGGTGCTAGCAGACATGAGTTTGGAAGGTGCTATCTAAGGAGCGTTAGTGAGTTTTGGAAGTGCATCTCGCAGATGCTGCCGATGTGCATCGGTGTGGAGGGAGTGACGTTTGTGGATGGTGCGCCAATCAAACAGGATGATTTGTCCTGGATGGTGTTGAGCTTGAATGTTGTTGGAGGAGCTGCACTCATTCAGGCAAGTGGAGAATATTCCATCACTCTCCTGACATGTGCTTTGTAGATGGTTACTTGCCACAGGCTTCCTAGCCTCTGACCTGCTCTTGTTGCCACAGTATTTATGCAGCGAGTCCGGTTCAGTGGCTGGTGAACGGTAACCCCCAGGATATTGATAATGGGGGATTTAATGATGCTAATGCCACTGAACGTCATGCGGCTATGGTTAGATTCTCTCTTCTCGGAGATACAGATGCCTGGCACATGTGTGGTGTGAATGTTACTTGCCACTTGTTAGCCCACGCCTGAATATTGTCCAGGTCTTGCTGCATTTGGACATGGGAGCCACAAATGGTGCTGAACATAGTGCAATCAACAACAAACATACCCAAAGGAATGTTATTGATGAAGCAGCTGAAGATGGTTGGGTCGAGGAACTCAAAAGTACATTCCCAGACTTGAAAAACTTGTCACAATGCACATGAAAGCAATAGGCAAGCACACATAATGACCTGGAACGGCTGGGGAAGCACTGTCTCCATTATTTGACACAACTGCCACTTTATTTTAATGAAATCATACATTGAAACTACAGGAACATTATTAATCAAAGACAATTTTGATTAAAACTCCCCACAGATTGCAAGCACATTTATGTATTACAGGACTTCTCAACAAAAAGAAATATAACATTTGAAGAAATATACCAAAATCTTTATAAAAATGTAACATTTTTAAAAAGTTTACAATGTAAAGAAAACATGCCTTGCAATTGTCACTAACCAATTTCTCTTGGGTTGGGCCAGGCAACTGGGTGGTGCGAAGACAAAGTTGAAAAAAGAGTGTCAGAGAATTCAGACATTAACATGTCCATATCCAGAAGCTGGTCTTCTTCCATAGGAACTGGTGTATCACTTCCTTTTCTTTTTGCACGCCACGCTGCCAAATCATCATCTTGAAATGGGATATAACAGGCTTCGGGATAACCATCATCAAACGCAGAAAGCTGTATATCATTACCCAATGATACAGAAAGAATGATTAGTGTAACTAAAACATAAGCAACTTCTAATAACTAACTTATGATGGCCGGGACCATTCTTTCAACCAGGGCACTGTTGATCAAATACTTTTCATTTGACAAATGTTAAGAAGCCTACAGCATTCTCACCAGCAACCAACAAATTTTCAACTTGATATTTTGAAAAAAATCTCAACCCACCTTCCAAAAAAAAAAAAAGCCCCCTTCGGCTGACAAGATAAAGGAAAGCTCCCAGATATCACTAAGACGAACAAAGTGAAATAGGTCCCCTCTGGCTACGTGTCCCAAAATAAATAAATAAATAAATAAATCAGAAAAATTGCCTTCTATAGAGAGGCTGCAAAATGTTCAAAAACCAGAACGTCATATTCAAATAAGCAGTCCTACACAGTGTATTTTATTATACTAAAGGTATAATTAGAAATATATGTAGGCAGCAATTATTTAAGGCATTTTAAAAATGTTGAAGTGTTCAAGCATGAACCATATTCCCCCAAATAATCACAAAATTAAATCCCAAGATTTAAACACTCGAGCTCCTTTCTCTTTATGTGCTCTTGGACTAGCTCAGAGCTGCACAGTATCATACTAGAATACTGTACTTCAATAACTCAACAACTGTGCAAGATGCACATGGCCCAGAGAACCCTGCACAGCTATTACTGTTGATCTGATGGATGAAAAATAAAAAAGATACCAATGATTTGTAGTTCAGCTTAGCAATGGTGTTAAATATTTTAAAATTGTTTTGGAAACATACAAAATGGTACACAAATCTTTAGCCCAATTTTAGAAATGGGGGATTGGGGTAGGGATGGGCCATATCCCATGATTGAAACATCAAATTATTTTAATGAAGTACATAAGAGGCAAGCAGATGGATCAAGGGAGCTGATCAGAAGCATTGGAGAACAAAAGAAAATTAAAGCCATAGGATTTAATTTGTTGTGGGGAAAGAAAAACGAAGTTCAAATGTTTCCTCGCAATATTGCATCCCTCGCCAGGGATAAACACAATGCACCACTGTCTCTCAGCGCCATGGACCTGGGTTCAATTCCAGCTTTGTGCGACTGTCTGTGTGGGGTTTTCACTTTCGCCCCGTTTCTACATGGGTTTCCTCCCATAGGAAGATGGACAGTTTAGGTGGATTGGCCATGTTAAATTGCACCTTAGTGTCTAAAAGGTTTGGTGTGGTTACAGGGATTGGGGGGGGGGGGTTAAAGTAGGGTGCTCTTTCAGAAGGTCAGTGCTGACTTGATGGGCCAAATGGCCTCCTTCTGCAATGTCGGGATTCTGCGATCTAAAGCACTGTATAGGAGACAGCAGAACACTGGAATTTTAAAAGTTAAAATAACAGAAATTTACAAAGGCTAAATATTCCACGTTTTTAAGAAACTCTTAGCCGTGATTCATTTCATATCCAGTAGATGGCAGTGTTTATCTTTTTGCTGCCTAATATTGCAAGTTTTCAACAAAGAGCCTGAACAATTTTCTTAATTCCTTTAACTTCATAACAAGGGTTTTGGAGAGATAGGGTGACTGAGGAGAAGAGGGGTAGAATTGAAGCACTAAGCAGGAAGTGGAAAGCAGTAAGTGAACAATGTTGGGAGCAAACAGGCAATCTTATGGAAGCTTTTAAAAGCAAGGAGGATTCAAGTAAGGCACAATCAATTCTAAACAGGCTCATAATGGGGCTAAAGGCTTAGGGAACAAAGGTGGAATGAGGAATGGAGAGACACAAACACACAATGGTCTAGGTTCAGAATAACAATGGAATGTAGAAAATTGGGAATGCGCAAGGTGGCCAAGGGATAGAGGGACTTGCGGGTAACGGCTACACAATCAATGTGTTGCAGGATGAGGAACCAAAAATGATCTGCAAGGAGGTGGTCAAATTTCCCCATTTAGCAAAAGGGCACACGTCTTTAACCGAAGCTCAAGAATTCGCTGACAATCCATGCGGCAGCACCCGAATACAGAAAGCTACTGCACAAGATTGGGTTAATATGCAAATCATACTGCATGGACAAGCATATCTCAATAGCTGTCTTCTACAGAATATGTTAAAATGCTATCAGCGAGATTAAGAGTTTTAGAAATAATTTTAAAATGCAGCGTCAAAGCAATCAAAATCACTCAACCCTTACTGACGTCCAAAGGCAATTACTGTTGAGTTACCTTTAACTCTGGGACAAAATTATACTCACATTTTAAGTTATAAAATGCATGATTAATGTTGCACATTTCCAACAGAACCATGGAATGCCAACAGTACAGGAGGCACCCATTCGGCCCATCAAGCCTGCACCGACGCTCTGAAAAAGTACCCCACCAAGGTTGAAATCAGCCATAATTGAATGGTGGAGTGGACTCGATGGGCCGAATGGCCTTACGTCCGCTCCTATGTCTTATGGTCTTAAGGCTCACTCCCCTGCTCTATTTCCGCAACCCTACCTAACCGGCACATCCCTGGACACTAAAGGACAATTTAGCATCCAACCCACCCAACCTGCACATCTTTGGACTGTGGGAGGAAACTCCGGAGCATCCGGAGGAAACTCTGGGACACTGGGAGAAAGTGCAAACTCCAGTCACCCAAGGCCAAAATTGAACCCGAGCCCATGGCGCTGTGAGGCAGCAGTGCTAACCACTGTGCCAACACATGCCGATTTGTTGCAATCACCCCTTTTGAACAAAGTCCGTGGGCTGGATTCTCCGTCCTGCCGCCCCAGATTTCTGGTTCAGCACACCGGCAGAGAATCCAGCCCCATGTATCAGATCACACTGTTGACATTTCAAGCCCGAAGAGATGAAATATTTTAAAAGAGCTCAACTTTAGTGAATGAGAGTGTTTTTCCATTTTAGACTTACTTTAATCAAACTTGAAAGATCTTCATCCTTGTGCTTCTGCAACTGGAAAAGAAAAAGAAAGCAGGAAGCAAGTCAAAGAAAAATAGATCACTGTGAAATGATGATTTTAGAAAGCTCTGAGAAATTACCCTTTCATTCTAATAGTCAATTGACTTTTTAATTTCCTTAAATGTGTCAGAAGAACTCATATATTTCCACAGCACAAAATGCAAAGTAACAACAGAAACACTTAATAGTAAACACCAGAATTTAAACAACATACCCGCTTTTTGAAGTATGTGCGCCATTTGTGATACTCTCTTATTACAATCTCGATTCTTCTTTTCCAGAATTTTCCCTCAGTTACAGCTGCCTTGGAGGGGGTGGAAAAAACAGGATTCATTCAAAATCTCTCAACTTCTGATTTGATGGCTTGTACAATTATCCCAAAATGATCCTGTTAAGATTATTGCAAAACTCGGGAGATTTTGGTTGGGGTGGAGGGGGCAGTGTGCGGGGATAGTTATCGCGGACCATGCACCCCACTGGCTGGAGATGTGGTTTAGATCCGGACGAGAGCAGAGGCCAGGGTGGAGGTTTAATTCAGAGTTTTTGTCGGATGGAAGTTTTTGTGATAAGGTGTGGGCGGCGATTAAGGAGTAGGTGGAGTTGAATCAGCATGGGGAGGTGTCGGCGGCCATTTTTTGAGAAGCACTGAAGGCAGTGGTCTGAGGGGAAATTATTTTGTTTAAGGTTCTTGCGGATAGGGAAAGGAGGGAGGAACATGACCATTTAGTGAGCGAGATAGTGGAGGTGGACAGAGATTATTCGAGGCTGCCCATCGCAGAGGGATTGGCGAGGAGGAAAACATTGCAGGGGCAGTTTGACAGGCTGACAACAAGGAGGGCGGTAGGGCAACTGCGTAGGGACAAGAGGGGCGCAATAGGAGTATGGGGTGAAGGTGAGGCTGCTGGCATGCTGGCGCACCAGCTGCGGAGGCAGGCCACGTCCAGGGAAATATTGATGATACGGACTGGGGATGTGGTGTCAGAGCTGGGAAAGATAAACAAGGCGTTTAGGGAGTACTACCAGGGACTGTACGAGGCGGACCGGGGGACACACACACACGACATGGGGCGGTTTCTGGACGAACTGGAATTTCCCCAGGTGGAGGAAGCGAAGAGGCAGGCTTTGGAGGAGCTCCTGGGGCTGAGGGAGGTTCTGGATAGTATCAGGGGTATTAAGTCTGGGAAGGCCCCAGGGCCGGATGGGTACCCAATAGAATGTTATAAGGAATTTGTGACGGACCAGGCACCACATCTGTTGGGGAAGTTTAATGAAGCACTGGAGAAGGGGGAGCTGCTGGAGACAATGATGCAGGCAGCAATCAAGAAAAAGGGGAAGGACCCGGTGTAAAGAGGGTCGTTTAGGCCCTTATCACTATTGAACACGGATGTGAAAGTATTTAAGTTGTTGGCCCCACCTCTTAAGATCCTCCCTGGCTTCCTTCACCAACTTCGTTAAGTTCCACAATGGATTCCCTGTTCGGAAATCGGACACGATCATTTTGGACTTTGCGGAAGGTTCGTAAGGTAAATGGAACCTTGTGTGCAAGGATGCGCCTGATACGGTTTAAGGTGGTGCACAGGGTACATATGACTCGGGCGAGAATGAGTGGATTCTTCCAAGGGGTGGCAGGTGAGTGTGAGAGAGGTGTGGGTTGGGGCCAGCGAATCACGCGCACATGTTTTGGGGTTGTGAAAAATTGGTTCTGGGTGGGAGTGTTCGCAGTCCTAGCAAGGAGGCAGAGGCAGCAGGGGGGGGTTGGTATGGCCGAACCTGCTTCATTATTATTGGGCAGCGAATGTGGACAAGGTGCAGTGGTGGTGGGAAGGAGAAGGTATTAAATGGGTTAGGATGGAAGAGGAATCTTGCTAGTTTGAGGGCTATGGTAACGGCAGTGTTGCCAATGGCTCGGAGGAGGTATGCAGGGAGGCCGGTGGTGCAGTCCACAGTGAAGATGTGGAATCAGCTGAGGAGAAATTTTAGGATGGAAGGAATGTCGGTGTTAAAGCCGCTGTGCAAGAATCAATGGGGCGGGGGGGGTATAGTGTATACAGGAGGTGGCGGGAAGTGGGATTGGTCAAGGTGAGGGGTATGTATTTGGAGGAAGGGCTGGCCAGTTTGTAGGAGCTAAGGGAGAAGGTAGAGCTCCCGAGAGGGAGTGGGTTCAGGTATTTGCAGGTATGGGACTTTGCGCGAAAGGTCTGGATGGAGTTCCCTAGGTAGACAGGATACACCCTGCTGGAGTGACTATTGCTTCCGGATGTGGAAGCGGAGGGAAGAATTGGGGATATATACAGGTGACTGGGGGAACAGGGAGGCGAGCGGGTGGTGAAAATCAAGGGAAAACGGGAAGGGGAGATCCGTTGGGGAGTATGGCGTGAGGCACTCCGTAGGGTAAATGGGACCTCGTCTTGTGCCAGGATGAGCCTGATACAGTTTAAGGTGGTGCACAGGGTACATATGACTCAGGGGAAAATCAGTGGGTTCTTCCAAGGGGTGGCAGATGAGTGAGAGAGGTGTGGGCGGGGGGGCCAGCGAATCACACGCACATGTTTTGGGGTTGTGAAAATTTGGTTCTGGGTGGGAGTGTTCGTGGTCCTAGCAACGATAGTGGGGAAGGTGGAGGATCGGGACCCTTTGGCAGAGATAGTCGGGGTTTCGGAGAAACCGGAGCTCATGGAGAGGAGGAAGGCCAATGTCATGGCCTTCGCCTCTCTGATAGCCCGGCGACGGATTTTACTGGAGTGGCGGTCCACATCGCCACCGGGGGTAGCGGCTTGGTTGGGTGACCTGTACGACTCCCTGCGGTTGGAAAAGATAAAGTATGAGTTAAGGGGCTCAACAGAGGGGTTTGAGAAAAGGTGGGGAATGTTCGTGACCGTGTTTGAGGAGTTGTTCGTCGCAAGGGGGTGGGGAGAGAGAGAAACTTGTACAAATTGTATAATTGATTGTTCGGAAGTATGTTTCCCGGGGTTCGTATGTGCTGTAACCTGTTTTTATACACATTTGTAATAAAAAACATTTTTTTAAAAAGAAAGCTATGAAGAGCGGAACATAGTTCAAATCAGAAGTTCTGGCCTTTTGCAGAACCGTTTTCATCGTTGGTGTAATGTCTGAAATTTTGTTCAGCTGACTTTTTTCATGAATGACAGTATACTGGAGCTGTGCAAGGACAGTGTTTGCTCAGCAGCTGAAGTTTGCAAATGTTTATTATTAATTCACAACGGATTATCAGTATTAAAAAATTGCAGTAATTGCACCTGTTTTTATTTTGAGACATTGTCGATAACTGGAGCTGAATGACCTCATCTGAATTCGAAAGAAAACCATATTTAAGTAGTTATATCAGTGCCATGATCTTTGGATGTACAGTTTATCTAGGGCTGGTGTTGTAACAATTGGTATGTGTTACTCCGACAAGGAGCAGAAGATAAATCTTTCAGGTTGCTCTATACAAAAATGCATTCTCTACCTCTGTTCCAAAAAAGAAATATGGCCATAATGTTTACCACAAAACCCCATTTTTCAAATGACTGACATTCTGTCCAGCATCTCTCAGATTTTTATAATTATTTTGGTTGATACTGTTGCGTGTGTTGTAATATAAAAGCACAGGTCGGTCGAGGGATTGTGCAATCACATAGGTTCATTTATTAATTCTAGATACATGTATACTTGAAAGCTTAAAAGACATCTGAGCTGCACAACTGTGTGTCTGTCGTCTACTGGAGGCCAAAGTGAAACTGATTCTGGGTCACATGATGCACTTCCCTTGATGTGAGGGCATGCTACTGTCCTTTAAAGGCATATTATCAAATTCCCTTTTTTTTTTTTTAAATATCCCCCCCCCCCCGCCCTTCCAAAGAAGTATAACTATTTACAATACACGTGTATGCTTAGTTACCATTACTGAAATTAATCTCTTAAAGTGTAACAGTAATCTGGTATGGCCAGGTCTTGTAATGGTAATCTTGTCTGGAGTGCTCACAGTGATCTGTCGGATTGTCATTCTTGGATGCATTTCCTGGTTGCATTTGGGATTGTGTCCTCTATAGGACTTAGGAGCTAGAATGGATCTGACTGTCCTCATTTACACCTCACTGTTGCACCTTTTATGTGTAATGATTCTGTAGGACCTTGGTTCTGAACAAATCCTTGTCTCCTCAGTTGCAGAAATAGGAAACGGAGTTGGAAGGGTAGATCAAATGGGAAGTATGGAGTGAGGCACTGCTTAGGGTAAACGGGGCCTCCTCATGTGCAAGGATGAGTCTGATACAGTTTAAGGTGGTGCACAGAGTGCATATGGCTCAGGCGAGAATGAATGGGTTTTTTCATGGGGTAGATGATGAGTGTGAGAGGTGTGGGTGGGGGCCAGCGAATCTCACGCACATGTTTTGGGGTTGCCAAAAATTGGGAAGATTCTGGGTGGGGTGTTCGTGGTCTTAGCTAGGATAGTGGAGGAGGTGGAGGATCTGGACCCTTTGGTGGCAATATTTGGGGTTTCAGAGAAGCCAGACTCATGGGGAGGAGGAAGGCCGATGTTGTGGCCTCTGCCTCTATGATTGCACGACAGCGAATTTTACTGGAGTGGGCAGTCAGCATTGCCACCGGGTTTAGCAACTTGGTTGGATGACCTGTACGACTTCCTGCAGTTGGAGAAGAAAAAGTAAGAGTGAAGGGGCTCTGAAGGGGGGGTTTGAGAAAAGGGGAGGGATGTTTGTGACTGTGTTTGAGGAGCTGTTTGTCATTTGTGGGGGGCTGTGAAAAAGGGAAAACATTTGTACCGACTGTATAGTTGACTGCTGGGAAGTATGTTTCCCGGGGTGTTTATTTGCTGCAACCTGTTTTGATAATGTTTGTAATAAAACACATATATATATAAAAAAGATTATTTCAAAACCACAAGTGCATCCCTGCTCACTAGAAAATAAAAACTTGGAAAGTTACGACTTTTTCTTCGTTCAGTGGCGGGGATGAATAGATGCCCTGCTGATGAAAATAGAAGAACCAAAGTATTATGCAATAAAGCACAGAAAAGAAACAAATCATGTGCAAACCTGGAACCCTTATTATTACAACAGATTAGAAGCTTCTCAAACATTATTAGAGTCGCCATCACCAGTGTTAGAGTTTCACTTACTTCTGGTCGTCGAGGTTCATCAAACTCAATAGTTCCATCTAATGGAGTAACAAAGTGACAAACTGGGTTGTCTCGTTTTTCTACATCTAAGAAAAAACAAAACAAGCTAGCATGGACATTTTACAACATAAGCAATTCAAAATAAATGAATGTAGTGAGGACAGTATCAGACTTAAATATCAGTCAAATAGTCGAATTACTCTCAAACCCCGAATAATTATTTGGCTACTAGTGCCACCAATTAACCAATGGTTTCAATGGGAAAGATGGGAAAGAGGAAACAACACAAATAATCACATAGATAGAAATACATTATGTAGACTATGGGAGATGAGAAAGTTTTATTTTGAAAGCTAATATGAAAGTACAGCAAGCAATTAAGGCGGCAAATGGTATGCTGGCCTTATAACAAGATGATTGGAGTACAGGAGTAAAGACATCTGACTGCAATTATATAGATCCTTAGGTGAGAGTAACTGGAATATTGTACTCAGTTTTGGTCTCTTTGCCCAAGGGAAGGAGTGCAACAAAGGTTCACTGAAATAATTCCTGGGATGGAGGGATTGCCATGCAAGAAAAAGTTATGTAAACTGTGCCTTTATTCTCTGGAGTTTAGAATGAGAGATGATATCATTCAAACATACAAAATTCTTACTGGGTTTGACAGAGTACAGTCTAGAACCAGGAGACACTACCTCAGAATAAGGGACAGAGATTTAAGACTGAGATGAGAAGGCATTTCTTCACTCCGAGACAGAGAATATTCCAAAGATTCAGCACCCTGAGGGCTGTGGAGACTCAATCATTGAGTATGTTCAAGATTGAGATTGGTAGACAAAAACACCAGGATATACATGGATAGTGCAGGGAAAGAGTGTTGAAATAAAATATCTCATTGTCTAGCAGAATGGGCTCGAAGGGCTGAATGCCTACACCTCGTATTTCTTATGTTCTTATATAGTGTTTCTGCAGCTGGGTGTGGCTGTGAAGGTGTTTCTTTCCCCAGTCAGTGTGCTATGGATGTATTGTAAGAGTTCTTCTTGTTTATTTCCTTTGTTCCCATTTATTTTACTATTTTTGGTTTGTGGACCCATAATTGGAATGTGCCTTTAAGTTGAAAACTCAACTTGCAGTAACATTGTTGGGACTTTACTACAGGCCTCCCAAAAGCGAGCTTGAAGTAGAGGTACAAATATGTAGACAGATTATAGAAAAATGCAGGAGCAATAGGGTGGTCGTGATGGGAGATTTTAACTTCCCCAACATTGAATGGGACTCATGTAGTGTTGGAGGCGTAGATGGAGCAGAATTTGTAAGGAGCATCCAGGAGAGATTTTTAGAGCAATATGTAAATAGTCCAACTCGGGAAGGGGCCATACTGGACCAGGTATTGGGGAATGATCCCGGCCAGGTGGTTGAAGTTTCAGTCGGTAATTACTTTGGGAATAGCGATCACAATTCCGTAAGTTTTAGAATTCTCATGGAAAAGACGAGAGTGGTCCTAAAGGAAGAGTGCTAAATTCGGCAGGAGCTCGGGAATGTGGATTGGGAGCAGCTGTTTAAGGGTAAATCCACATTTGAAATGTTGGAGTCTTTTAGGAAAGGTTGATTAGAGTGCAGGACAGACATGTCCCTGTGAAAATGATGGATAGAAATGGCAAGATTAAGGAACCATGGATGACGGGTGGAATTGTGAAACTAGCTAAGATGAAAAAGGAAGTATACATAATATCTAGGCAACTTAAAACTGAAGCAGCTTTGGAGGAATATCGGGAAAGTAGGACAAATCTCAAACGCGCAATAAAGAGGGCTAAAAGGGGTCATGAAATATCTTTGGCAAACAGGGTTAAGGAAAATCCCAAAGCCTTTTATTCGTATATAAGGAGCAAGAGGGTAACTAGAGAAAGGATTGGCCCACTCAAAGACAAAATAGGGAATTTATGCGTGGAGTCAGAGGAAATGGGTGAGATTCTTAATGAGTACTTTGCATCGGTATTCACCAAGGAGAGGGACATGACGGATGTTGAGGCGAGGGATGGATGATTAAATACTCTAGGTCAAGTCAGCAAAAGGAAGGGGGAAGTTTTGGGTATTCTAAAAGGCATTAAGGTGGACAAGTCCCCAGGTCCGGATGGGATCTATCCCAGGTTACTGAGGGAAGCGAGGGACGAAATAGCTGGGGGCCTTAACAGATATCTTTGCAGCATCCTTGAGCACGGGTGAGGTCCCGGAGAACTGGAGAATTGCTAATGTCGTCCCTTTGTTTAAGAAGGGTAGCAGGGATAATCCAGGGAATTATAGACCTATGAGCTTGACGTCAGTGGTAGGCAAACTGTTGGAGAAGATACTGAGGGATAGGATCTATTCACATTTGGAAGAAATTAAACTTAACAGGAGGACTGGAGAATAGCCAATGTTGTTCCTCTGTTTAAGAAGGGTAGCAAGGATAATCCAGGGAACTACAGGCCGGTGAGCCTTACTTCAGTGGTAGGGAAATTACTGGAGATAATTCTTCGAGACAGGATCTACTCCCATTTGGAAGCAAATGGACGTATTAGTGAGAGGCAGCATTGTTTTGTGAAGGGGAGGTCGTGTCTCACTAACTTGATAGAGTTTTTCGAGGAGGTCACTAAGATGATTGATGCAGGTAGGGCAGTGGATGTTGTCTATATGGACTTCAGTAAGGCCTTTGACAAGGTCCCTCATGGTAGACTAGTACAAAAGGTGAAGTCACACGAGATCAGGGGTGAGCTGGCAAGGTGGATACAGAACTGGCTAGGTCATAGAAGGCAGAGAGTAGCAATGGAAGGATGCTTTTCTAATTGGAGGGCTGTAACCAGTGGTGTTCCACAGGGATCAGTGCTGGGACCTTTGCTCTTTGTAGTATATATAAATGATTTGGAGGAAAATGTAACTGGTCTGATTAGTAAGTTTGCAGACGACACAAAGGTTGGTGGAATTGCGGATAGCGATGAGGACTGTCAGAGGATACAGCAGGATTTAGATTGTTTGGAGACTTGGGCGGAGAGATGGCAGATGGAGTTTAATCCGGACAAATGTGAGGTAATGCATTTTGGAAGGTCTAATGCAGGTAGGGAATATACAGTGAATGGTAGAACCCTCAAGAGTATTGAAAGTCAAAGAGATCTAGGAGTACAGGTCCACAGGTCATTGAAAGGGGCAACACAGGTGGAGAAGGTAGTCAAGAAGGCATACGGCATGCTTGCCTTCATTGGCCGGGGCATTGAGTATAAGAATTGGCAAGTCATGTTGCAGCTGTATAGAACGTTAGTTAGGCCACACTTGGAGTATAGTGTTCAATTCTGGTCGCCACACTACCAGAAGGATGTGGAGGCTTTAGAGAGGGTGCAGAAGAGATTTACCAGAATGTTGCCTGGTATGGAGGGCATTAGCTATGAGGAGCGGTTGAATAAACTCGGTTTGTTCTCACTGGAACGAAGGAGGTTGAGGGGAGACCTGATAAAGGTCTACAAAATTATGAGGGGCATAGACAGAGTGGATAGTCAGAGGCTTTTCCCCAGGGTAGAGGGGTCAATTACTAGGGGGCATAGGTTTAAGGTGAGAGGGGCAAGGTTTAGAGTAGATGTACGAGGCAAGTTTTTTACGCAGAGGGTAGTGGGTGCCTGGAACTCGCTACCGGAGGTGGTGGTGGAAGCAGGGACGATAGTGACATTTAAGGGGCATCTTGACAAATACATGAATAGGATGGGAATAGAGGGATATGGACCCAGGAAGTGTAGAAGATTGTAGTTTAGTCGGGCAGCATGATCGGCACGGGCTTGGAGGGCCGAAGGGCCTGTTCCTGTGCTGTACATTTCTTTGTTCTTTGTTTGTTGTTCTTTGATAGGCAGCATGGTTTTGTGCAGGAAGGTCATATCTTACAAACCTAATAGAATTCTTTGAGGAAGTAACAAAGTTAATTGATGAGGGAAGGGCTGTAGATGTCATATACATGGACTTCAGTAAGGCGTTTGATAAAGTGTCCCATGGCAGGTTGATGGAAAAAGTGAAGTCGTATGGGGTTCAGGGTGTACTGGCTAGATGGATAAAGAACTGGCTGGGCAACAGGAGACAGAGAGTAGTGGTGGAAGGGAGTGTCTCAAAATGGAGAAAGGTGACTAGTGGTGTTCCACAGGGATCCGTGCTCGGACCACTGTTGTTTGTAATATACATTAATGATCTGAACAAAAGTATAGGTTCAGTGTTGGGGCCACAGCTGTTCTCCTTATATATTAACGATCTAGATGACGGGACTGGGGGCATTCTGGCTAAGTTTGCCGATGATACAAAGGTAGGTGGAGGGGCAGGTAGTATGGAGGAGGTGGGGAGGCTGCAGAAAGATTTAGACAGTTTAGGAGAGTGGTCCAAGAAATGGCTGATGAAATTCAACGTGGGCAAGTGCGAGGTCTTGCACTTTGGAAAAAAGAATAGAGGCATGGACTATTTTCTAAACGGTGACAAAATTCATAATGCTGAAGTGCAAAGGGACTTGGGAGTCCTAGTCCAGGATTCTCTAAAGGTAAACTTGCAGGTTGAGTCCGTAATTAAGAAAGCAAATGTAATGTTGTCATTCATCTCAAGAGGCTTGGAATATAAAAGCAGGGATGTACTTCTGAAGCTTTATAAAGCATTAGTTAGGCCCCATTTAGAATACTGTGCGCAATTTTGGGCCCCACACCTCAGGAAGGACATACTGGCACTGGAGCGGGTCCAGCGGAGATTCACACGGATGATCCCAGGAATGGTAGGCCTAACATACGATGAACGTCTGAGGATCCTGGGATTATATTCATTGGAGTTTAGGAGGTTGAGGGGAGATCTAATAGAAACTTACAAGATAATGAATGGCTTAGATAGGGTGGATGTAGGGAAGTTGTTTCCATTAGCAGGGGAGACTAGGACCCGGGGGCACAGCCTTAGAATAAAAGGGAGTCACTTTAGAACAGAGATGAGGAGAAATTTCTTCAGCCAGAGAGTGGTGGGTCTGTGGAATTCATTGCCACAGAGGGCGGTGGAGGCCGGGACGTTGAGTGTCTTTAAGACAGAAGTTGATAAATTCTTGATTTCTTGAGGAATTAAGGGCTATGGAGAGAGAGCGGGTAAATGGAGTTGAAATCAGCCATGATTGAATGGCGGAGTGGACTCGATGGGCCGAATGGCCTTACTTCCGCTCCTATGTCTTATGGTCTTATAGGTGGTCTGATTAGCAAGTTTGCAGATGATACTAAGATTGGTGGAGTTGCAGATAGCGAGGAGGACTGTCAGAGAATACAGCAAAATATAGATAGATTGGAGAGTTGGGCAGAGAAATGGCAGATAGGAGTTCAATCCAGGCAAATGCGAGGTGAGGCATTTTGGAAGATCTAATTCAAGAGCGGACTATACGGTCAATGGAAGAGTCCTAGGGAAAATTGATGTACAGAGAGATCTGGGAGTTCAGGTCCAATGTACCCTGAAGGTGGCAACGCAGGTCGATAGAGTGGTCAAGAAGGCATACAGCATGCTTGCCTTCATCGGACGGGGCATTGAGTACAAGAGTCGGCAGGTTATGTTACAGTTGTATAGGACTTTGGTTAGGCCACATTTGGAATACTGCGTGCAGTTCTGGTCGCCACATTACCAGAAGATGTGGATGCTTTAGAGAGGGTACAGAGGAGATTCACCAGGATGTTGCCTGGTATGGAGGGTGCTAGCTATGAAGGAAGGTTGAGTAGATTAGGATTGTTTTCGTTGGAAAGGTGGAGGTTGAGGAGGGACCTGATTGAGATCTACAAAATTATGAGAGGTATGGACAGGGTGGACAGCAACAAGCTTTTTCCAAGAGTGGGGGTGTCTATTTCAAGGGGTCACGATTTCAAGGCGAGAGGGGGAAAGTTTAAGGGAGATGTGCGTGGAATGTTTTTTACGCAGAGGCTGGTGGGTGCCTGGAACGCTTTGCCAGTGGAGGTGGTAGAGGCGGGCACGATAGCATCATTTAAGATGCATCTAGACAGATATATGAACGGGCTGGTAACAGAGGGAAGTAGATCCTTGGAAAATAGGCAACAGGTTTAGATAAAGGATCTGGATCGGCACAGGCTGGGAGGGCCGAAGGGCCTGTTCCTGTGCTGTAATTTTCTTTGTTCTAAAACCAGCCTACTTGCCAGGACACTGCATTCCCAGGTTTTGTATTTTGGAAAGGAGACACCGGAATCCTCGGCACCTAGTGGATCTTTGGAACCAGCTTTGGAGTGAGTGATTCGATTGGTTAACTGGCAACCAATGGTTGGGCCAGGAACAAAATGTCCTGCCTTGGCTCCTATGTGATACTTTCGGAGAGAACGTAGACGTGTTTAGACCTTGAAAGTGAAAGGAACGCTCGTCTTTCCTTCTTGCTTCAGAGGAGATTTACCAGGATGCTGCCTAGACTAGAGGCCATGTCTTATGAAGAAAAGTTGAGGGAGCTAGGGCTTTTCTCACTGGAGCGAAGAAGGCAGAGAGGTGACTTGATAGAGGTTTACAAGGTGATGAGAGGCATGGATAGAGTGGGTAGCCAGAGACTTTTCCCCAGGGTGGAAATAGCTGTCATGAGGAGACATAATTTTAAGGTGATTGGAGGAAGGTATAGGGGGAGATGTCAGAGGTAGATTCTTTACACAGAGAGTGGTGGGTGTGTGGAATGCACTGCCAGCAGAGATGGTGGAGTCAGAGTCATTAGGGCCATTTAAGCGACTCTTAGACAGGCACATGGACAGCAGTAAATTGAAGGGGTGTAGGTTAGGTTGATCTTGGATTAGGATAAATGGTCGGCACAACATCATGGGCTGAAGGGCCTGTACTGTTCTGTGTTCCATGTTCCACTTTGAAGTTACCTTTTCTGTATCCCCATTGATTTTCTCTAGTCACATAGGAAAATACTTGCTTTTCTCACGGATATGCTAATTCACATCTCAATCTCTTTGGACAGCTGCCCCTCTCAACTCCCTGGTTTGATTTTGTTTCATCCCAATTAAATTTTTCAATCTTAATTTTCCATAATTCATAATCCAATTCATAATCTTTATTATTGTCACAAGTAGGTTTACACTAACACTGCAATGAAGTTACTGTGAAAATCCCCTAGTCACCACACTCAAAGCTGACCAGCTTTGACAAAGGGTCATCTGGACTTGAAACATTAGCTCTTTTCTCTCCCTAGAGATGCCGCCAGACCTGCTGAGATTTTCCAGCATTTTCTCTTTGGTTTCACTCTGAAGGATTCTCTATCTGCAGTAGAGATGATTCTACACACAGGCTGGTGAAACATTTAAAAAATCAGATTGTAATGTTAAAAAATGTAATGCAAAGTGACTAATATCTGCCAGCTCTTTTTTTTTAACGCTACTTTTAAGAGTCAGCAAAAAAATAGAAGCACTTGAAGTGCACCATCCATCATTAAAAAACAGGGGGGAGGGGTTGTCATTTTAAAAAGTCACGCCTGTACAACTATTCATTTTTTTCAAAAGTTCCAATTAATCTGTTCTTGTTCATATCAAATGATGAAAACTTGTTCAACACAAGAACATTTAATGGTCATAATCCTGGAGATAAAGATAAATTTCACTTCCGCTTCCCAGTCACAACATAAACTACCTGTTGGGGCACCTGATTGAACCTTGTATTTAAGGAGATTGGAGAAGTGAGAATGGGTACACAGGGTAAGGTAGCACAACAATGAGGCACTGAAATGAACTGATACAGGAAACATTTCAATTACTGTACTTCATCAAAAACTGTAAATGTATATTATCAACTGAGAAAAAAAAATAAGGCAGAGATTTCACTCACACTGCATATACCATGCCCTCCAGATAGCATTGTTCAGTCGAATCTTGTCTCTCCATAGAAGTTTTAATCCTTTGAAATTTTTCCATTTAGGAGAAACCAATTTTCCACTAGAAACAAATGCATCGGATTCAATATTTGACTGTTTCAACAAATTAGAGTTCCAAGGTTAGTAAGATTTTAAATATATTAATTTAAATGATTTGTATGTGAAACAGCAGTTATCTGTCAGTTACAGACAAGTCAGAATGAAAATGTATACATTAATTTACACTGTCAACTTGCTGATCTTGGATATTTATAAAAAGTTACAGATTCTACCATGCAAGTGTGAAGTACAGCACTGAAGACATACACGAAAATCATGTTAATGACAACGTTGGAGAGGAGTGCACTTTTGAAAGCACGCAAGATAACTGTAGGGAATTGGTGAGTTATTTTATTGGACACAGATGAATCGCATCTCCCAAAAACAGGTGCGTTGGAGACTTGTCAGAGGTGACAATGAAAAGCAAAACAGGAACCAAACCTGCCCACTTCCAAATCTAAGAGGTGGGATGGGAGGCGGGTGACTAACCCATTTTCTAAATTCATAATTTAAATATTATAGGGAGGCTGCATCGCTTCATTTTAACAGTCATTTCATTTTTACCTACAGTACTAGAGTTTTTTGGGCCTCAGGAAATTCAGCAGCTTAAAGGAGGTGAACAGGGCTGAATCCATGTGGTAAATACCTTACAGCGCTATTTCTGGGCGAGGAAAAGCTGGGGTGCTTCATCAAGTCAAACAATATACCTAATAAATCTCCTAAAACCACCAGCAGATCCTACCAAACCACCCACCAAGATCAGGAACCCTCGCCTCCCACGCCCCTGCCAAATGATCTGTCTCATTCCCTCAGCACATCTATCTGTTCTTGTAGGCTTCGGCCCTGTAAAGCAGGCTTCTCGCACAAAAGACCTCCAGCTGCTCAATCAGGCTACCTGCAGGCAAGGATCCCACAGAAAATAATTTAGAGCAGCCCTGCAGTTAAATTCTACAGGACTATTATGGTCAGATCGGTCAGGACTGCAGTACATTGAAGAGTACATGGTTGAGGGTAGGATCAAGGAGGAACCCAAAATGTTGGTCACAAGTTTGAATAAAACGCTAACCAAATGTTCATGCTTTACTTTCTATCACAGTACCTCTGGGGATGGAAGATTCAGTATGTTGTTATTAGACTGTTAATTCTATACGTGATGGGAGGGTGTGGAATATGACATTTGCATTTTCATCTGCACTGCCAGCTGTTTCACATTTTGTGACTCCAGCCATGAACTCTACATGTCTGCTACAACTCTACACAAAATTCTCGTGGCAAAACAGCTCAGGGATTGGAGCTTGCTGCTTTGTTAGTTCAAAACAAATGGCTCCCAGCGATGGGGTTCTACGTGCACCTGCTCCCCCCCCCCCCCCCCCTTCCCATTCACATTTTTCTGTGCAATGTTTTGAAGCCAGTTTTTAAATTGAAGGCGTGACCAAATTATAATCCTGCAGTACTGACAGAACTTGAATAAGACATGCAATCTCCCAAGACCCATAAATGCTAAGGGCCCAGTTTTTATGAGATTTGTGATATGACTCACATGCAAGTAGACACTATAAAAGGTAGAGCGAGTCTTTATCCTGACTGATTTCAGCTATTTATCACAACAAGAGGATGATAGCTCCAGTAGCAGTTTGATATTGTTAGAGGATGCTCTGTGTAATCTTAAGCAGGGCAGATCAACAAGTCCTAAGGGTACTCTGTATTGTTAACCTGACAAGTAGAAGTTTACGGATGATCAAGTGATCACAATACTTGAGATAGAGTCAATCCGGTCAGAAGTGAAATTAATGGTGCAGTTGCTAATGGGATTGTGAATTGGTTTAAGCAGTGAGAAACTGATGGCGAAAATGGCGGGTGCGTCTGTGGGGCAGTGAAAGATCCATCTCCAAGGGAGCCACTGCTACAATTAAAATAATTTGCAGGACAATATTTATTGGAATAATAAAACATTTTCCACAAGGGCTAGGCAGCCTAACTGCTTGGAATAGCAACTTGGCCAGACTCAACCTTTGGAACGCTGAGGAATGAAATGAAATGAAACTCGCTTATTGTCACAAGTAGGCTTCAATGAAGTTACTGTGAAAAGTCCCTAGTCGCCACATTCCGGCGCCTGTTCAGGGAGGCTGTTACGGGAATTGAACCGTGCTGTTGGCCTGCCTTGGTCTGCTTTCAAAGCCAGCGATTTAGCCCTGTGCTAGAATCTTAGATCCTTGTGCCACTTGGTGTTTGCATGCTGAGGGTCAAGATGCCAGTCCTGTCGTTTGGTTCCCTGAGCAGACTGTCAAAGACACTGGGCATAATGCCTCATCGCCAGAGCTTTCAAACAAGCACCAAGAAATAGCTTGGCTGTGGTGAGAAAGGCTCACCCATCAGACCTCCCCTACACATCCGGAGTTTCAACCCCTCTGCATGCTGCCCGAAAGGAACTGACTGTTGTTAATCTCCTTCTAGAATGTGCCATTGGCAAGAAGGTTTGGAGAGAGATACAGGAGTTTTTGTTGATGTCCATCCCAAGCAGCTCTGTGCTCTACAGGCTCATGCGCAGCATCTTCCAAACCAACAACCACTACCATCTAGAAGGACAAGGGCAGCATATGCCTGAGAAAACCACCACCTGCAAGTTTCCTTCCAAGTCAAAATTCTGGAACACACTAACAGCACTGTGGATGTACCTACACCACATGGACTGCAGCGGTTCAAGAAGGCAGCTCACCATCTTCTCAAGGGTAATTAGGGATGGGCAATGAATGCTGGCCTAGTCAGCAATACGCCCATATCTCATGAATGAATTTTTTAAAAACCAAGATAAACATCAAATGCGGCGTTTCTAATCTCAATTTAAACCCGTTGACAAAGAGTTGGTTATTTTATGACAGCAGGTAAGCTCCCATTGTCTGGCAGCTCCTCCTATCCTCTTTGTGAACTTTGACTACATTACTGATCACCAATGTCACAATCCCATTTGATGTTATAACTGGACGGGAAGATTCCAGAATGGACCCCTGGCTCAAAAGACCGTAGAACTTTTATTTTTTAATAAAATGTGGAGAAACAGAGTCACAAGATCGCTAATTAGCTTTACCAAGAAATAATATTTAACATGAAAAAATTGGATGGTACAATATTCCGTTACTTCTCCCTTAGCCTAACAATTACATGCAGGTTTTAGGATTAACAGGGATTACAAAGTATATTTTAAGATACAATGGTCTCATTGACACTTTTAAGCATATAGGATATCTGTGGTAAAACACACACCTCTCTGAACCCAAGTGAATGTCTGGGCATTTCACCTCAAAAATCCTCCCCAGATGATTCTTATACCATGAGCCACCTTATGTTACTGAACTCCAGCTTCCACATGAGCGATCTCAAATTCTGCATTCAAAAAGTCAGACTTTCAAATCTTCTTTTAAATAATGCTTTTCCTTAGCAGTTTGCATACCAAACTCCAAACCAGGTTTTCAAAATGACACTTTAAAACAAAGCTTCCGCTCCACGTTTAACAATGAATCCAGTCCAGGATTGCACACCTTTTAGGATTTTTTTGTCTTGCCTGCTGTGCAAACTGCTCACAATTGCTTTCCCAGACTGTATTAAAATGACATCAAACGTTTCATCTATCTCGGAGGTCTGCTATCCACTTTAAATCTAGTTCTGCGATTGTCTCAGAACACTTCGTTTGAATTCTTCTGAACAATAACTTAGTCTCCATTCTCTTAACTTCAGATGTTTTGAACATTATTTCTGTCCCAATTCCCTGGTTATCGAGATTGTACCTTATTCGTTCGGAAACTTGCATCTTTGCAACTCCTTTGTCCTGTCCAGCTTCTCCTGGCAGAGTTGAGAAATCTAATACTTAAAAGCTTCTTCCCCAACTTCCGGTTGCGGCGATGCTCTGCTAAGCCGCACGTTTCAGCGGCTCCAGCTCCGACGGACTTTCGGGCTCTTTTTGTGAGCCCCAACCGGAATTTTTTTTTGACAAAACCCGGTGTGAGGTGAAGAAATAAGGAGTCCCCCAGTATGCAGGAAAAAAATCGGTGGCGGTGGCCAGATCACGAAGGATCCTCGAGGGCAGCGGCAGAGAAAAGAAGGAAGCAAGATGGCGTCGGAGAGAGGTCAGGCGACATGGGGACCGGATCAGGATGAATTCCTCAGAAGGTGTGTGGAGGAGTTAAAAAAGGAGGTGCTGGCCTCGATGTTGCTGGCAATCGATGGGCTCAAAGAAACACAAAAGGCCCAGGCGATAGAGCTCCATGTGGTGAAGGAGAAGGTAACTGAAAACGAGGATGAGATCCTAGGCCTAGCGGTCAAAATGGAGACGCACGAGGCGCTACATAAGAAGTGCATCGAAAGAATTGAAGTCCTGGAAAATAGATCAAGGAGAAAGAACCTCCGGATCCTGGGTCTCCCCGAGGGAGTGGAGGGAGCTGACGGCGGGGCCTATGTGAGCACGATGCTACATTCGCGAATGGGAGCCAAGGCCCCCTCGGGCCGCTTGGAGGTGGAAGGGGCTCACCGGGTCCCTGCGAGGAGACCAAAGGCTGGAGAACCACCTAGTGCGATGATCGTGCGATTTCACCGCTTCAACAACAGAGAGGTTGTTTTGAGCTGGGCCAAGAAGGTACGGAGTAGCAGATGGGGGAATGTAGTGATACGAGTGTATCAGGACTGGAGCGCGGAGATGGCGAGAAGGACAGCGAGTTTCAATCGAGCCAAGGAGGTGCTGCATAAGAAGAAAGTAAAGTTCGGGATGCTGCAGCCGGCGCGATTATGGGTCACGTACCACAATAGACACTATTATTTTGAAACGTCGGAAGAAGCATGGACCTTCATCCAAAAAGAGAAACTGGACCAGAACTGAGGGACTGATGTTGGGGGGAAACGACAATGTTGATGTATAGAAATGTAAATTGGGAAAAGGGAGGTTCACTGTATCGGGACAGTCTTTGACGGGGGGACACGGAGAAATGTGGACGCCGGTGGTGAAAAAGGGACATAGGCGGGGGATGGGGAATGGGAACGGGGCTGTAGGGGGAGCTGCGCCATAGGGGGCGGGACGGTTCTAGGAAAGCACGGGTCTTTTCCCGTGCTAGAGAGATGATGGCGGGAAGACAGGCGCAAGGAGGATGGGGGTTCGCGGGGGGGGTTCAAGGAGAGAGCGGGAGAAGCCGGGGTTAGTTGAAGTCCGCTGACTTTCGGAAGCAGTATGGGGGGAGTAACCATGCTAGATGGGGATCTAGCAGGGGGGGTGGGGAGATAACTGGCTTGCTGCTGCTGGGATCGAGGGGGAGCTGGTAAGAGAAAGGTGGGTGGGGCGGGAATGCGCCGCCTGGGGGACTGGGACTGGTGGGTGCGCGGGACCTGGACGTGGCACTGGCCCAGAGTGGGTGATGGCTAGTCGACCGGGGGGGGGGGGGGGGGGGGCAATCCGGCTGATCACGTGGAACGTGAGAGGCCTAAATGGGCCGATTAACAGGGCCCGGGTGTTCGCGCACTTAAAAGGACTGAAGGCAGACGTGGCCATGCTTCAGGAGACGCATCTGAAGGTGGCAGATCAGGTTAGGCTAAGGAAAGGATGGGTGGGACAGGTGTTCCACTCAGGGCTGGACGCAAAGAATAGAGGGGTGGCTATATTGGTGGGGAAACGGGTGTCGTTCGAGGCTAGGAATATAGTAGTGGACAACGGTGGCAGATATGTGATGGTGAGTGGCAGACTGCAGGGAATGGAGGTCATGCTGGTAAATGTATATGCCCCGAACTGGGACGATGCGGGATTTATGAAGAGGGTGCTGGGACGTATCCCGGACCTGGAGGTAGGAAACTTGGTAATGGGGGGGGGGGGGGATGGATGGATTTCAATACCGTGCTGGACCCAGGGTTAGATAGATCTAGATCCAGGACCGGAAGAAGGCCGGCAGCGGCCAAGGTGCTTAGGGGGTTTATGAACCAAATGGGGGGAGTGGATCCGTGGAGATTTGCTAGGCCGCTGGCCAAAGAGTTCTCCTTTTTCTCCCATGTCCGTAAGGTATACTCCCGGATAGATTTCTTTGTTTTGGGTAGGCCACTGATTTTGAAGGTGGAAGGAACGGAGTACTTGGCCATAGCTGTTTCAGACCATGCCCCGCACTGGGTGGATCTGGAACTAGGAGAGGAGAGGGAACAGCGCCCACTCTGGCGACTGGATGTGGGATTATTGGCAGATGAGGGAGTCTGTGGAAGGGTGCGGGGATGTATCGAAAGGTACCTGGAGGCCAATGATGATGGGGAGGTCCAAGTGGGGGTAGTATGGGAAGCGCTGAAGGCGGTGGTCAGGGGAGAGTTGATCTCCATCAGGGCTTACAAGGGGAAAACAGAGGCCAAAGAGAGGGAGAGATTACTGGGGGAGATTTTGAGTGTGGATAAAAGATATGCGGAGACCCCGGACGAAGGACTATATAGGGAGAGGCGAAGACTCCAGACGGAGTTTGACCTGCTGACCACAGGAAAGGCAGAGGCACAGTGGAGGAAGGCACAGGGATGAGATACAAGTATGGGGAAAAGGTGAGTCGGCTGCTGGCCCACCAGCTTCGTAAGAGGACAGCGGCGAGGGAAATAGGGGGAGTTAGGGATGAAACGGGAACTACGGTGCGGAGTGTAGGGAAGGTAAATGAGGTGTTTAAGACCTTGTATGAGAGGTTATATAGGTCCCAACCCCCGGAGGGAAAAGAGGGGATGCAGCGGTTTCTGGACCAACTAAGGTTCCCGAAGGTGGAGGAGCAGGAGGTGGCAGGCCTGGGGGCGCCAATTGGGGTGGACGAGGGTGACTAAAGGACGGGGGAACATGCAGGCAGGGAAGGCCCCGGGACCAGACGGGTTTCCGGTGGAATTCTACAGGAAGTATATGGATCTGTTGGCCCCGCTCTTGGCGAGAACCTTTAATGAGGCTAAGGAAAGGGGGATGCTACCCCCGACAATGTCGGAGGCGACGATATCGCTAATCCTGAAACGAGATAAAGACCCGCTGCAATGAGGGTCATACAGGCCTATCTCACTCCTAAATGTAGATGCCAAACTGCTGGCAAAAGTTATGGCGACAAGGATAGAGGATTGTGTCCCAGGGGTAGTGCATGACGACCAGACAGGGTTTGTAAAGGGGAGACAACTGAATGTTAATGTACGAAGGTTGCTGGGGGTGATGATGACGCCCCCACCGGAGGGGGAGGCAGAGATAGTGGCGGCGATGGATGCAGAGAAGGCATTCAATAGGGTGGAGTGGGACTATCTGTGGGAGGTGCTGAAGAGGTTTGGGTTCGGTGAGGGGTTTATTAGATGGGTCAGATTCTTTTATGGGGCCCCGGTGGCAAGCGTAGTCACAAACCGGCAAAGATCGGGGTATTTTCGGCTACATAGGGGTACAAGACAAGGGTGTCCCCTGTCCCCGTTACTGTTCGCGTTGGCAATTAAACCACTGGCCATAGCGCTGAGGGATTCTACGAAGTGGAGGGGGGTGCTTAGAGGGGGAGAGGAGCACCGAGTGTCGCTCTACGCAGATGATCTACTGCTATACGTTGCGGACCCGGTAGAGGGGATGCCAGAAGTAATGCAGATACTTAGGGAGTTTGGATAGTTCTCGGGATACAAACTAAATATGGGGAAGAGCGAGCTTTTTGTAATGCACCCCAGAGAACAGGGAAGGGGGATAAATGCTCTGCCGCTGAGGAGAGTGGAAAGGAACTTCCGATACCTGGGGATCCAAGTGTCCAGGAACTGGGGAACCCTGCATAGACTTAACCTGACGCGACTGGTGGAGCAGATGGAGGAGGACTTTAAGAGGTGGGATATGGTGCCGCTATCGCTGGCTGGCAGAGTGCAGGCAGTTAAAATGGTGGTCCTCCCGAGGTTTCTTTTCGTGTTTCAGTGCCTCCCCATTCTGATCACAAAGGCCTTTTTTAAAAAAATAGACAGGAGCATTACAAGCTTTGTGTGGGCAGGAAAGACCCCAAGAGTAAAGAGGGGGTTACTGCAGCGTAGTAGGGACAGAGGGGGACTGGCGCTGCCGAGTTTGAGCGACTACTACTGGGCCGCCAATGTGTCGATGGTCTGTAAGTGGATGAGGGAGGAAGAGGGAGCAGCGTGGAAGAAGCTGGAGATGGCGTCCTGTAAGGGAACGAGCCTAAAAGCGCTGGTGACGGCGCCGCTGCAGATCTCCCCGAAAAGGTACACCACAAACCCAGTGGTGGTGGCAACCTTGAGGATCTGGGGGCAGTGGAGGCGACACAGGGGAGTGACGGGTGCCTCGGTGTGGTCCCCGATAAGGAATAACCACAGGTTTGTCCCAGGGAGGATGGATGGAGGGTTCCAGTGTTGGAAACGAGCAGGAATTAGAAAGCTGAGGGACCTGTTTATAGACGGGACGTTTGCAAGTCTGGGAGCGCTAGAAGAAAAATATAAGTTGCCCCCGGGGAACGCCTTCCGGTATATGCAAGTGAGGGCATTTGCGAGGCAACAGGGGAGGGAATTTCTGCAGCTCCCGACGCAGGGGATCCAAGATAAGAGTGATTTCTGGGGTATGGGTCGGAGAGGGCAAAGTGTCCGAAATATACCGGGAGATGAGGGACGAGGGGGAGGCGATGATAGAGGAGCTGAAGGGAAAATGGGAAGAGCTGGGGGAAGAGATTGAGGAGGGGCTATGGGCTGATGCCCTAAGTAGGGTAAATTCCTCGTCCTCGTGTGCCAGGCTTAGCCTGATTCAATTTAAGGTTCTACATAGAGCACACATGACGGGAGCAAGACTGAGCAGGTTTTTCGGGGTGGAGGACAGGTGTGGGAGGTGCTCGGGAAGCTCGGCGAACCACAGGCGTGGAGGCCTGGATAAACGACATGCAGGGTTCATAAGATTGGAACGAATAAAATTTGCGTTGAGAGGATCGGCTCAGGGGTTCTCCAGGCGGTGGCAACCGTTCCTTGACTATCTCGCGGAACGATATTTTGTGTTTCTCCTATTTGTTTTTTCTTTTTTTTTAAGTTGTTGTTGTTAGTTCACTATATTATTTAAATAATGTTATTTACCAGTTAATGTATAATCCCTTGTTGAGTTGTAAAAACGGAAACATTTTTGTTTGAAAAATTTTAATAAAATATATATTTTTTTAAAAGAAACCCAATCATATTATATGATCAAGAACCAGGTGCGAATATAGAGGGAAAAAGATTTTCTCTAAAAAGATATGAATCGAAAATAGATTCGGTTTCAGCGAAACAAAAATAAGTGAAAGCCATTTACTGGTTCATTCCTCCGGGTAATGCCTTGGCCAGAGTCAAGTTGGCCGATTTAAATTTCAAACCAAATGCTTGGCAGTTAACTATCAGTCACCATCAACTGGTGCATTCTTCACGGCAATGCCTCTACCAGAGTTCACTTCCCAATCAATCAGAATTCTCAAACGAAAGAGAAAATGCTGGAAAATCTCAGCAGGTCTGGTAGCATCTGTAGGGAGAGAAAGAGCTAACATTTCGAGTCCGATGGTTCTTTGTCAAAGCTAACAGACCGAGAAAGTGGGAAATATTTATACTGTGGAGTGAGAATGAAAGATGAGTCATAGCCACAGAAACCCAGGGGAACCGGGTGCTAATGGCCGCAGAAACCAAGGGGAAAGAGTGCCAATGGCAGTCCCCAGAGAGAAGAAAAGATGTGAAAGGTCAAACAGCAGCTAAACTAACATCAGAGGATGAACTGTAGATATGGGAGAGGGGAAGGGGGAAGCAAAGAGGAGAAAGGTTGAAAAAGGAGAAAATCAGAATTCTCTTCTCATATAGTATAAATTTGTTAGTCTTCCTTGGATTTTTATTCTTGCAAAATATCCCGAATGCAAAACAAAAAGCTTTGACAAAAAATATATTTTTGCAGCAATACTCAAGTTCTGTACTAACAGATGACAACTTTAATATCTGCTTGAATTTTAAACAATAGTTCTACAGAGTTACTCCCAAAATTTAAATGGTTTGATTTCTGTAACTTGTTTTAATTTCACAATCAGCCAGCCTAAAATCTTATACAATTGGCTATTTTAGGGAGGTGCCATTTTTTGGTCCTATCAGCAACCCCAGGGCCAAAACACTTAAAATATTAAAGTGTTGATTGCTGTACATATATAGTTGGAACAACCGTACAACAACCTAACCCACCTGACAAACCCCTCACCAAACCCAAACCTCTTCAGCACCTCCCACAAGTACCCCCACTCTACCCTATCAAAGGCCTTCTCAGCGTCCATCGCCACCACTATCTCTGCCTCCGCCTCCCCCTCCCTCGCCGGCATCATAATAACGTTCAGGAGCCTCCGCACATTCGCATTCAACTGCCTCCCCTTCACGAATCCCGTCTGGTCTTCGTGGATCACCTGCGGCACACAATCCTCAATTCTCGTGGCTAAGACCTTCGCCAGCACCTTGGCATCCACATTTAACAACAAAATTGGCCTGTAAGACCCACACTGCAGGGGATCCTTGTCCCGCTTCAGGATCAAGGAGATCAGTGCCCGGGACATCGTCGGGGGCAAAGCCCCCCCCCTCCCTTGCCTCATTGAAGGTCCTAACTAGCAACAGGCCCAACAGGTCCACATATTTCTTGTGGAATTCGACCGGGAAACCGTCCGGCCCCGGTGCCTTCCCCACCTGCTTGCTCCCTACCCCTTTGGCCAGCTCCTCCAGCCCAATCGGGCCCCCCAATCCTGCTACCAGTCCCTCCTCCACCTTCGGAAACCTCACTTGGTCCAGAAAGCGGTCCATAGATCCCTCCTCCCGTGGGGGCTCGGACCGATACAATTCCTCATAGTCCCTGAAGACCCCATTGATGTCAACCCCACTCCGTACCACACTCCCTCCCCTATCCTTAACTCCCCCGATCCCCCTAGCTGTGTCCCGCTTCCGAAGCTGATGCGCCAGCATCCGACTTGCCTTTTCCCCATACTCATAAATCGCCCCCTGGGCCTTCCTGGTGGTCAACAGGTCGAATTCGGCCTGGAGGCTACGCCTCTTCCTCAACAGTCCCTCCTCAGGCACCTCCGCATACCTCCCGTCTACCCACACCATCTCCCCCACCAGCCTCTCCCTCTGCTCTCTCCTCTCCTTGTGGGCCCTAATGGAGATCAGTTCTCCCCTAACCACCGCTTTCAGCGCCTCCCATACCATCCCCACTCGGACCTCCCCGTTATCGTTGGCCTCCAGGTATCTCTCGATGCTTCCTCGGACCCGCTCACTCACCTCTTCGTCCGCCAACAGCCCCACCTCCAAGCGCCACAACGGGCGCTGGTCCCTCTCCTCCCCCAGCTCTAGGTCTACCCAATGCGGGGCGTGATCCGAAATGGCTATCGCCGAGTACTCGGTATCCTCTACTATCGCTATCAGCGCCCTACTCATAATAAAATAGTCGATCCGGGAATAAGCCTTATGAACATGCGAGAAGAATGAAAATTCCCTAGCCCCCGGCCTTGCAAATCTCCAAGGGTCCACCCCTACCATCTGGTCCATTAAACCCCCTCAGCACCTTAGCCGCCGCCGGCTTCCTACCCGTCCTAGACCTGGAGCGATCCACTGCTGGACCCAACATTGTGTTAAAGACCCCCCCATTATCAGGCCTCCCACTTCCAAGTCCGGGACCCGACCCAACTTGCGCCGCATAAAACCCGCATCGTCCCAGTTCGGGGCATACACCTTGACCAGCACCACACTCTCCCCTTGCAGCTTACCACTTACCATTATGTACCTGCCGCCATTGTTTGTCACAATGCTCGACGCCTCGAACGACACCCTCTTTCCCACCAAGATCGCCACCCCCTGATTTTTGGCATCCAACCTTGAGTGAAACACCTGACCTACCCACCCCTTCCTCAATCTTACCTGGTCTGCCACCTTCAGGTGTGTCTCCTGGAGCATGACCACATCCGCCTTCTGCCCCTTCAAGTGCGCGAACACCCCGGCCCGCTTGACCGGCCCGTTCAGTCCCCTTACATTCCAGGTTATCAGCCGGATCGGGGGGGGGGGGGGGCGCTACCCGCCCCCCCTCCCCCGCCGACTAGCCATAACCCCTCCTTGACCAGCCACACGCCCCGCACCCCATGCCCGGCCCGTTCCCCATGGCGGCAGACCCCCATCCCAACCCCCTCTACTCGCTCCAGCTCCCCCTTGACCACAGCAGCAGCAACCCGGTTTCCCCGGTTTCCCCGGTCCGTCCCCCCCCCCCAAACCAAGCTAGGATTCCTCCTAGCTGCTTTACTCCCCCCATTGCACTCCCGCAAGTCAGCTGACTCCTGCTCACCCCAGCTACTCCTGCCTCTCCTTCGACTCCTCTCATTGTGGGACATACCCCCTCCTCCTCCATTACCCATCCACAGGCTCTCTGCCTCCCCCTTCCATCCCAAGCGTGGGAAACAACCCTCGCTTCCCCGCGCCGGCCCCGCCCCCTCCAGCGCAGGAAAAAGCCCGCGCTTTCCACCTGCCCGGCCCCACCGCCTCTGTCGCCGCTCCTTTTACAGGTCCAGTCCCCTCACCCCCGACTCAGGCCTCACCCTCCCCCGTGGGGCCCCATCCCCCCTACCGGCCATCCACCCCTACTCCATTTGCTTACCCCCCTCCAAGAGCCCACCCGACATACCCAACCAAAACAGTGCGCAACCCACCCTAACCACCCTCATCGAACCAAACAGAAATAAGAGCAAAGAACTCCCCCTCAAAGTGTAACACCCAACAGCAACCCCCCATTTCTGTGCAGCACCGCCTTCGCCCGATTGTACCCGGCCCTCTTCTTCGCCATCTCCGCACATCTCCAGTCCTGGTATATTTGAACCTCCGCGTTCTTCCACCTGCTGCTCCTCTCTTTCTTGGCCCACCTGAGCACGCACTCCCGATCAGCAAACCGATGAACCCGCACCAGCACCACCCGCGGCGGCTCGTTAGCCTTGGGCCTCCTCGCCAGCACTCTAGGGGCCCCTTCCAGTTCCAGGGGCCCCTGGAAGGACCCCACTCCAATCAGCGAGTTAAGCATGGTGACCACATAGGCCCCCATGTCCGACCCCTCCATCCCCTCCGGGAGGCCCAGAATCCACAAATTTGTCCGCCTCGACCGATTCTCCATCTCCTCGAACCGTTCCTGCCATTTCTTGTGGAGGCCTCGTGCGCCTCCACCTTTACCGCAAGGCCCAAGATCTCGTCCTCGTTGTCGGAGACCTTTTTCGGACCTCACGGATCTCCACCCTGAGCCGCCTGGGTCCCCCAGCAGCTTGTCGATAGAAGCCTTCATCGGCTCCAGCAGGTCCGCTTTAATCTCCCTAAAGCAGTGCTGGATAACCTCCTGCAGCTCCTGCGCCCACTGCATCCACGCTGCCTGGTCCCCGCCCGCCGCCATTTTGCTCTTCTTCCCTCGCACCTTCTTTGGGTTCACCACCACTTTTTTAGTCGCCCCGCTCCTGGTCCAAGCCATATACTGTCGGGGAACTATTGCAATCTCCTTCCCACACTGGGAAACATCGGTACAATGCCTTTGGGGGCTCTGAAAAGAGCCCAAAAGTCCATTTTTAGCGGGAGCTGCCGAATGTGCCACTTAGCTCCGCATAAGGTTTCCACTCAGGCCTTCCACGTATGCGGCAACTAGAAAAGGGCCGTGTATGCGCGGTTTGGATTCCTTACATTGGTCAGGCACATGCACTAAAAATGAAAATACAAAAAGGGCATGGAAACCCTGGGAGAAGCGAGGGAGGCAGGGAGAGGTTGGAAAAAACAGGAGAGAAGACGGGGAGTATTTTTTTCGTTTCCAGTTAGGGAGGGAGAGAAGCGAGAAACAAGAACCAATAAAGTTAGGAAGTGGAGAAACAGGTTCTGATTAGAGAAAGGGCTGCAAGAAGCACAGTGGTTAGCTCTCAGCACCAGGGACACAGGTTTAATTTTCACCTCGGGTAACTGTCTGTTTGGAACTTACACATTCGCCTGTGTCCTCATTAGTTTCCTCTGGGTGCTCCGATTTCCTCCCACAGTCCAAAAATGTGCAGGTTAGATGGATTGGCTAAGCTGAATTGTCCCTTAATGTCCAAACGTTTAGGTGAGTTTACGAGGATAGGGCCTAGGTATGGTGTTCTCTTGGAGGGTTGATGCAGGCTCGATGGGCTCCTTCGCATTCTAGGGATTTTATTCTATTATAAGAAAGAACTGAACCTCAGGAGAAAAAAAAAAATTGAGGTTTGCACACGCAATATAGCAGCAGCTACTTGGCCTTGGATAATGCTTTTTAATCGGCCTCAAAATGCCCAATTTGCAGGGAGAATCTCTCAAACGCTGCAATGATACCAAGATAGTTGAAGTGCCATTTTTACATAAAACACCATTCACACTCGAGCATGGAGAAGTCAAGCACATTAGAGAACATCGGGCAAAACAAAATCAACATATAATGGAGTATGTGTGGGTTTCAGATAATGTGCAGGAGGCGAGTTACCTGGTGGCTGAGCTCATAGCAAAATCAAAGAAGCTCACACCATTGCCGAAACCCTCTGCCAGCATGCAAGAGGATGGAGAGTAACACTGGGAGCTAATGCTGCCAAAGAAATCACGAAGGTTCCCCTTTCTGATGGTACAATCAAACGACATATTGACAAAATGTCAGTTGATATTGTACAGGTGCTTGAAGAGAAATTAGAAATGAATGGAAAATCTACCCTGCAAACTGATGATTCCACAGATATTTGCGGACAGTGCCAGCTCTTAGCCAACGTCAGGTATGTTGATGGGGATTCTATCTAAAATAATTTCTTCCACTGCAAAAAATTGCCCAGCCATGCGACCGGAGGGGAAATGTGTCACAACTGCTTACTTGGAGGGAAACAATCTTAACTGGATCAAGTGCAATACCATCTGCACTGATGGAACTAGCATCCATCACATGGAAAGTCAAAGGAGTCATGAGTACAATGAAAGGTCAGAATCCTGAAATCCAGCCTGCACCGCAAAGCCCTCGTTGCCAAAACAATGCCGCCTTAACTCCCATGTTAGACCAAAAAGTAAAAATCGTGAATGTGAAATCACATCCTTTGAAATCAAGCTTTTGTACTATTTTGCGTGAAGAGATGTGAGCCACATACCAGGGTTTACGCAGGCACACACAAGTGCAATCATTGTCTCAGGAAAAGATCCTCTCTCATGTCTCTGAGTTCTGTAAAATGCTGAAAGAGTTTTCAGCACTGGATGAATTCCGAAAGATTTAATGTGAGATGATTTTTATTGTGCTAAGCTTGCATATCTTTCAGTTATATTTAGCCACCTGAATGAGCTGACTGTCAGAATGCAGGGTATAAGGGTCATTCTTGATGATTCCCTTATTTCCCATTGTTAAATTTTTGCTGTTATCATCTTGGTCCATGGATGCTTTCGTAGGCATGTATCTTTAGGATTTCAAAAGTTACGACAGAGAATACTCAGCTTGCTTTGGACAGAACTCAAGACTTTTCGCACCCGAGAGATGGGGTAGGACTCAGTTCGATTGGTTGCCTGGTGGCCAATGAATTGATCAAAAGTCTGTATTCTGCCCGGTAACAGGTGGTGATTGGATCCTGCCCGAGTGGGATGATTTCCAGAGACTTAAGGAAAGCAGAGTTCGACTCCTGGAAGCAGATTGACAAGGACCTACCCCTGCCTCCCCACCTCCAGAAAGGCTGAGTTGATGCATTTCTGAAATTTCAGAGACCTGAATGGGAATTTCAGAGACCTGAGTGGAAACCATTACAGGCTGAAAACAAGAGACCTGGATCTGAAAACCTAGCTTGAAGGAAGAAAAAAATTACACTGCTGTACACACACTCTGCTCAAAGAGGCAGGCCCAGGTGTCGCACCAACATTATGAGTGAGATGCTGCTCTCAGTATTTCCTGCATTTAAGCATGGCACGATAGCACAGTGGTTAGCACTGTTGCTTCATAGCACCAAGGACCGGGTTCAATATCCGGCTTAGGTCACTGTATGTGCGGAGTCTGCAAGTTTTCCCAGCATCTGCGTGGGTTTCCTCTGGGTGCTCCGGTTTCCTCCCCAAGTCCCGAAAGATGTGCTTGTTAGGTGAATTGGACATTGAATTCTCCCTCAGTGTACCCGAACAGGCGCCATAGTGTGGAGAGTAGGGGATTTTCACAGTAACATCATTGCAGTGTTAATGTAAGCCTGCTTGTGACGGAAATATATCGCCGTTCCTTTAATGTCGCTGGGGCAACATCCTGGAACTCCCTCCCCAACAGTACAGTGAGTGTATCTACATCTCAAGGACTGCAGCGGTTCAAGAAGGCAACTCACCACCACCTTCTGAAGGGCAACTAGGGATGGGCAATAAATGCCGGCCTAACCAGCAACACCCATAAAATGAATTCTAAAAAGCATTCACCCCCTTCACCACAAGTAGCAACAGTGTGTATCATCTACAAGATGCACTGTAGAAACTCACCAACGCTCCTTAGACAGTACCTTCCAAACCCACCACCACGACCATCCAGAAGGACATGGGCAGCATGTACAATGGAACATCACAATCTCAAAGTCCCCCTCCAAGCCACTCACCATCCTGACCTGGGAAATAGATCACCATTACTTCGCTGTCACTGGGTCAAAATCCTGGAACTCCCTCTACAACAGCATCATAGAACATAGAGCCTGCATTGGGCCTCTTAGGCCCAAGATGTTGAGCCGACCATTTAGCCCAATCGAAGATCAACCTAAACTATACCCTTTTAATTTACTGCTGTCCATGTGCCTGTTCAAGAGTCGCTTAAATGTCCCGAATGACTCTGACTCCACCACCTCTGCTGGCAGTGCATTCCACGCACCCACCACTCTCTGTGTAAAGAACCTACCTCTGACATCTCCCCCATACCTTCCTCCAATCACCTTAAAATTATGTCCCCTCGTGACAGCCATTTCCACCCTGGAGAAAAGTCTCTGGCTATTCACTCTATCCATGCCTCTCATCATCTTGTAAACCTCTATCAAGTCACCTCTCTGCCTTCTTCGCTCCAGTGAGAAAAGCCCTAGCTCCCTCAACCTTTCTTCATTAGACATGCTCTCCAGGCAGCATGCTGGTAAATCTCCTCTGCACCCTCTCCAAAGCATCCACATCCTTCCTATAATGAGGCGACCAGAACTGGACACAATATTCCAAGTGTGGTCTAACCAGGGTTTTATAAAGCTGCAAAACCTCACGGCTCTTAAGCTAAATCCCCCGGTTAATGAAAGCCAACACACCATACGCCTTCTTAACAACCCTATCAACCTGGGTGGTAACTTTGAGGGATCTACGTACGTGGACCCCAAGATCCCTCTGTTCCTCCACACTTCCAAGAATCCTGCCTTTAACCCTGTATTCAGCATTCAAATTTGACCTTCCAAAATGAATCACTTCACATATATCTAGGTTGAACTCCATCTGCCACTTCTCAGCCCAGCTCTGCACCGTCAATGTCCTGTTGTAACCTGCAACAGCCCTCGACACTATCTACTGACTCCACCAACCTTTGTCATCGGCAAACTTACTAACCCACCCTTCTACTTCCTCATCCAAGTCATTTATAAAAACCACAAAGAGCAGAGGTCCCAGAACATATCCCTGCGGGACACCACTGATCACCGACTTCCAGACGGAATATTTTCCATCCACTACCACTTGCTGTCTTCTTTAGCCCAGCCAATTCTGTATCCAGACAGCCAAATTTCCCTGTATCCCATGCCCCCTAACTTTCTGAATGAGCCATGGGGAACCTTATCAAATGCCTTACTGAAATCCATATGTACCACATCCACTGCCCGACCTTCATCAATGTGTCTCATCACATCCTCAAAGAATTCATCATGGGTGTACTTACACCACATGGACTGCAGCGATTTTAGATGCCAGTTCATCACCACCTTCTCAAGGGCAATAAGAGATGGGCAGTAATTACTCCTAGCCACTGATGCAAACATCCCATGAATGAATTTTTAAAAAATAATAATTTCGAGTACCCAATTAATTTTTTCCAATTAAGGGGCAATTTAGCATGGCCAATCCACCTACCCTGCACATCTTTTGAGTTGTGGGGGGAGAATGTACAAACTCCACACGGTCAGTGACCCGGAGCTGGGATCGAACCTGGAACCTCTGCGCCGTGAGGCAGCACTGCCAACCACTGCGTCACCATGCTGCCCTATCCCATGAATGAAAAATAATACAAATCCTTTAAAAACTTTTTTGAAAACAATTTCTCCAGAACTTCTGTGCTTTTTATAGTATGGAGGCCAGATTTGTGCACGGTATTCCAAGTGCAACCTGACCATGGTCTAAACTTCTTTAATTCTATACTCCCAGATATAAACCCCAGTGATTCATAAGCATTTTCAATTACTTTGCTAACTCATGCTCCTGCTTTTCATTATTTGTTCACCTGTACTCTTACAAAAAAAAAAAGGGCAGCACGGTAGCATTGTGGATAGCACAAGTGCTTCACAGCTCCAGGGTCCCAGGTTCGATTCCGGCTTGGGTCACTGTCTGTGCGGAGTCTGCACACCCTCCCCGTGTGCGTGGGTTTTCCCCGGGTGCTCCGGTTTCCTCCCACAGTCCAAAGATGTACAGGTTAGGTGGATTGGCCATTGATAAATTGCCCTTAGTGTCCAAAATTGCCCTTAGTGTTGGGTGGGGTTACTGGGTTATGAGGATAGGGTGGAGGTGTTAACCTTGGGTAGGGTGCTCTAAGAGCCGGTGCAGACTCGATGGGCCAAATGGCCTCCTTCTGCCCTGTAAATTCTATGATAATCTATGTACTCCTTGGTCCCCTTGCTCATCTACTTCATTAATTTCTTATTTTCTAAAATAAAGTATAGGTCATGCTTTTATTTTTCTTACTAAGGTGCATCATTTCACATTTGTTTAAGTTTTAAAAATAAATTTAGAGTACCCAATTCTTTTTGCTTTCCAACTAAGGGACAATTTAGCGTGACCAATTCACCTACCCTACACATCTTTTTGGGTTGTGGGGGTGAGAACTACGCAGACATGGGGAGAATGTGCAAACTCCACATTGTGAGCTTGGGCCGGAATCGAACCCAGGCCCTCGGTGCCGTGAGACTGCAGTGCTAACCACTGCACCACCGTGCCGCCCTACATTTGTCCAAATTAAAGTATATTTGCAGTATCTCTTCTGCAAATTTTCTAGTGTCTTCTTGTATTATGTTGCATACTTCCTCAAGAGTTAGCTACCAGTTCGGTATCATCTGTAATTTTTGATATCGAGTTACCTGTTACAAAGCCCTTGGTAAAAATAGAGATCTCATTTTCTGGAACAGCTTGAATAAGGCAAGCTGGCTAATGCCCAGTTTCTCAGTGGAGGGAATTTACCTCTGTTGTGTATTGCATAGAGTAAGGCTAATACATATTTAAAAGCTCACCTGCAGGCAGCCATTATTAAACAACTATAGGTACACATCCCCCAAGGAGGGCAGCAGAGGAGTCGATAGCATTGTATTTTTGACAGGCAAGGTAGTCAAGGGTTATGGGCAGCAGGCAGAAAAGTGGAGCTCAGACCACAACCAGATTAGCCACGATCGTACTGAATGGCAGAGCAGGCTTGACGGTCTGAATGGCCTACTCCTGCCAAGTCTTATGTTCCCATATGCTCCTATTACACTCCTTCCCCACTTAAAAATGTAAAATGGCGCAGGCATATTATTAAGAACCCCACTGATGTTAAATGCGAGAGTATCTGAAAACACAGACCGGTAACTTGAAACACCGGTTCTTAAGTGGTATATATTTTCAATTTGGTATAATGTGAAAAAGGCGAGGTAAACCAGGGAGGAACAGTCCAGTCATTTTGTGATCAATTAATAAAGAATATTTATTAACTTAAAATAAAACATGACAAGGACTATAATTGTTGGCTATCCACACAAGTTATCCCTGATTCCCACTACCTAGGTTTACTGAACTGAGAAACACCCTTTTTTCTCTCCAAACAACATCCAATATTATAACTCAGCTAAATCTAGCAGATCATAGAATCCTTACAGTGCAGAAGGAGGCCATTTGGCCCATCAAATCTGCATCGGCCCTTCAAAAGACCACCCTACCTAGGCCCAATTTGAGGGACCACTCTATCTCGGCCCAATTCCCCACTTTGAGGGGCAATTCAGCATGGCCAATCCACCTAACCTGCACATATTTGGACTGTGGGAGGAAACCCACGCAGACATGGGGAGAATGTACAAACTCTCCAAAGTCACCCACGGTCAGAATTGAACCCGGGTCCCTGTTGTGGTGAGGCAATAGTGCTAACCACTGTGATACCATGCCGCCAATAGTTGCCTCCCACAGGTTATTTGTCCACGTTTGGGAAAGCCACCTTAAGTTTCAACACAGGACTAAATCTTTGCTGTTCGAGTTTTGGATTTTAAACAGCAGCCTGTGAGCAATAACTGGTTTTTGGGAGAGCCTGGTTTCTAGAATTGGGTGCAGATATGATTTTAGCTGCTTCACGTGTCCTTTTCTCCACGTATCATGCTATGGATATATCATCCTTTCACTTTGAAGTTAACCACCCTATGGTCCCGGCTTATAGCATACAAGTGCCAATATCCATATCTCCCCACTTTGAAGTCACCTCTTCTATACACCGCTGTTGTGTTTTACCCCATGTCACATAGGTAAACACTTGATTTTCCCACTGGTTATGCTAATTCGCCTATCAAAATACCCTTTCAGACAGCTGCATTTATCAGTTCCCTTTTATCCCCTTTTCTAAAATTTTATTTATCCCAGTTTCATTTTTTAAATCTTAATTTTCCTCAGTTCTTCACATAATTTCACAGAATAGTGTCACTAAACAACATCGACAATGTCTGAAATTTACAGGTTGGATTGCAAGTTTCTATTGTAATCACAACCAAAACACACATGTAAATTACTCTGGTAATTTGGTCATATGGAAAAAGAAGATTTTTACCTTAACACCCGTATGTGTTTAACAAAATTATAATTTAACAAGAATTAACAACATTTTTCTTCTTGCTTCCTTTTTTTTAATTTACCTATCGAGATTTTTTCTCTTTGTATCTTCACCCATTTTTATCCGCAACCATCTCTTTCTGCCATTTCTATGGCTGTGGCCTCATTGCAGGCCTTCACATGAGCCTTGTCAAAAGCTTGGCCCGGATTATATTGTTCTCCAATGAAGGTTGAATTCTAAATTCATACTATATAGGGCAGCATGGTAGCACAGTGGTTAGCACAGTTGCTTCACAGCTCCAGGGTCCCAGGTTCGATCCCAGCTTGGGTCACTGTCTGTGTGGAGTCGGCACTTTCTCCCAGTGTTTGCGTGGGTTTCCTCCGGATGCTCCGGTTTCTTTCAAGGATGTGCAGGTTAAGTGGATTGGCCATGATAAATTGCCCTTAGTGTCTAAAAAAGGTTAGGTGGGGTTACGGGGCAGGGTGGAGGCGTGGGCTTAAGTGGGGTGCTCTTTCCAAGGGCCGGTGCAGACCTGATGGGCCGAATGGCCTCCTTCTGTACTGTAAATACTATGATTCTATATCCACAGTGACCAGCGTTTCTTTATTTCAAGAATATAATCTGCAACAGTGTTTGATTGGCTATGGCTTCCTATTTTTTAAAAGAAACATTTTGTTGACGTATTTTTGGGTATTATAACACAATAAACAACGTACATGAAACAATAAACATAGTGCAAAAGCCATCTCCCTCCCTTACAGGTCCCAACTTTATTAACCCCCTGCTCTTAAGCTAAACTAAACCCCCCCCCTAAGCTAAACTAAACAACCCCCCCCCTCCCCCTGCTGACGATTAATTTTCCGCGAAGAAGTCGACGAACGGTTGCCACCTCCGGGCGAATCCTAACAGTGACCCTCTCAAGGCGAACTTGATTTTCTCCAAACAGAGAAAGCTAGCCATGTCCGATAGTCGAGCCAGGTCTCCGACTTCGGGGGCTTTGAGTCCCTCCAAGATAATAGTATCCGTCTCCAGGCTACCAGGGAAGCAAAGGCCAGAACGTCTGCCTCTTTCTCCTCCTGGATTCCCGGGTCTTCCGACACCCTGAAAATCGCCACCTCTGGATTCAGCGCCACCCTTGTTTTTAACACCATGGACATGACATCTGCAAACCCCTGCCAGAATCCCTAAGCTTCGGACATGCCCAGAACATGGTTCGCTAGTCCACCCGCACATTTTGCACACCTGTCTCCCACCCCAAAGAATATGCTCATCCGGGCCACTGTCATGTGAGCCCGGTGAACGAGCCTGGCACATGTTGCAGACGCGTTGACTCTACTCAATGCGTCCGTCCATAGACCATCCTCTATCTCTCCTCCCAGCTCTTCCTCCCACTTGCGCTTCAGCTCCTCGGTCTGCGTTTCCTCTGACCCCATAAGTTCCTTGTAAATGTCAGAGACGCTCCCTTCTCCTACCAACCCTCTGGATGCTACCCTGTCCTGAATCTCCCTTAGCAGTAGGAGCGGGAAGGTTGACACCCGTTTACGTAGGAAGTCCCGCACCTGCAGATATCTGAATTTGTTTCCCCTCGCCAACCCAAACTTCTCCTCCAGCGCCCTCATACTCGGAAAGCTCCCCTCTATAAACATATCCCCCATCCTCTCAATCCATGCTCTCCGCCATATCCGGAACCCCCCCATCCATACTTCCCGGGGCAAACCGGTGATTATTACAGCTTGGGGACCAGACCAATGCTCCCACATGTCTCCTCCATTGCCCCCAGACTCTCGGGGCCGCCACCACCACGGGGCTGGTGGAGTACCGTGACGGCGGGTACGGCAGAGGCGCAGTTACCATCGCCCCCAAACTGGTGCCCTTGCATGAAGCCGCCTCCATACGCTCCCATGCCGACCCCTCCCCCATCACCCACTTCCTGATCATGGCTATATTCGCCGCACAGTAATAGTTACTAAAATTTGGCAGTGCCAGCCCGACTCCGCTCAAGCATTATCTTCCTTACCCGCGGGGTCTTGCCTGCCCAAACGAAGCCAGTGATCACTTTGTTGACCCGTTTAAAAAAGGACCGCAGAATAAAGATGGGGAGACATTGAAACACGAACAGGAATCTCAGGAGGACCGTCATCTTCACCGTCTGCACTCTCCCAGCTAATGACAACGCGAGCGCGTCCCATCTCCGAAAATCATCCTTCATTTGGTCTACTAGCCGGTCCCATTTCCGCGCCACTTGAATGCCTAGGCACCTAAAGCTGCCCCCTACTAATGTAAACGGGAGCTCCCCCAATCGCCTCTCCTGTCCCCTCGCCTGGACTGCAAACATCTCACTTTTCCCCATATTTAGCTTATACCCCAAAAACCGGCCAAATTCCCCTAGAATCCTCATGATTTCTTCCATCCCCTGTAATGGGTCCGATACATACAGAAGCAGGTCTGCATAGAGCGACACTCTGTGCTCTCCCCCCCCCCCCCCCAACGGACCAGACGGTTCTATAGCTAGCGCAAACAACAGTGGGGAGAGGGGGCATCCCTGTCTCGTCCCCCGGTGCAGTCTAAAATAGTCCGATGTTGTCCTGTTCGTCCGTACACTTGCCACAGGAGCCTGACACAGCAACCGGACCCAGTCAATAAAGCCCCGCCCGAATCCGAACCGGCCCAGTATCTCCCACAGATAATCCCATTCTACCCGATCAAAAGCCTTTTGTGCATCCATTGCGATTACTACCTCCACCTCCCTACCTTCCGGGGGCATCATGATCACATTAACAACCTTCTTACATTGGCCACCAACTGCCTACCCTTAACAAACCCCGTCTGGTCCTCCCCAATAACATCCGGAACACAATCCTCAATCCTGGAGGACAAACTTTTGGCCAGCAGTTTGGCATCCACATTCAACAGGGATATCGGCCTGTAGGACCCACACAGCTCCGGGTTAGTTTCCCACTTCAGAATCAGCGAAATCATGGCCTGTGACATCATCCCTTGCCTCATTGAACATCCTCATCAACACCGGCCCCAATATCCCAGAGAACATTTTATAAAATTCCACTGGGTACCGGTCTGGCCCCGGGGCTTTACCCACCTGCATGGCCTTCAGACCCTCCACTATCTCTTCCAACCCGATCGGGCCCCCCAGCCCTTCTACCAGCTCCCCATCGACCTTTGGGAAATTCAGCCCCCCCAAAAAGTGCCTCATCCCCTCTGGCCCCATAGGGGGTTCCGACCTATACAGCCTACTGTAAAAATTCCTCAATGCCTTATTCACCCCTGCTGAATCTCTAACCAGGTTCCCATCTCCGTCATTTACTTTCCCTATCTCCCTGGCTGCCTCCCTCTTTCAAAGCTGTTGTGCAAGCATTCTGTTGGCCTTCTCTCCATACTCATAGAGCGCCCCCCCCCACCCATTCCTTTCTCAGCTGCTCCACCCGTGGTTAACAAGCCGAACCCCGCCTGTAGCCTCTGCCATTCCCTTAAAATCCCTGCCTCTGGGGTCTCCGCATATCTCCTATCGATCTGTAGTATCTCCTTAACCAGTCGGTCTGTCTCTGCCCTGTCCACCTTCTCCCGGTGGGCCCGTATCGAGATCAGCTCCCCTCTGACCAGTGCCTTCAATGCTTCCCAGACCATCGCTGCTGAAATTTCCCCCGTGTCGTTGACCTGCAGGTAGTTCTGAATACATTTCCTCAGCCGCTCGCACACCCCTTCATCAGCCAGAAGTCCCACATCTAACCTCCATTGTGGGCACTGGTTACTGTGCTACGGCTTCCTTTATCCAAAACAGCACTTGTAAGTGAAATTAATTTTTAGTTGTGTTAAGAGTCCAGAATTTCATTAATTTCAGCATATTCCATAGTATTGGGGTGTCACGAGCAATACTACCACAAAAGCATCTAGCCCCAATGTGGCAATAAAAACATTTACTACATCCTCATCTGTAAATCCTCATTTGGAGGGCAGCACGGTAGCACACTGGGTAGCATTGTTGCTTCACAGCTCTAGGATACCAGGTTCGATTACCGGCTTGGGTCACTGTCTGTGTGGAGTCTGCATGTTCTCTCAGTGTCTGCGTGGGTTTCCTCCGGGTGCTCCCACAAGTCCCGAAAGACGTGCGGTTAGGTAATTTGGACACTCTGAATTCTCCCTCTGTGTACCCGAACATGCGCCGGAATGTGGCGACGAGGGGCTTTTCACAGTAACTTCATTGCAGTGTTAATGTACGCCTACTTGTGACAATAAAGATTATTTTTTTTTTTAAATCTATAAATCTGTAAATAAGATGTCAATAAAATCTTGTTAATCTTCAGTTATCTTTATGTACTTAATCCTTTCCAGTCTTCCTAAACAGCGTCATGTGATCAGGATATAAAGCTAGTCTAGCGTTTCCCAAACTTTACCAGCCATGGAACCCTTCTGACCTCCCAAGAGTAGCACAAAAATGATTACAGCATAAGTTCAAACATACAGAAACAAACTTAAAAGATGTTTCTATGTCTTATCTTTGTACACTACAATAAGGAAGTTCTGTTACTCAACAAATACTTCCAAGTCTTATCTTTTTGTCATTTTTGATGGGAGCACCCACATACTCTCTCCCTGTCCCACAGCCACGCCCACCTCTCTCATCCACTTACGCTCCTCTCAGGCCCCCGTGGCCACAGTCCAGGCCTCTCCTGCGCCCCGTAGTGTAGAAATTTCTTCAGCCAGATAGTGGTGGGTATGTGGAATTCATTGCCACATAGGGCGGTGGAGGCCGGGATGTTGAGTTCTTTAAGATAGAAGTTGATAAATTCTTGATTTCTTGAGGAATTAAGGGCTATATAGAGAGAGCGGGTAAATGGAGTTGAAATCAGCCAGGATTGAATGGTGGAGTTGATTCGATGGGCCGAATGGCCTTACTTCCACTCCTATGTCTTATGGTCTAAGTCCACGTGTACTCTCATTCATGGATGACTAGGCCATTCCCATGGGTGGAGACTGGCTGTGGATGGCAACATCTGCTGACTCTGACAAGATTTGCACCAGCTACCATATGTTCAATATCCTTATCTATGCCGGGCCACCAAATGTAGCTCCTAGCCCACATTTTAATTTTTGATTGGCGCAGATGGGCACTGTGCAATTCCTGCAACAATGGCTCTCTTTCTGGGGGTGGTACCATCACTCAACAACCTCAGAATACGACTTCATCCTTGCAACTGAGATTGTCTTTGTGAGTGAGGTACGGTCAGAACTGGTCAGATTTATCATGGTGCCACCCGGTTAACATCGTGCACTTCATTGTGGACAGGAGTGGGTTGCCTTGTGTCCAGTTTTTTATATGACGTGATGATACGGACAAAGTGTCAAGAACATTTAGTGCTAGGACAATTTCTTGAGGCATCGGTGGTGGTGCCAGGCTCTTTGGAAGTGGGAGTAGACTCAACGCATCAAATCAGCGTTTGAAATTTATGTGCGCGGCGTATTCTGAAAAAATTCAATTGTATGCTGCTAGCAACAAGGTTCACTGTTGTACCCTGGTGGAGGAGATCAAGGTATTGGCTTATCTTCACGAAGGAGACCCAACATAGGCTTGTGGTCAGTTATTATTGTGAAGTGTCGCCCATTGACATACTGGTGAAATTTCTTGATGCCGTAGATTACAGCAAGACCTCCTTTATCGATCCGAGTGTATTTCCGGTCAGCATTGGAAAGAATTCTGGAAGCAAAGGCAATTGGTCTCTGACACAACTTCCATTTTACGGGACAGGACTGCCCCTATTCCATACGCCGATATATCACAGGTTAAGATGATTGGCTTACCCGAGTCAAAGTGAATCAATAGACTCTATGACTATGGTTCCCCCCAATGCCAATGTTTTCTTAAGAGCAAATGTAGTGGCGCCAATGTCATTGCCAAGTTGGGGATAAAACGACAATAGTATCATCCCCAGGAAGTACTTTAATTCTGCCACGTTGTTAGATGCCGGGATGTCTCTTATGGAACCATACTAGCTTAGAATCAGCTACATTTTTTCAATGTGCTGTCAAAACATTCCACAAGGCTCCTCCAAATAGCTCACGTTGGTTTGATTTGTGGCTAACTAAGCCATACAGGCTTTGTCAGTATTGGTTGCTTCAATGCAATTTAAGGCCTTGAGTTTTTTTTAAATGGCATGCTGAGCGAACAGAATCTTCAGCAGAACTGTTCCTTCAATACACTTTAATCTTAAACCACAATTGGGACACAAATGTAATTACATCACATGCACCATGTTAATCTCCACACCATAATAAACTGCCATTTTTTTTGTCAATAAAAGCAGTGTAAAGAAACTATTTCAGTATCTCTTAATCTTAAAAAAACTAAGTAAGCCATTAGGTCAAATGAATGAACTGTGATCCATGATTCAACATTCAGAATTCAAGACGACAATTAAGATAATCTCTGCATCAAAACATCCATTCTCTCAGCAAAACCCAATGATGTTATGCAAAAACAAGTCACACCTGGCTATCTTCTTCCAACCACACGCGATATGGGTATCAAAGGTAGTGATGGAGTGGTTGAGTAAGAAATCTCATGCCAAATACATGGCCAAAGGCTACTGTAGCCACCTGAGTTGGCCAACTCCCGATTTAAAATGGCGAACGGCAAAGGCTGATGGGAAATTCAGCCAACGCAGACAGAAACCAGCAGGTGCAGGTTTGCTGTGTATTTAACTCTGCAAAAGGCCAGACAGCATCGATACCAGCGACCATCAGCATAATAATGTAGCAGCCATCTACATACTCATGAGCAATCCCCGGGAACAATAGCAACATTTGGGACACACAAAGCAAAGCCAGACTCCCCGGCGCCAGCAGGAGCCAACACAAAAGAGGTTAACTAACACCTCAAGACCGCCCATCGATCAGGGAACCGCTCCAGTATTGGAGAAATCGAACCAAGCGATTGGAACGAAGTCCAATCGCCTAGAACCAGGTACAGGGTCCGCCCAGAAAGGCGGTGGGGACTATAAGAGTTAAGCCCCAAGTTCAACTCGCTCTCTTCGTCCTGCCCGGGTCACCCAGCAACGCGAACCAACCTTGACCGTGACCGGTGCAGTGATCACCGAAAGAAGTAAGTCTTAATTCAACGCTCGCTACGAGATAGGCGCTCCTAGCTACCAATCCGTACCAACTTCGAATCCCGCAGACTCAGAACCCGAACGAAAGGCCATTTGTTCCCCTGACCTGGTGGGCCAGTCCGAAGTTAAGTATAGGCCTGCTAGTTGTAGAAGTAGCTTAGACGTAGAATTTGTGCATGAGTAGCGATTACGGTGTATAATAAATGTGCTTTGATTTGAATCTTACTAATCGCTGTATTGAGTTATTGATCATTACTTGGACTTTAACCTCGTGGCGGTATCATAAAGCTACCTGGAGACTCGATAGCAAAGGTAATAAAACAGAGCAATTGAACCAACCGGAAAGTTAGCAACACTACACAGGCAGGGGTCAGTGCAGCTTTAAGTTACATGGGTGCCAAAGAAAAGTGAAGATGAAAGAGGGCGAGGGAGGGGTTGTATGCAGGCGGGGTGAAATCCAACAAAGTAGTCAGAAATTGGCTCAAGCATCAAGCCAACAAGAGTGGAGTTGAGAGAAAATGGTGAAATTGAGGGTCATTAACATGGATAGGGGAATTTATACAAAAAGAAGAAATTGAGAAACGCGAAGGAAAGCAGTGAATAGTGACCAATTGAAGCCGAGCTGGAGATGAAAATCGGAAGAATTACAGTGCCAAAAGGTAGAAGAATGGATGTTACAGTGCCAAAGGGTAGAATATTGATGTTATCTCAGGGAGATACACTGGATAGGGTATACAGGGGTAGTAAATAACAAGGATTTTAAAAGGCCAGGAAGCATCTGTGAATGACGCTTTCATCAGAACACTTCTTTCATATTCAGTGGCTGTGCATTCATTTCTTTTAGAACCTGCATTTCTCACACTTGGTGTCACCACAAGCTTTACGGTCAACTGCATTTCTCACTATCATCTACTCAGGATAAAAGTGGTGTAAAAATACTAGTCCAGATTTTGCAGTCAGTGGTGAAGCAATGATGCTCGTCGCTGACCTTGAAGAATGCAACCCACTGTTGCATGCATTTCCCCTCTCCTGACATTGGTTTGAGTGTGATGTCAAGTCAAGTGATCCCAGAAAGGTGACATCAAGCAGGCTAAGCAGCCATTCACGCTGAAAAATTCTCAGATAAAAAACTAATAACTGGAAACTAACTTGAAACGTGTTAGTTAAGCAAAGTTTAAAAATACAGATGGGACTCAAAAACGGGAGCAGCTAGTTAAACAGTGAAATAACAGTAACAGAATAGAATTAGAACTAATGGCAGTTAATTACAAATATACACAGGAAACTAATTACATCACAGTACTTATTGATTATATCAGCAATGGATTTAAATAATATGCATAATGATAATACTTCTCACCCCCCTTCAATTTCAACCCCCTTTAAAGACAGAAATATAATGCAACAATGACGTAATTATAAATCAGTCTTTCTATACGTCAGTCTTTCAGGAGCTTTGTGACTACCCTGTCATCTTCACAGTACCACTGGTGACACCCGTCGACTCTGGCGATGCTCGACTTGGAGTAGGTTCTGTGCATGAGTGTTCCTCTCCTGAAGCAGAGACCACTGGCAGAACCACTACTTGTTGAATTTCCACAGCTACACTTTCTTCTATTGTGTTATCTGAAACTTCTGCATTCATCTATGGCATAGATGAATATGATCTTGGTGCCTGCAAGCAACTCTTCCATTGTTCAATTTCACTACCAAAGATACTGGACTTCAGTTAAAAATAACTCCAGGTAACCAATGATGGTTATTGCCAAAATTCATGATATAAACACAAACATTCAGGTTAAAACATCTCTCCTCAACATGATAATCATGTCTCGCCAGCTGCCTTTTGTCTCCTTCTCACTTTGCTTTGACATCTGGATGTAGCAGATCCAGGTGAGACTTTAGTCTTCTACCCATAAATAATTCAGCTGGTGAAAGTCTCGTCGATTTTTGTGGTGCAATACAATATTGAAATAAGAATCTCGAGAGCTTGATCCCGGAAATATCACCTGCCATTCTCTTCAATCCTTCCTTCAATGTCTGAACAGCTCACTCTGCCAAACCATTTTGAAGCTGGGTGAAAAGACGCCATTGCACATGGCATATTCCATTCCTTTGCATAAACTCTTGGAACAACTCGCTCATAAATCTTGTACCAGTCAGAAACGAGAATCCGGGAACCCATGAGTTGCAAAGACTCTATGATATTGGGAGCTATGATGTTGCTCGTGATGTATACTTCTACATCTACGCTGACTAAAAACATGTGACCCATGAAAGGACCTGCTAAATCCACAAGAAGTCGCAACCAAGAACGATCAGGCCTCTCCCGAGGATGTAATGGTGCTGGTAGTGCCAACTTCTGGTTAGACTGATATGCAGAGCAGGATTTCATGTTGTTCTTCAAATCCTGGTCCATATTAGGCCACCAGACATAAGAGCTGGCTTGACTTTTCAATTCGTGAAGTGCCTGAATGAGCCTCATGAATTTCATCCATTACTCGCGAATGACCAGGGGTGGAATGACCACTCTTGAACCCACAGTATGCAACCATCCTGTACACTTAACTTGTCTTTGCGCTTCATTCAGTTACCCACCATCTTCTATGATAGATGACCATCCTTGCATCAGAAATCTTTTAACTTGTGACAGAATAGGATCTCTTTCCGTCCACTGCTTAATTTGTTTAGCACTCACTGGAAATTGGGCAAGTCTCTAGTAAGAAAATCTTTTTGGGAGGACACAATACCTGGGTCGACAAATATGGTCAAGAGAGACAGCTTAACATGTCCGCATTAGCATTGTGCTTTCCTGCCCTGCACACTATGCTGTACTGATACGCTGACAATGTAAGTGACCAGCACTGTATTCTTGCTGAGGCCATGGGAGCAAGACATTTTGACTCACTGAAAAGGCTCTTCAACTGCTTGTGATTGGCACATATGGTGAATGAACGACCAAAGGAGGTACTGATGGATTCATTTTACCGCAAAAACAATAGCTGGAATATCTTTGTCCAACTATGAATGCCCCCTTTCACCCTTGGTGTTCTAAATGCAAAACCAATGGGTTTTGGGACCCGTCCTCCTTTACATGAAAAAGTACCATCCCCACACCGTATGATGAGGCATCACATGACAGAATAAGTTCCCTATATGGATCAAAATGGACTGGACAATTTTCGATTGCAACAGCGTTACACATCTTTGAAAGTCTTCTTCTGTGCAGACTCACTCTTCCATTTGGTTTCTTTGTGCAGAAGTAGGTACAGTGGAGCCAACCCTGTAGACCGATCTGGCAAAAACTTCCCGCCTACAAACGACCTGAGCGCGACCATATTCCTGGGCTCCGGAGCTTTCTTAATTGCTTGAACTTTCCCTTCCACAGGAGATAAGCCTTGGGTAGTGTGGCCTGAAAAATGCACTTGCTCGGTTACAGGGGCAATCCCGCTTCTGAAAACCTTTCATAAACGTAATACAGGTTGCTGAAGTGCTCAGTATTACCCAAAATTAAAATGTCAGCTAAGCAGACAGCAACATGAGGGATGCCTTGTAACAGGTTGCCCATCGTCCTTTGGAAGATCACCAGACTGGAGGATATGCAAAAAAACAACCAATTATACTTGAACAACCCTTTATGCATGTTGATGATCACATACTGCTTCGCATCGGCCTCCAGCAAGAGTTGTTGACAGATCTGGCTCACGTCCAGTTCTGAAAACGTCTTGCCTCTTCTCTTGCAAGGGTCGAAAACAAATCTAAGAGTTGAAAACAGATCTTCTACCCTCAGCAACGGGCAAGTGTCCAGCTTAGAAACCTGATTAATGGTAAGTTAGTAATCCCTACATACGCGCACAGTACCATCACTCTTAAGAACAGGAATAATTGGAGCTGTCCAACATGAAAACTGAATGGGCTCAATGTTTCCTCACCTTTGCAGCCACTCCAACTACTCCTCCATTTGTCTTTCATGCACAGGGCACGGTCCTCGGTTAGAAAAAGCCCGAGGATCTATGAACAATTAAACTGTAGTGCCCCACAATGTACCCATTCACTTTTGAAAACCCGCTCTCCAAATGACGTGCCGTCGACTGAAGCTTCCTTGCATTTGTAGTTCCATCAGCTGCCAACTTTCTCTTAGCACCTTGGCACTTGTGCTGGTGACAAACAACGTACATGAACTTAATGATTCACATACTGTGATCCTCCACACCGAAAACACTCCACTGATATCACCTTTTTAATTGTAGCTTTTTTTTCTACTTGCAGTGCACCTGCCTGCGTGCCGCCATTGACATTCTGAATATCTTTCGCATTATTGGCAGCCATTTCAATGCCGAGATATTTTTGGAGCCTTCTTAAAAATAAGTGTAATTTCTCCCAACAAACATTGCTGGCTGCAGTCGCCGTTAGTGCAACAAACTAGTCTGTGCCAAAGCAGGTCTTTCAAAACTCCCCCAAATTCTCAATGTTCAGAGAGCTGGCGCAGTTCAGCAACAAAATTAGCTACAGACCGACTGTCACATCTTCGGAAAATGACTCTGGAATTTGAAGTGTTGTACAATTGAAGGCATAGGATGGTGGCGATTCTGAACAAGTGTAAATAAATCCGCAAATGAAATGTCCCCTGGTTTCCATGATACAGCTAAATTTCTCACGAGCTTGTAAGTCTTTGTCCCACACACACACAGGAGAATTGAGTGCTTTCTAGCCTCATCTGTGATCCCATTTGCCAAGGTGTTCCAAACTTTCCACATTCAGTCCAGTTCTCGATCTCTTCCACAAACTCACTGATAGACCCAAACTTAGTCATGGTGCAGCTACCTTCTCTTCCGTAGGTGAACTTAGCAAATCTTTGTTTGAATGTGCTGAAACTTGATTTTTTTTTCTTGTGGTAACTTGACCACAGTTGAAAGTTAAGCTTCGTTAATCTATATATTTTAAAAATAAATAAATTTAGAGTTACCAATTATTTTTTTTCCAATTAAGGGGCAATTTAGCATTGCCAATCCACCTACGCTGCACACCTTTGGGTTGTGGGGGCGAAACACACACAAACACGGGGAGTATGTGCAAACTCCACAGTGACCCAGGGCCGGGATCGAACCTGGGACCTCGGCGCTGTGAGGCAGCAGTGCTAACCACTGCATCACCGTGCTTCGTTAATATATGAAAATAATAAAGTTTAAAATACTTATGGACTCAAAAACGGAAGCAGCTAGTTAAAATTCAAAATAATAGTAACAGGAAATCAGCAGTTAAATACGAATATACACAGGTACCAAAAACTAATGATGTCACAGCATTTACTGATGACATCACCAATGGATTTAAATAAGAAGGTGCATAATAATAACTCTACAACGAAAACCTAGTAAAATGCCAAGATTGCCCTTCACTTTTAATTAAATTATACAGAGAGCAAAACAAATAATAATTGGGACATGTTAAAAATTCATTTTTACGGGATGTAGGCTTTGCTGGCTAGGCCAGCATTTGTTGCCCATCCCTAATGGCCAGTGAGAAAGTGGTGATGAGCTGCCTTCTTGAACCACTGCAGTCCACGTAATGTAGATACACATACTATGCTGTTAGGGAGGGAGTTCCAGATTTTTGACTCTGCAACAACAAAGGAACAGCGTTATATTTCCAAGTCAGGATGGTAAGTGACTTGGAGGGGGACGTCCAGGTAGTGGAGTTCCTATGTATCTGCTGCCCTGGTCCTTCTAGATGGTTGTGGGTTTGGAAGGTGCTGCCTAAGGAGCCTTGGTGAGTTCCTGCAGTATATCTTGTAGATGGGACAAACCGCTGCTACTGTGCGTTGGTGGTGGAGGGAGTGAATATTTGTGGAAGGGTTGCCAATCAAGCGGGCTGCTTTGTCCTGGTTGATTCTTGAATGTTGTTGGGAGGTGGTTTCAGGAAGTGCGTTATGCACCCAGGATTCATAGCCTCCGACCTGCTCTTGTAGCCACAGCATTTATATGGCTAGATCAGTTCCTGGTCAATGGTAACCCCTCCAGGATGTTGGCAGTGGGGAATTCAGTTATGGCAATGCCACTGAGTATCAAGGGACAATGGTTTGATTCTCTCTTATTGGAGACTATCACTGCCTGGCATTTGTGTCGCGCGAATGTTACTTGCCACTTGTCAGCCCAAGCCTGGATACTGTCCAGTTCTTTCTGCATTTGCATGTGGACTGTTTCAGTGTTTGAGGAGTCATGAATGGCACTGAGCATTGTGCAATCATCAGTGAACATCTCCACATCTGACCTTACGTTAGAAGGCATGCCATCAGTGAAGCAGCTGAAGATTGTAGGGCCGAGGACACTACCCTGAGGTACACCTGCTTTGATGTCCCATGACAGAGATGACTGACCTCCAACAATCACAACGATCGTTCTTTTGTGTTAGGTACGACTCAACCAATGGAGAGTTTTCCCCAATTCCCATTGACTCCATTTGCAAGGGCTCCTTGATGCCATACTCGACCAAATGCTGCTTGATGTCAAGAGCCATCACCCTCCCCTCTGGCATTCAGCTCTTTTGTCCATGTTTGAACCAAGGCTGTAATGAGGTTAGGAGCTGGGTGACCGTGGCAGAACAGAAACTGAGCATCAGTGAGCAGGTTATTGCGAAGTAAGTACTGTTGATGACCCCTTCTATCACTTTACTGATGAGAGTAGACTGGAATTGGCCAGGTTGGATTTGTTCTGGTTTGTGTACAGGACAAACCTGAGCAATTTTCCATATTACCGGGTAAGGTTGGGGCAAGGCAAGTTCTGGAGCATAAGTCTTCACTACTATTGCCGGAATATTGTCAGGGTCCATAGCCTTTGCAGTATCCAATGCCTTCAGCCATTTCTTGAACCAGGGATGATCCCCTGGCTTGGCGGTAATGGTAGAGTGCGGGTTATGCTGAGCCATGAGGATAGATTCTGGCTGAGTATAATTCTGCTGCTGCTGATGGCCAACAGTGCTTTATGGATGTTCAGTCTTAAGTTGCTAGATCCTTTCGAAATCTATCCCATACACACGGAATTAATATAGAAGCTCAAACAATAATCTGACATACAAATAGAAATAAACTTTCAAAGTTAGAAAGATATTTAATTTACTGTAAGGGGCCTTCCTGTTGATTCCTTTTCTTTTCCCTTTCTTTAGTTTTGCTGTTATCATTTTGATCCATGGATGCTTAATAGACAGATATCTTTAAATCGAGCTGGGGAAGGGCAGCACGGTGGCGCAGTGGTTAGCACGGCTGCCTCAGCACCGAGGACCCGGGTTTGATCCTGGGACAGGGTCACTGTTTGTGTGGAGTTTGCACATTCTCCCAGTTTCTGTGTGGGTTCCATCCCGACAACCCGAAAGGGTAGGTACATTGGCCATGCGGAATTGCTCCATTGCCTCTTAATTGGAAAATAATTGGGTACTCTAAATTTATAATTTTTTTTAAAAAGTCGAGCTGGGGAAGTGAGGAATTCAAAAGTGCCAACCTTCGGACAGCAGACTTTTCGACACCCGAGAGATGAGTGGGACTCAGTTAGATTGGTTGGTTGTGGTCAATGAATTGGCCAAAAGGTTGTATTCTGCCCGGTAACAGGCAATGATTGGATCCTACCCTAGTGGGATGATTTTCAGAGAACCAAGGAAAAGGCATTTGGTTCCTGGTGCTCAGAGGAAAGGACCTGCTCGCTCTCTCTTATTTCCCCCCCCCCCCCCCCCCCCCCCCCGAGAAAAGCTATATAGCTGCCATATTTCTGAAACTGCAGAGACCTGATTAAGTCTACAGTGAAAATCATTATAGACTGGAAAGAAAACCTCAAACTGAACGCCTGGACTGAAGAAAGGTGTGCTAGAAAACAACCATCTCTTATCCTTTTTACTTTTATTATTAGTTTTCACCCCTCTTTTCCCTTCCAGTTGGTTTGTCTTGTGTGTGTGTGTGTGTGTGTGTGTGTATGAGAGAGAGAATGGGGCGATGGTTAAGTATTAGCTAACAGTTATCCTGTTGCATTTGCTGCACATTTAATTATAGCTATTGTTAATAATAAAATTAATAGTGTTTAAATTTACAAACCTGGTGACTAGTTATTGGGCAGCCAAGGGCCAAAGATCTTGGGTGTTTTTCTAAGAATTATTTAATAATTTCAATTGTGTTGGGGTCGAGGGGCTGCAATTGACCACATAATAGCCCAGAGGGTCGTAACATTATAAAGTTAGCAAACTGTTAAAAACCCAACAACATCTGATTCAACAGCACATAACTTTTCCACAGGTTTTTAACAGCACGACTAAGGATTGTTAACAGCACGGCTAATAGTGTAAAAGAGAAGTTCTAATTAGTTCAGCAATTTCTCTTGATTACATTATTGGGGTACTTTCTACAGCGTACCCCATAGCATACAATCACTATCAACTTAGTTGCTGTCAGTTTCAGAGGAATGACAACAGTAATTGGTGACAGTTTTTCCATCAATGTTCTCAAAATCCAAGCCTTCTGAGATCTATTCAGCAGACGTTGTTTATGCAAGTAGTGACATCTGATGTGCTTAATAAACTTTGAGGGTTTTGTTTCAACAGTCAACTTTATAATAACAGCATGCAAGTCATACAAGATTATATTTAAACATATGCAAGATTCATACACATCTTACAGTGCAATGAAACGCACTCAGAAAATAATCTATTTGTTTTAGCAGTCTTCATTATTTGAAAAAGTTCGACAACCACATTTGAACATGCATTTAAATACGTTGCAAGTGCACTCTGGTATTCACTATATTATGTTAATAGACAGCTCCCAAACATTACTGATAAGAGGACTGGCCACTAACAGCCGTCCACATTTTAATTTGGAGAATGTTGTGTCTCACAAGATAAAAAGGGAGGAGGGCTGTTGGAAGGAGATATTCCTACTGCTCATATAATTGTGGCTCAATTGATCAATTTCCTCATGTATGGACTTCCGGGTGTGGCAATGACCAGCTAAGTCGCACGTTTCGGCAGCTCCCGGTGGAACGGACTTTTGGGCTCTTGATAGGAGCCCCAACGGCAATTTTAACGGCAAAAAACACTGTGCGGTAATCCAGAAGGGAATCCCCCCTGGACACGGATGGAAAAAAAGAGGGGAAAGTGGCCGGATTGCGGTGGATCCTCTAGAGCAGCGGCCAGGAAGGCAGGCACAAAGCAAGATGGCGTCGGAAGGAGGCAGTTTAATATGGGGCCCTGACCAACAAGAGTTCCTGCGGCGTTGCGTGGAAGAACTCAAAAGGGAGATGAAGAAGGAGCTGTTGGCCCCGATATTACAAGCGATTGAGGGGCTAAAGGAGGAGCAAAAGACCCAGGAACAGGAGCTTCGGGTCGTGAAGGCAAAGGCTGCTGAGAACGAGGACAACATACAGGGCCTGGTGGTGAAAACGGAGATGCACGAGGCACAACACAAAAGGTGTGTGGAAAGGCTGGAGAATAATGCGAGGAGGAAGAATTTAAGGATTCTTGGTCTTCCCGAAGGTGTAGAAGGGGCGGACGTCGGGGCATATGTGAGCACGATGCTGCACTCGTTAATGGGATCGGAGGCCCCGACGGGTCCGCTGGAGGTGGAGGGAGCCTATCGAGTTATGGCGCGAAGACCGAGGGCTGGAGAAATTCCTCGAGCCATAGTGGTGAGATTTCTCCGATATAAGGACAGAGAGATGGTCCTCAGATGGGCAAAGAAAACTCGGAGCAGTAGGTGGGAGAACGCGGTGATCCGCGTATATCAAGATTGGAGTGTGGAGGTGGCGAGAAGGAGGGCAAGCTTTAATCGGGTCAAGGCGGTGCTGCACAAACGGAAGATTAAATTTGGAATGCTGCAACCGGCAAGACTGTGGGTCACACATCAAGGGAAACACCACTACTTCGAACCGGCAGATGAGGCGTGGACATTTATTGTCGAGGAGAAACTGGAGTGAGCGGGCCAGAAAAAGAACGTTTGGGACAAAGTGGGGGGGGGGGGGGGGGGGGGGTGAATATGTGGGATGAAGGGGGGGAAAAGAGGGAAGAGATGACTTCCCAAGTTGTTAATCCTGCAACCCTGTAACTTTTCTCTCTTCCCCATGTCGTGGGGGAGGGCCCCATGTCGTGGGGGAGAGGGGGGGGGGGGGGGGATGAGGAGCCGAGGGCGCCGGCCATTGGGGGCGGGGCCAAAAGGGAAGCACGGGCTTTGTTCTCGCGCTATGGTAATCACGGCGGGAACAGGGAAGCAGGAAGGAGGGGGCCTCTCACAGTGTGAGCCAAGGTCACGGGGGGAAGCCGAGGTCGGCCAGAGTTTGCTGACTTCTGGGAGCAACATGGGGGGTGCAATTACGCTAGTTTGGGATCTAGCGGGGGGGGGGGGGGGTTAACTGGGTTGCTGCTGCTGGGGAGAAGGGGGAGCTGGTAGGGGGGGGGGGGGGTGGTCGGGGCGGGGGCGCCGCTTGGGGGAGATACGTCTACGTGGGAACCGGGTGAGGAGCTGGATTGAAAAAGGAGATGGTTAGTGGTCAAGGGGGGGGGGGGGGGGTAAAGAGCCCCCCAACCCGGTTGATCACGTGGAATGTGAGAGGGCTGAACGGGCCGATTAAGAGGGCACGGGTACTCGCACACCTAAAGAAACTTAAGGCAGGTGTGGCTATGCTTCAGGAGACGCATCTGAAGCTGATAGACCACGTCAGACTATGCAAAGGATGGGTGGGGCAGGTGTTTCATTCGGGGCTAGACGCAAAAAACAGGGGGGTGGCCATACTAGTGGGGAAGCGGGTAATGTTTGAGGCAAAGACTATAGTGGCGGATAGTGGGGGCAGATACGTGATGGTGAGTGGCAAATTGCAAGGGGAGGCGGTGGTATTTGTGAACGTGTATGCCCCGAACTGGGATGATGCCAACTTTATGAGGCGTATGTTAGGACGAATCCCGGACCTAGAAGTGGGGAAGTTGGTAATGGGTGGAGATTTTAATATGGTGCTGGACCCAGGGCTGGACAGATCGAGGTCCAGGACCGGAAGGAGGCCGGCTGCAGCTAGGGTGCTTAAGGACTTTATGGTGCAGATGGGAGGAGTAGACCCCTGGAGATTTAGTAGACCTAGGAGTAAGAAGTTTTCGTTTTTCTCCTATGTCCACAAAGTTTATTCACGAATAGATTTTTTTGTTTTGGGAAGGGCACTGATCCCAAAGGTGACGGGGACGGAGTACACGGCTATAGCCATTTCGGATCATGCTCCACATTGGGTGGACCTGGAGACAGGGGAAGAAAAACAACAGCGTCCACCCTGGAGAATGGACATGGGATTATTGGCAGATGAGGGGGTGTGTTTAAGGGTGAGGGGGTGTATTGAAAGGTACTTGGAACTCAATGATAATGGGGAGGTACAGGTGAGAGTGGTCTGGGAGGCGCTGAAGGCAGTGGTTAGAGGGGAGCTGATATCTATTAGGGCACATAAAGGAAAGCAGGAGGGTAGGGAAAGGGAGCGGTTGTTGAAAGAACCTCTGAGGGTGGACAGACAATATGCGGAGGCACCGGAGGAGGGACTGTACAGGGAAAGGCAAAGGCTACATGTAGAATTTGACTTGTTGACTACGGGTAATGCAGAGGCACAATGGAGGAAGGCACAGGGTGTACAGTACGAATACGGGGAGAAGGCGAGCAGGTTGCTGGCCCACCAACTGAGGAAAAGGGGAGCAGCGAGGGAGATAGGGGGGGTTGAGAGATGAGGAGGCAGAGATGGAGCGGGGAGCGGAGAGAGTGAATGGAGTGTTCAAGGCATTTTACGAAAGATTATATGAAGCTCAGCCCCCGGATGGGAAGGAGAGAATGATGTGCTTTCTGGATCAGCTGGAATTTCCTAAGGTGGAGAAGCAGGAGAGGGTGGGACTGGGAGCACAGATTGAGACGGAGGAAGTGGTGAAAGGGATTGGGAGCATGCAGGCGGGGAAGGCCCCGGGACCAGACGTATTCCCAGTTGAATTCTATAGGAAATATATGGACTTGCTGGCCCCGCTACTGATGAGAACCTTTAATGAGGCAAGGGAAAGGGGGCAGCTGCCCCCGACTATGTCAGAGGCAACGATATCGCTCCTCCTAAAGAAGGAAAAAGACCCGCTGCAATGCGGGTCCTACAGGCCCATTTCCCTCCTGAATGTGGACGCTAAGATTCTGGCCAAGGTAATGGCAATGAGGATAGAGGATTGTGTCCCGGGGGTGGTTCATGAGGACCAAACTGGGTTTGTGAAGGGGAGACAGCTGAATACAAATATACGGAGGCTGCTAGGGCTAATGATGATGCCCCAACCAGAGGGGGAAGCGGAGATCGTGGTGGCGATGGATGCCGAGAAAGCATTTGATAGAGTGGAGTGGGATTATTTGTGGGAGGTGCCGAGGAGATTTGGCTTTGGGGATGGGTATATCAGGTGGGTACAGTTGCTGTATAGGGCCCCGATGGCGAGCGTGGTCACGAATGGACGGGGGTCTGACTATGTTCGGCTCCATAGAGGGACGAGGCAGGGATGTCCTCTGTCCCCGTTATTGTTTGCACTGGCGATTGAACCCCTGGCCATAGCATTGAGGGGTTCCAGGAAGTGGAGGAGAGCACTCAGGTGGGGGGAGAAGAACACCGGGTATCTCTGTATGCGGATGATTTGTTGCTATATGTGGCGGACCCGGCGGAGGGGATGCCAGAGATAATGCGGATACTTGGGGAGTTTGGGGATTTTTCAGGGTATAAACTGAACATGGGGAAAAGTGAGTTGTTTGTGGTGCATCCAGGGGAGCAGAGCAGAGAGATCGAGGATTTACCGTTGAGGAAGGTAACAAGGGACTTCCGGTACTTGGGGATCCAGATAGCCAAGAATTGGGGTACATTACACAGGCTTAATTTAACGCGGTTGGTGGAACAGATGGAGGAGGGCTTTAAGAGATGGGACATGGTGTCCCTGTCATTGGCAGGTAGGGTGCAGATGGTTAAAATGGTGGTCCTCCCGAGATTCCTTTTTGTGTTTCAGTGCCTCCCGGTGGTGATCACGAAGGCTTTTTTCAAAAGAATCGAGAAGAGTATTATGAGTTGTGTAGGCTGGGAAGACCCCGAGAGTGAGGGGGGGATTCTTGCAGCGTAGTAGGGACAGTGGGGGGCTGGCACTACCGAGCCTAAATGAGTACTACTGGGCCGCCAATGTTTCAATGGTGTGTAAGTGGATGGGAGAAGGGGAGGGAGCGGCGTGGAAGAGATTGGAGAGGGCGTCCTGCAGGGGGACTAGCCTACAAGCAATGGTGACAGCACCGTTGCCGTTCTCACCAAAGAAATACACCACAAGCCCGGTGGTGGTGGCTACATTGAAAATTTGGGGGCAGTGGAGACGGCATAGGGGAAGGACGGGAGCTTCGGTGCGGTCCCCGATAAGAAACAATCATAGGTTCGTTCCGGGGAGAATGGATGGGGGATTTGGAACATGGCAAAGAGCTGGGGTAGTACAACTGAGAGATCTGTTTGTAGATGGGACGTTTGCGAGTCTGGGAGCGCTGACGGAAAAATATGGGTTGCCCCAAGGGAATGCATTTCGGTACATGCAATTGAGGGCTTTTGCGAGGCAACATGTGAGGGAATTCCCGCAGCTCCCGACGCAGGAGGTGCAGGATAGAGTGATCTCAGAGACATGGGTGGGGGATGGTAAGGTGTCTGACATATACAGGGAAATGAGGGACGAGGGGGAGATCATGGTAGATGAGCTGAAAGGGAAATGGGAAGAATTGGGGTAGGAGATTGAGGAGGGGCTGTGGGCTGATGCCCTACGTAGGGTAAACTCATCGTCCTCGTGTGCCAGGCTCAGCCTGATACAATTTAAGGTGTTACACAGGGCGCATATGACTGGAGCACGGCTTAGTAAATTTTGGGGGGTAGAGGATAGGTGTGCGAGATGCTCGAGAGGCCCAGCGAATCACACCCACATGTTCTGGTCATGCCTGGCACTACAGGGGTTCTGGGTGGGGGTGGCAAAGGTGCTTTCGAAGGTGGTGGGGGTCCGGGTCGAACAAAGCCGGGGGTTGGCTATATTTGGGGTTGCAGAAGAGCCGGGAGTGCAGGAGGCGAGAGAGGCTGACGTGTTGGCCTTTGCGTCCCTTGTAGCCCGGCGCAGGATATTGTTAATGTGGAAGGAAGCCAAACCCCCAGGTGTGGAGACCTGGATAAACTACATGGCAGGGTTTATAAAGTTAGAACGGATTAAGTTTGTGTTAAGGGGTTTGGCTCATGGGTTCACCAGGAGGTGGCAACCGTTCGTCGATTACCTCACAGAAAGATAGAGGGAATGGAAAAGAAGTAGACAACAGCAGCAACCGGGAGAGAGGGGGGGAGGAAGAGAGAGGAATCGGACGGACACTCAGGGATGTTATTGTATATGTATAGGTATTTGTTATAGGTAATTGTATGTTGGATTGTATTTTGAGAGTATTTATTTTGGATAAGGCAGATGCCATTCAGTTTTGTTTATATATTATTTATTTGTTTAAAACTGGCCACTGTGATTTATATTGCTTTATTGTTGTGTAAAAGAAACACTACGTACTGTTATGTTTGGCCAAAAGTCTTGAATAAAATATATTAAATTTTTTTTTTTAAATCCTCATGTATACATCCAGGTTTGGCCTGTTAATACAGCTCCCAGACCCCTAATCCAGTGTCTCAAGAAGGACCGGACACTGGTGTCCTGGGTAATAATTTTAATAAAACCATTTTATTTATTTTTCATATTTTAAGCAAATGCTAGGCTTAGGATCCAAAATATATAAAATCCCCAAATCCAGCACATGCCCAGTCTGGGCTTCCTTGGTACAGGGATCGGTATTTTCAAGTTGCCCATCTAACATTGATTTGCGCTAAATCTAGAAGTTTCTCCAGCTCAACACTGGCAAGACCAAATCCACACTGTTCAGCTCCATCAGTAACTTCACTCATGATTCCATTCCATTTCCTGACAGTCTGCTCGCAGGGAAGCCAATGATACATAGCCTCTGTATCCCGTTCAACACTGGCCTGAGTTTCAAATGCTATAACAGCCCAATGTGATGACAACCTATTGCTTTGTTTGAAATTAAATATCATAGAGAAAGAATGGGACTCCGCGCCTGGCTGGAATGAAAAAGATTGTGATGAACCAAGACCGATGGTGGAGTCTTGCTGCCTATCGTGCTCCGATCCTATGTGGGACAAAGTCCAAGTTAGACAGTCCATTGGAATCCTCATCCATACCTTCATCACTCCAGGTTTGACTTTCCCAATAAAATCCATGCTGTAGCTATAATTCCCAGCACCATACCACACAAACTAAGTCATCAGCATTCCACTACCCATATTTTCCTCTGCTAGATTTTGCTCACCTATAATTTGAATTGCAATTCCCAACCAGCTCGCCTATAGTATAAAATTTAAATCTTGTTTCTAAAATGAAAACAAGCACCTCCTCTACCATGCACCCTGCAACCTTCAGCGTTACCCATGCTCTGTCGGCAAACTTTCAAACTCAGCTCAACTGCACCCATTTTCCCCATCAGAGTTGGAAAGCCTCAGCCACCACATGTTATGTTCCGGATGTATTTTCTAAACTCTTTCAACTTGCATGCACCACATATGAAAAGAGTCTTTATTACCATTACCGTCTACAGTAAAGTGTATTGTGACACTCCAGATGCTGGAAAGCATATCAGCTCCTTATAAATATGAGTTCTTAATTTACACCAGTAAAATCTTCTTTGGGCTTACTACTACTTTAAATTCCATCTGCAAAATTTTGGCCCACTCACCTAACTCACCCATATTCCTCCTTAAATTTCCTCACTGCAACTTGCTTTCCCACCTATATTAGTGTCATCTGCAAATTTGGCTATAGTACATTCTATCCCGACATGCAAGTCATTAATATGGACTAACAAACCCAAATCTAATAAGACATATGGAAGGTTTGGCCTTCTGCATGCACCAAGGAAATGTCCAGCTTTCCATCAATTATGCAAGACATATGGTAGGAAAGGCCATTGGCAGTGGATCAGAGCAAAGGCTGAATCAGCTACAACAAGCCTTGCACCGATCCAAACAGACTATACACAACAAATATCTTTAGATAAGATGAAGGTCAGAGGTAGGTTCTTTACCCAGAGAGTAGTGGGGGCATGGAATGCACTGCCTGTGGAAGTAGTTGAGTCGGAAACATTAGGGACCTTCAAGTGGCTATTGGATAGGTACATGGATTACAGTAGAATGATGGGGTGTAGATTAATTTGTTCTTAATCTACGACAAAGGTTCGGCACAACATCGTGGGCCGAAGGGCCTGTTCTGTATTTTCTATGTTCTATATGACCATCCAGTATCCTGTATGAATACTCGAGAAGATTAACAAACCAGCAAATAATGATGTGCATGACGAGACAAAAGGTGGTGAACACATGTTTCACATTGTCAATCTAGGGAAAAAGGTACACACGGTCACATCATCCATAGTACTTGCCAAGATCTTAATTATCTGCCCTAACTACTCATTATTGCCAGGATTGACATGGGGCCAGTGGCAAAATACTATCTCTGTGAATTCTAAAATACATGTATCTAAGGACATGGAGGGCCATGGCGAGACCTATCCCTGTGAAATGCCAGTAACTATAAGAAAATGGCAAAAGATTCCACACTATAGAAACTATGGAAAACCATCACTGAAGGATGGTCTAGTTCAATTCACCATGAGCATGAATATGAGAGACTATTTTGACCGTACTAGGTAGAGCTAGGTATCTCGGAGGAAGTTGTATTTAAAGGCAGACAGGTCATTAGACTGGAATCCTTATCACCGGATATTCTTCAACAACTTAATTCTTCAACTACACATGGACAAAACCAGCAAGAGTCTGGTCATACCCAGCCAGTAATGATATTGAAGTTGTATGGTACCGAGACCAGACCCCAATTTAGATTAGGAAACCGGGTGAAACCCCAACAATATTTCAATCCAGGAGTGATTCCATGCTCAACTCGGGATCTTTATATTAAAATAAACTTTATTAACACAGAATTTACCCCATTAACATCCAAGGGAAAACAACTTTTCAATTAACAGTTAAACAGCTCTTACCAAAAAAAGGTATTTGAGCAGACTTTTCCATCTACTTCTAAACTTTCATTTGAGCAAAATCCCCATTGAAATTGAAAGTTACCATAGTCCCCAAGGACTTTAGACTGCTCTTAGAGAGAGTGCTCACTGGTGATGATTTAATCTACAGGTCACCATGTCTCAGGCAAGGGGCAAGGCTGAGATGGCGGGGTGCTCGTGTATAACCTCAGCCGGTACTGGAATTGAACCCACGCTATTGCCGTCGCTCTGCATCACAAACCAGCCGTTCAGCCAACTGAGCTAAATTTAAAACAAAAACTGAGGTAAGAAAACATAGAACATATAACATTACAGCGCAGTACAGGCCCTTCGGCCCTCGATGTTGCGCCGACCTGTGAAACCACTCTAAAGCCCATCTACACTATTCCCTTATTGTCCATATGTCTATCCAATGACCATTTGAATGTCCTTAGAAAAGAAACAACTTGCAAAGCAAAAGCAAAATAATGAGCAATAAATAGAGTATTAGGGTGCTCACTCGCTCATCCTCACTCAGAGAGCACATGAGAGTACACACACACGGCAGTGGGCCCCACACCTGATGCCTTGTGCTTTGCTCCAGCCTGCCTGGGCCCTGCTCGCTGGCACCTCAGCTCCCTGGGCCTCACTCACTGGAACCTTTACACCCTGGCCATCAGATCCCCAGCTTCGCTCCTTGGATCCCCGGGCCCCACTCCTTGGCTCACATGCCTTTGATTCCATGTTCCTCAGCTTCACAGCACTTGATAACCTATCAGTATCAAACATGGGAAAGAAATAAGCTGTCATTGGAGAAGTTCCATGCAGATTTGTCTATTCGAGCTTCCCTGTTTCACCAGCATTTTGAAAATGGACTCCAAGAGCTCCATCCAGCCCTCAAGCCCTACATTGGACAAGCCTGGCCCAGAGAGATCATTAAGGTTAATGTTCTGCAGTTTATTGGTAACCCATTTCAGGATGAGAGAGAAAAGTGGAATATCGATCACACTAGATCTTCTCCGCACTACTCTAGATCTAACAGCCTGGCTGAATGAATGACTTACATGATGAAATCCCCAACTATCAAAAGCAGGCAGACCTGGTGGCATTTGAGATCTTGTCCTCTATAGGGATTTATACATTGCACTGTTACATCGGATTGACACCTTTAAGTGTAATCATTCCACCACTGGCAGAGTTTATGATCAAAACAGACCTGCGCGCACTAATTTGCCAACTCTTACCTATTCTACTCTCTCAGAAACTAGAGAGCAACTTTTAAAAGCGCAAGAGAAGATGACCAATGTACACAATATGAATGCGGGTACAGAATTGTCAAGTTTAATGCTGGGACAAGTTCTCATCCAGGATTTCATGAAGGTACGTAGAAGCCAGCTGAGGTGACAAGGGTTTGTTCAGAATCAATGTCCTACAGTCATTACACATAAAAGGTGCAAGTGAGGTGAAAATGAGGATAAATCAGATCCATTCTAGCTCCTACGCCCTATAGAGGACAAGATCCCAAATGCAACCAGGAACAGCATCCAAGAATGACTATCCTACAGATCACTGTGAGCAGCTGAAGAAAACTCCAGACACCGTTTCCATTACAAGACCTGGGCATACCAGATTACTGTTACACTTTAAGAGACTCAGATTCATTTATGTAATAGTAACTAAACATACAAGTAGTGTAAATAGTTATACTTCTTTGAAAGAGGGGGTAAACATATTTTTTTAAAAAGGGAATTTGATAATATGCCTTTAAGTTTCAGTTGCATGCCATCACATGAAGGGAAGTGTATCATGTGACCCAGCCTCAGTTTCACTTCGGCCTCCAGAAGACGACAGACACAGTTGTGCAGCTCGGATGTCTTTTAAGCTTTCAAGTAAACATGTATTTAGAATTAATAAATGAGCCCATGTGTTTGCACAATCCCCCAACCAGTTACAACACACGCGACAGTATCAACCAAAATAATTATAAAAATCGGAGAGATGCTGAACAGAATGTCAGTCATTTGGAAAATGGGGTGTGTGGTAAACATTATGGCCATATTTCTTTTTTGGAACAGAGGTAGAGAATGCATTTTTATATGGGGCAGCCTGAAAGATGTATCTTCTGCTTCCTCTTGGAGTAACATATACCAATTGTTACAGCACCAGCCCTAGATAAACTGTACATCCAAAGATCATGGCACAGATATGGCTACTTAAATATGGTTTTCTTTCGGATATAGATGATGTCAGTCAGCTCCCGTTATCGACAATGTCTCAAAATAATAACATGTGCAATTACTGCAATTATTTAAATATTGATAATCCATTGTGAATTAATAATAAACATTTGCAAACTTCAGCTGCTGAGCAAACACTGTCCTTGCACAGCTCCAGTATACTGTCATTCATGAAAAAAGTCAGCTGAACAAAATTTCAGACATTACACCAACGATGAAAACGGTTCTGCAAAAGGCCAGAACTGATTTGAACTATGTTCCGCTCTTCATAGCTTCCGTGCAGTCAGTCCTCAATATAGTTCATTAAACATCACAAAGTACCATCCTCGCACACGCAAGTCAATCTTTTATGCTCAAAATAAATTCCAAATCTTATGCATTTCAGAAAAGTTTAAATGCTAAGACACTATTTTAGCATTCAGCTGCACCCTGGATCAAAACAATCCTTGGGATGGGAAAACCTTGATGAACAAGGTGTCTGCTTATTGTGCTGAAACAGAACCCAAGATACAGATTCAGTCCACCAAGGCTCCAGCGTCAAGCTGAATGCCTCATCTACCTGTATAAGTAAACCTGAGATATTTCATAACGTTGTGGGAAGAATCGTGCTATTGACCAATTGTCCTAATTAACATTTATCGATCAAACAAAATCACCACCCATAACAGATTAACTGATCATTTACTGTATTGGTGTTTGTGGAACTTTACTAACGGAAACTGGTTGTTATACTTGCTTGGATAATATGGATTACTTCAAAAGATGTTAGGCTTTTTGGGGATGTCTTGAGGCTGAGAAAGGGCTTATGCAAGTACATTTTTTTGTTTAATACTCTATTAACAAACCTGCAGCAATGAACATATTTACAATCCAGTAGAATATGGAACACGTCTGCACAATGCAGACTAATCCACTAAAATGGACCACCACTTCCATATCCTTGCATCTCAATTCATTAGACAGCCTCAATTCACCTACTGAAAGTGACTGCCCTATTTTGTTTTTTAAAAAGGCACTGAATTGTATGGAAAAAGCTTCTGCTGTTTTGGTAAAATGTAAAATGACAGTTCTTGCCTTTAAATTCAAGCACAATGTATGGCTTAAGACCATAAGACATAGGAGCGGAAGTAAGGCCATTCGGCCCATCGAGTCCACTCCGCCATTCAATCATGGCTGATTTCAACTCCATTTACCCACTCTCTCTCCATAGCCCTTAATTCCTCGAGAAATCAAGAATTTATCAACTTCTGTCTTAAAGACACTCAACGTCCCGGCCTCCACCGCCCTCTGTGGCAATGAATTCCACAGACCCACCACTCTCTGGCTGAAGAAATTTCTCCTCATCTCTGTTCTAAAGTGACTCCCTTTTATTCTAAGGCTGTGCCCCCGGGTCCTAGTCTCCCCTGCTAATGGAAACAACTTCCCTACATCCACCCTATCTAAGCCATTCATTATCTTGTAAGTTTCTATTAGATCTCCCCTCAACCTCCTAAACTCCAATGAATATAATCCCAGGATCCTCAGACGTTCATCGTATGTTAGGCCCACCATTCCTGGGATCATCAGTGTGAATCTCCGCTGGACCCTCTCCAGTGCCAGTATGTCCTTCCTGAGGTGTGGGGCCCAAAATTGCTCACACTATTCTAAATGGGGCCTAACTAATGCTTTATAAAGCTTCAGAAGTACATTCCTGCTTTTATATTCCAAGCCTCTTGAGATGAATGACAACATTGCATTTGCTTTCTTAATTACGGACTCAACCTGCAAGTTTACTTTTAGAGAATCCTGGACTAGGACTCCCAAGTCCCTTTGCACTTCAGCATTATGAATTTTGTCACCGTTTAGAAAATAGTCCATGCCTCTATTCTTTTTTCCAAAGTGCAAGGCCTCGCACTTGCCCACGTTGAATTTCATCAGCCATTTCTTGGACCACTCTCCTAAACTGTCTAAATCTTTCTGCAGCCACCCCACCTCCTCCATACTACCTGCCCCTCCACCTATCTTTGTATCATCGGCAAACTTAGCCAGAATGCCCCCAGTCCCGTCATCTAGATCGTTAATATATAAAGAGAACAGCTGTGGTCCCAACACTGAACCCTGCGGGACACCACTCGTCACCGGTTGCCATTCCGAAAAAGAACCTTTTATCCCAACTCTCTGCCTGACAGCCAATCGTCAATCCATGTTAGTACCTTGCCTCGAATACCATGGGCCCTTATTTTACTCAGCAGTCTCCCGTGAGGCACTTTATCAAAGGCCTTTTGGAAGTCAAGATAGATAACATCCATTGGCTCTCCTTGGTCTAACCTATTTGTTATCTCTTCAAAGAACTCTAACAGGTTTGTCAGGCACGACCTCCCCTTACTAAATCCATGCTGACTTGTCCTAATCTGACCCTGCACTTCCAAGAATTTAGAAATCTCATCCTTAACAATGGATTCTAGAATCTTGCCAACAACCGAGGTTAGCCTAATTGGCCTATAATTTTCCATCTTTTTCCTTGTTCCCTTCTTGAACAGGGGGGTTACAACAGCGATTTTCCAATCCTCTGGGACTTTCCCGGACTCCAGTGACTTTTGAAAGATCATAACTAACGCCTCCACTATTTCTTCAGCTATCTCCTTTAGAACTCTAGGATGTAGTCCATCTGGGCCCGGGGATTTATCAATTTTTAGACCTCTTAGTTTCTCTAGCACTTTCTCCTTTGTGATGGCTACCATATTCAACTCTGCCCCCTGACTCTCCGGAATTGGTGGGATATTACTCATGTCTTCTACTGTGAAGACTGACGCAAAGTACTTATTTAGTTCCTCAGCTATTTCCTTGTCTCCCATCACAAAATTACCAGCGTCATTTTGGAGCAGCCCAATGTCAACTTTTGCCTCCCGTTTGTTTTTAATGTATTTAAAGAAACTTTTACTATCATTCCTAATGTTACTGGCTAGCCTACCTTCATATTTGATCCTCTCTTTCCTCATTTCTCTCTTTGTTATCCTCTCTGTTTGCTTTTGTAGCCTTCCCAATCTTCTGACTTCCCACTACTCTTTGCCACATTATAGGCTTTCTCTTTTGCTTTGATGCATTCCCTAACTTCCTTTGTCAGCCATGACTGCCTAATCCCCCCTCTGATAACCTTTCTTTTCTTTGGGATGAACCTCTGCACTTTGTCCTCAATTACTCCCAGAAACTCCTGCCATTGCTGTTCTACTGTCTTTCCCACTAGGCTCTGCTCCCAGTCGATTTTCGTCAGTTCCTCCCTCATGCCCCTGTAGTTACCTTTATTTAACTGTAACACCTTCACATCTGATTCTACCTTCTTTCTTTCAAATTGGAGATTGAATTCTACCATATTATGATCACTGCCTCCTAAGTGCTCCCTTACTTTAAGATCTTTAATCAAGTCTGGCTCATTACATAACACTAAGTCCAGAATGGCCTGTTCCCTCGTGGGCTCCATGACAAGCTGTTCCAAAAAGCCCTCCTGTAAACATGCAATGAATTCCATTTCCTTGGGTCCACTGGCAGCATTATTTACCCAGTCTACCTGCATATTGAAGTCCCCCATGATCACTGTGACCTTGCCTTTCTGACATGCACTTTCTATTTCGTGGTGCATTTTGTGCCCCCGGTCCTGACCACTGTTAGGAGGCCTGTACATAACTCCCATTATGGTTTTTTTGCCTTTGTGGTTCCTCAACTCTACCTACACAGACTCCACATCATCTGACCCTATGTCATTTAGTGCTATTGATTTAATTTCATTCCTAATTAACAAGGCAGCCCCGCCCCCTCTGCCCACCTCCCTGTCTTTTCGATAGGTTGTGAATCCCTGGATGTTTAAATGCCAGTCCTGAACCCCCTGCAACCATGTCTCTGTGATGCCTACCACATCATACCTGCCAGTCACAATCTGGGCCACAAGCTCATCTACCTTGTTCCGTACACTGCGCGCATTTAAATATAGCACCTTTAATTCTCTATTGACCGTCCCTTTTTGTTTTCTTAGTGTGGTGGACCTTGGTTTACTGAGCCTTTCCATACACTGTGTCATATTTTGTGGGATGGGGCTATCGTAACGTAACCTCTCCTGAGTTTTGTCTTTTCGTGCTTTTTTGTATTCCTAAGCAGCTACGCTTCCCACTGATTACTTCACCTCTTGGTTCCCTGACTTTCCCTTCCCCCCCAATCTTTAGTTTAAAGTCCTATTGACCACCCTATTTACTCTTTTCGCCAGAACACTGGTCCCAGCTCGGTTCAGGTGGCGACCATCCCAACGGTATAGGTCCCCCCTGTCCCAAAACTGATGCCAGTGTCCCATGAAAAGGAACCCCTCTTTCAGCCACGTGTCAACTTCCCTCATTCTTGCCTCCCTATGCCAATTTGCACGTGGCTCGGGCAGTAATCCGGAGATTATGACCCTTGAGGACCTGTTTTTTTTTTTTTTATAATTTGAATCCTAGCTCTTTATAATCTCTAAACAGGTCCTCTTTTCTAGACTTGCCTATGTTGTTGGTACCGACATGGACCACAACAACTGGATCCTCCCCCTCCCTCTCCAGTATCCTTTCAAGCCGGTCAGAGATGTCCCGCACCCTAGCACCGGGCAGGCAACATACCATGCGGGACTCTTTATCCTGCTCACAAAGGATACTATCTATCCCCCTGATAATAGAATCCCCTACAACTACAACTTGCCTATTTACTCCCTCCCCTTGAATGGCCTGAACTATGGTGCCTTGGTCAGCTGACTCATCCTTCCTGCAGCCCTGTTCGCCATCCACACAGGGAGCAAGTGCCTCATACCTGTTGGACAGAGTCAAGGGCTGAGGCTCCTGAGTTCCTGACTGCTGGTTCCCTTTACCTGCCTGACTTGCAGTCACACCCTGCTGTCCCTGGCCACTGGCAGGATTTAAACTACTTACTCTGACAGGTGTGACTGCCTCCTGAAACACAGTGTCCAGGTAAGTCTCCCCCTCCCGGATGTGCCTCAGTGTTTGAAGCTCAGACTCCAGCTCATCAACTCTGAGCCGGAGCTCTTCGAGCAGCCAACACTTACTGCAGATGTGGTCGCTGCAGCTTGCAATGGGATCTGCCAGCTCCCACATCAAGCAGCTCAAGCACATCACCTGACCAGCCATCACTAATTAATTAATTAGTTTAATTTAAGTTTATGAGTTTAGCTGTGTTTTTTTTTTAAATTTGGGGCAGATTTGCTATCAACCACTCAGATCACAGCTTCCCTCTGACGTCACTTTTGGGGAAAAAAACTGGAAAACAGGAAGTTTCCGTTAGGTTTTTATACTCACAAAGACTGCTCCTCCTCCTCCGAACGGCTCCCGAAATTAGGCCCGAAGAAAGAGAGAACACAAAACAGTAGGGAAAAAGCACCTTCTCCCACTCTTCACCGAATTACCTCACTGCACCAAATTACCAAATTCTCACTCGGTCTGTATCTCTCTCACTCAGGCTGTGTCTCCTTGACCTGCGCAATGCTTACTAATGTGCGCTTTCTGTCTGTCTTTTATACAGACTTTAGGATGACTCACACTAAAACTTCAAAGAGAAGAAAACAATGCTTGAACTAACATGAAGGCTTAATGCCAATTTTAAATAGCAACATGGTGGTTTCCAATTAAAATGCAGTCGGAATATAAAAGCAAATCAAACAATGGAAAAGGAAGTGATAAGCAGCCAATTTTAAAAAAAATTCTTGGGATGAAATCATTTAAAAAAAATTAATTTAGAGTACTCAATTCTTTTTTTCCCAATTAAGGGCAATTTTAGCGTAGCCAATTCACCTACCCTGGGTTGTGGGTGTGAGACCTACGCAGACATAGGGAGAATGTGTAAACTCCACACAAAGTGACTTGGGATAAAAACATAAATGCAAATATGAATTTCTCGTATAAATCTTCAAGCTAGTTGTTTATAAAGCAGCATGTTGGGCCAAATATATATAAAGCTAGGTTTTAAAAAATAAAAGTTGGTACCAAGATACAGTGAACCTCAACGGTAACTTCAGTCACATGTGTTAATTCCAATAATTGCACATTATCGAAAGAACTGAATCTAAAACTAGTCTTTTACCTGAAGCAGGTTTATTCTTAAATCAGCTCAGCAGTGGCAGCCTCTCAGTTACTTCCACACCCACTGTTACAGCTGTGTCCATTTATATTCTTTTGAGTTAACCAAATAAACTAAATTAACAAAGTAAGGGGCTAAATAAAAGGCAGGCCCTTAAAGGGAAACTGTATAAAAATAAACAGAATCACAAAGGAAACTTAAAACATCAAAACAAAACATGACCAAAGGGGTTAATAAAACAGCCCAGTCTGTGTCCATTTATTATTGGTGAGGCAATGATTATCACCCATCTTTAACAATGCAATTGGCGCAACAATCCAAATTCTCTTAACAATGCCAATGCTGTACAATGTAATTGCTGACACATTGATTGACAAGGAGTCTATAACAACTGGATAAAAAACAGCACGTCAGAAAATGTTAGGCATGCTCACCATAAGAAGCTAAGCAAATTGAAGCCAAAAGCATCAAACTTCAGCACATAGTCACACAGGTTTTGCCTGTTGTCCATATTAGCCCTGAAGAAAGTTTCCCCATACTTATTTAAATGTTTCTTTCCTTCTTTATAATTTAGTTTTTCCTCACCATTAAAGTCTCCTCTCATGTGAATTTTTTGGAACTCCCCTCACCCATTCAGCCAATCCCCAAATCACCCTGGGATTGGCCAATAGAAGGTGTGCAAGAATGGCTTTGGTGACTGCCCTTTAATTTTCTTGGAGGAAAGAATAACATACCATCAGAGCTTCAATGTGCAATTCAGTTGGCTTTCACAATTTTCTTAATCTCAGCTTTTTTTCTATTGCTTTAGCTCTCCATTTCTACTTTCACATTAATTGTCTACATTTTTTTTCCTATTTTCATTAGTTCATGTAGCAACATTTCGGACCCTATTTACTTTATGATAGAATCCAAAAGCACTATATTTACAAAGGTTTTGAAACTTCCTCTCCCCTGAGACAAATCACAAGCTCGGCATAAAAACATTACCCCAAATTATCACTTGCTAACTATGAAAACACACCTGACAAAAATACACCAACTAAACTGACAGATATGGAAACAATCATGGTTCTACATCAACAGCCGTCAAAATGTAGATGCTGAAGGTTACTTTTATTTCCTAACATTGAAGCAGGATCACTTTTAACAAACAACTGAATCCAAAAGGAACACAGTCCAGTTGAAATGGAGGCAGAAGAAAATGCAAGTATACCTGTTCAAAAAGTGCTGAAACAGGAGGGCTAAAATAAAACGTTGGGATAGGGAGTGGCCGCAATACAGAATTTAATCTCAAAAAAGGAAAGTTTTGCATTTCTACAGCACTTTTCACAACCATCTGCACTCGCTCAGTATTGTACTGAAGCATCAGCCAAGGCTTTTGTGCTCAAGTCCTGAAGTGGTACTTGAACTCAAAACCTTGAGACTCAGGTGAGAGTGCTTCCAACTGAGCCATGGCTAAAAATATAGCTGGGGTTGAAAAAGTAGAGCCATTAAGCTTGAGAAGTTAAAGTCCCAAAAATTCACAGTTCGAAAACTCAGACTGAGCTTAGAGTGTCCAGATGTAGCTGATGTCAGTTAGGATGGCAAATGGGGTTCTAAAGTTGGCTTCAGTCCCTGGGGTTAGAGAATTTCAGCTGTTTTAGAAAAAAAATCTCTCTTCAGTAATCCTAATGTTTGCGAATGTTAGGCGAAAGTGGGATCTAGTTCATCTTGCAAAATTCACTATCTATGCTGTCAATAAGAATGGCCATTCAATAACATGCTACCCCTGCCATTTACGGAACCATACCCAAAACTTTCCCTGTGGGAAAGGAGGAGGAGGGAAAACAGAAAAAGATAATCAGACAAATAGCTTAAACCTAGATGAAGATATCCTCATCATTCAAGTGAGATGTCCGATTTCCAGCTTTTTGGGATATCTATCTTATAAAATGTATAATTCTTTTTCATTATAAAAATATTGTACTTTTCATATATTGAACAATTCTGCCTCCCCCATATACTTAAAGCTTATTGTGTGAATAAACTGGGTTTCTGACCTAATTTCTTTCTTACTTAACACATAATGCAAACCAACTGGTTAGAATTTAATATTTGCTTTCAAAGAACATAACCTATACATGTTATTTTTGTTAAATGCTCATTGTTTTCTTTTCAATTGTATGATTTACACGTGTACATCAATCCACTCGCATTACAAATCTCCGCTATGCAATGGTTCAAAAGGGCAGTTATACGTGCAAGTTATTATACTGATATCAATGGCAGTGCACTTAAAGATAACTCCACGATCAACAAATTACTTTGGATAACCAACCAGGAATGCAGCGGGGGGGTTTGTTGTTGTTGTTATTGGGTGAGAAAGGGCATAGGATCAGTTATTTTCCAGGAGTCAGTATCAGTGTCATCTATATTGTTTTCTCAAAGTTGTCCTTGTTTATTGAGACACCAGGCGGAAAGCCCTGATCCCATTACCTTGGACACCAAACATTAATAAAAATAAGAATACATGAAGCACCGATAAAGTTATGCCAAATTTACACTTTACAATCTACAGGCTGTAAGGAGGGAAAAAGCCGAACTCAAAACAGAACCAGGAAACAGAGTGTTATGGTTTTATTTTCTAAATGATAGATCAGTATAAGCAACAAATAAATGTTATTAATTTTGCATTAAACATTTCCCCTCACAGCCCAAATGCTGTCAAATTTACTCAAGTCCAATAGTCATGGTCATAGTCGGATATTCACAGCAAAAAAAAAAAGAGGCCCTTCAGCCCATCATGTCTACACCAGCCATCAATCTATTCTAATCCCATATTCCAGCACGGTCCATAGCCTTGTATGCTATGGCATTTCAAGTGCTCATCTAAATGCTTCTTAAATGTTGTGAAAGTACCCACTTTTACCAGCTTTCAGGCAGTGAGTTCCAGATTTCCACCACCCTCTGGGTGAAAAGATTTTTCCTCAAATAGCTCTAAATATCATGCCCCTTACCTTAAATCTATGCTCCCTACAAAGGGGAAAGGTTCCCTCCTATCTATGCCTCAATAATTTTGTCAGCTTTGATCATGTCCCTCCTCAGCTCTAAGGAAAACAGCCACAGCCTAGTCAGTCTCTGTTCATAGCTGAAAATGCAACATCCTGGTGAATCTCCTCCGCACTCTCTCTCTCTAGTGCAATCACATCTTTCCTATAGTGTGGTTGGCGACCAGAACTGCACACAGTGCTCCAGCTGTGATCTAATAATCTTTGAAACAGTGTCATCATTACCTCACTGCTCTTTGTTCTATGCCTCAGCTAATAAAGGCAAGTATCCATATGTCTTCTCGGCCACATTATTTATCCATTCTGCTGTCTTTAGGAATCTATGAACATGCACCCCAAGGCCCTTCTGGTTCTACATAGAACATAGAATCTACAGTTCAGGAGGCCATTCGGCCCATCATGACTGCACCAGCCCCTGGAAAGAGAATCCACCTAAGCCGACACCTCCATCCTAACCCCATAACCTACCCTTTTTTGGACACAAAGGACAATTTTAGCATGGCCAATCCACCTAACCTGCACATCTTTGGACTGTGGGAGGAAATCGGAGCACCCGGAGGAAACCCACGCAGCCACGGAGAGAACATGCAGACTCCGCACATACAGTGACGCAAGGCGGGAATCGAACCTGGGACCCTGGACTGTGAAGCAACTGTGCTACTGTGCCGCCCTCTGTACTTTAGTGTCCTACCATACATTGTGTATTGAATACTAAACACTCCCACTTATCTGCTGTAGCCATTAAACTGTACAATTTATTCTATCCACAAATGAAATGTGTTTGGCCTACAGGAATTATTATTACAGGAATACTAAACATATCCTACTCACTACTGGAGTGCTGTGTACAGTCTCCTTCTTCTTGGAAGAATCTATTTGGTTTAAAAGGAGTGCACAGGAGGAATGACTCCTGGGATGAGATTGTCCTATGAGGACATTGAGTAGACTGGGTCGATACTGCCTAGAAGAATGAGAGGTGATTGCATTTAAACATATAAAATTCTGATGGGGCTTGGCAGGGTAGATGAGGAGAGTGAGTCAAGAACCAGGGTTCACAGTCTCAGGATAAGAGATCTATCCCAGAGGGCTGTGGCTGCTCAGTCAGTGAGTAATTCAAGACCAGGATTCATCAGTCAAACAAGTTACAATATCTGTCAGGACACTCATGCAGAAATGGGATTTGTCAATGTGCATCATCACGCCCTCTTGTGAACAAAAATATCTGTGCTCTGCACATCTTCAGCTGACATTAGTTGAAGTTGAAAAATGAGGTTGAAATAAAAGAAAATTCCAGTTAATGTTCACTACATTAAAACAGCGGTAAATTTTACTTCCCTAAAAGAGGGGAAATTGCTCTTTCATGTGTCCTTTCAATATTTCATAGCCAACACATTAGTTGTAGTTTGTTCCAATATAATATCTCTCATGTAGCCATATTATCGTGGCTGGTATTCCCTGGAGCATAAAACCATGGAATTGCTCACCTTCCTCATTTTACCCCTCCTAAAATCTCTTCGGGATTTTAACTCCGTAATACCAAGCTTGGACTTATCACTTAGCCCAATTTGTACGTTTTTTACTCTTCAATCTTGAAAATGCAATACTTTTTGGGCCTATGGCTTCCCAATTTTGACCTTTTTAATTTGAAAGACACAGTTAACTCTAAAAATTCAAGATAAGCTCACTAAGTCACTGCATACTGCATCATAACATACAAAAGATTACAAGTTGTCTTGTTACGAATTTAATAGCACAAAGCTGCAAATTTAAACAGTAAAATCCGATTGCAAGGAAATAAATAAAATCCAAAATGATTTGAAAAATCTCAGATGAAATATTTATATTCATGAGTCCCATTCCAAATCCCTTAGTCTTAGCACTTGCCTGGAGAGATTTATTTTTACGTTAAAAAGGATAGAAGGAAAAATGAAGGCAAAAATGCTAGAAAAACTAAACAAGCCTGGCAGCATTGTGGAATGAGAAACAGACTTAATCTTTCAGGTCTAAGATCTTTCATCAGATCACCTCCAATGAAAAGTCATCGACCTGAAACTCTGTTTCTCTCTCCACGAATTCTGTTAGACTTACTGAGCGTTTCCAGAATCTCATGTCTTTATTTCAGATTTCCAGCAACTGAAGTATTTTGTGCTTGTAAGTCGAAATTTTGGGGACCACTTAGCTGCTGGGCTAGAAATAGCACAACAGGTCGAACTATACCGTCAGCTATGAAATATTAGAGATGCACCAGATCCAACTATACTGTTGGCTATGCAATATTACAGGGACACTTGATTTTTTTTTCTTAATGATCACATGTTATATATATATATATATATATAAAAATAACATGTATAGCCCAAGAAAAAATGTCAGCCTCATCTGATATCCTAACAAGCTAACATCAACTGAAAACGATCTTTGTCTGGTAAGTAAAATCTGGAATGGAAAGGCAAAACATTCCAGCTCAGATGGACCCACAAAGGGAAACAATTGACACCCTCAAGTTCAGAGTGAAATCCTAGATTGATGCAAATCGGAGGGCTGGGTTAGGCAAAGTAATTGAGTGATTTTGGCTTTTCAACCATTAAGAAAACGGAGACTGTGACCTTTTAACTATTACATGTCAAAATATAGCCCACCGCCTGTAACGCACTTGTGGTAGGCACTTTATAAATGCAAATTCGTTAATTGAAGTTGCGTAGTAATAAGGAAAGTAGAAAAAGTAAGTTCAAAACACAATTGTTAACCTAAATTGCAACAGGCCGACAAGGGGTAAAAGTGAGATAAAAGTTCCAAAATCTGCAGACTGGTTACATCGTCACCAGAACTGCAACGTGTATATTTGCACAAGTGGGCCAACTCAAACCCAGCAAAGATTTCAGACCAGCAGTTGGTCGGTGTATTTGCTTTACAAACAATGTTTAGTGTTTCGGCAGAAGACCAAGGTTGTTCAGAAAACATCAAACTACCTTGATACTAAAAATTACCAGTTTCTAGGGTCCATCATCAGGCAACAGAAAAATCAAGTACTTATGAAGTCACATTGGCAACAAGAAAAAATGTCCACAAATTGATATGGCCAGCAACCAAACTGTGGAGTGGAAAGGACCAAAACAAATATAGTGAAAACGATGGGACATGAGAAAGCAAGATTCATGGCAACACTAGCTTGCATGGCCGACAGAACGAAATTAAAATTTATGGCAATTTTAAAGTGAAAACCATGCTGAAAATCAAGTTCCGTGCAGGAGTTGTGTGCATATCCATGATAATAGTTGCATGGATGAAGGCAGAGTGAAGTCATGGATTTATGATGTGTGGAAAAGGCCTAGTCAAAGAAGGCAGCTTTTTAGTGCGGAGCATGTCAATGTTCCATATAACCGTAAGACATATGGGCAGAATTAGCCATTTGGCCCATCGAGTCTGCTCCGCCATTCCATTATGGCTAATACATTTCTCAACCCCATCCTCCTGCCTTCTCCATATTACCCCCGGTCCCCTTATTAATCAAGAACCTATCTATCTCGGTCTTAAAGACACTCAGTGATTTGATCTCCACAGCCTTCTGCGGCACAGAAATTCCTCATTAGTTTTAAAGGATTGTCCCTTTAGTCTGAGGCTGTGGCCTCGGATTCTAATTTTTCATACTAGTGGAAACGTCCTCTCCACATCCACTATCTAGGCTTCTCAGTATCCTGTAAGTTTTGATAAGTTCCCCCCTCATCCTTCTAAACTCCTACGAGTACAGACTCAAGAGTCCTCAACTGTTCCTCCTATAACAAGCTCTTCATTCGAGTTGTGAACCTCCTCCGGACCCTTTCCAAGGCCAGCACATCCTTCCTTCGATACGGGGCCAAAAACTGCTCACAATGGGGTCTGACCAGAGCCTTATACAGCCTCAGAAGTACACCCCTGCTCTTGTATTCTAGCCCTCTCGACGTGAATGCTAACATTGCATTTGCCTTCCAACTGTCGACTGAACCTGCACATTAACCTTAAGGTACGCTTGAACTAGGACTCCTAAGTCCCTTTGTGTGTCTGATTTCCTAAGCCTTTTCCCATTTAGAAAATAGTCTATGCCTCCATTCTTCCTAACAAAGTACATAACCTCAAACTTCTCGTTGTATTCCATTCACCACTTCTTTGCCCACTCTCCTAGCATGTCCAAGTCCTTCTTCAGCCCCACTGCTTACTCAATACTACCTGTCCTTCTGCAGATAACCAAAGAAACCAATGAACAAATTCAAGGAACTCTGTTGATGCCAAAGGCAATGAACTTGGTAGTGTTTAAACACACTTTGATTGTGGTTTCATTCAATTATTATTAATACATTCTATATCAGCTACATCAACAATAGTTGGTTCACATTTTATATTTCATATATAAATCAACCAATTTTTGGAAGGATGAGACTTTCAAAGGTCGACTTTTTCCCCCAAGTTCTGTCAATTTGTCTTGAAAATTGCAATTTATTCTTTTTGGGGAACAGAATTCCAGATTTTCACTCTCCCTGTATATGAAAACAATGCTTCCCGATTTCATTCCCAAATGGCCTAGATCTAATTCTATGATGCTCCCCCACCAGAGCAAATAATTCCTCAGAACCTACCCTACTAATTTAATGCTTTAAATCCTGGTGAATCTGGATTGCACTCCTTCAAGCCAATATGTCTTTCCCCAGTCTTGGTGGACAAAACTGGAAAAAGTATTCCAGGTGGAGTGCGATTTAAGGTTCTATATAACAAACAACTTCCAACATAGATACGTAGAAGATAGGAGCAGGAGGCCTTTCGAGCCTGCTCCGCCAATCATCACGATCATGGCTGATCATCCAACTCAATAGCCTAATCCTGCTTTCTCCCCATAGCCTTTGATCCCATTATTAAAACAACCATTACCATTTCTGATTACTTTGTTTTAACTGATTTATGCACATGGATTCCCATATTCAACAGTTCCTAGTCTCTCACCATGAGGAAAATATTATTTGTTTTTCTCGGATTCAAATCTGACCTCCTGCTTCTCCGAACTGAATTCCAGCTGCCAGTTCTTAATCTGTTCTATATCCTTCAAATCTTAAATGTAAAGCTGTTAAATAACATGTGACTTCTTATTAAGTCCAATGTTGGGAGTGTTTTCTACTGAGCTTTGCAGCAAAGGTCAATTTCAAAAACAAGCAATTTACGTGCTCAAGGTCAGTGAACTCCTTTTGCTCAAAGACTAAACAAAGTTCAAGGTAGAATACAAGCACAATGACTGAAACAGACTAGAACTCCGAGAACATTAACATTTTCACAATTGATGCTGTTAGGAAGATCATTTTCAACTCATCTCCTGACAACATTTTTGATATAATTATCAACGTTTCCTCACTTCATTTGGGGGAAGACAAATAAACTGAAGTCAAGGATGATTAAACAAAAATGTGACCACGTCCTGACCCAAAATGCTATATTCTTTTTTAAATGATATAAATTCACCAAATGATTCAAATTAAAATGTATGACATCTTTAACGTAATTGAAAAAGTACCAAAAATGAGGTGATTTTTTTTCTTAAGAGTGGTTATAATAATCTGGAATGCACTGCCTGAAAAAGCGGAGGAAGAGGATTTAATTATAATTTGCAACAAGAAATTGGATAAAATGAGAAGAGGAAAAAATATGCAGGCTAATGGAAAAAGGGCGGGGGGGGGGGGGGGTACTGTTTGGTTAACTGTTTTAAATAATCCGCACTGGCACTCTTCCATGGTTTTATAAAAACTGTATACCGTTTAAGTGACAAATTACTACCAGTGCATTGTTAATACTTCCGAGAAATGTTTTAAGCGTAGGGGAAATGCAAGTCCAGTTAACTCCGCTGACCCTCCCTCTGCTTGTAACATTAATCTAGAGCAGAGTTCATGTGATGACTTTTAAAATTATAGTTTGAGTTACAAGTTCACGCACATTAAAAACCAAGCTCTTGGGGGGAAAAATAGGATTCCCTCCGACTCCCCACATCAACTGGAAATAAACTCGATTTCCAACCTCCAGTGTGAGACCGGGCAATGAAAAGCCAGGCTGCAGATTTTTATTTATCTTATTTCAGCTAGATGGGGCCTAGGAAAGGGAACGAGATCTCGCAAAAGCGTCTAAAAATAACCTATGACGCCCAAATTTCCGTGGGTGCCGAAAAGGGAAAAACAAAGACGCGTCTCGGGTTTCTTGCGGCCCCTTCCCCCCACAACAAGCCACTCGAAAAACAAAGCCAGGATCCTCGATTACAGGCGGCACTTTTACCTTGCGGCCTGCTCTCACCTGTACGCCAGAGTCATGCACTCGAAGAGCTTGGTCAGGGACGCGTCGATGGAGAGGTGGGATGTGCTGTACTTTCCGAAGCAGTAGGTCTGACATGTCTGTTTGTTGACGGTGTCGAAATCGTAGCCTTTCTTGGGAGGGTGCTCACGGTGAGGGGACGACACCATGAAGTGCCCGCTATGGATGATCTGCAGCTCGTCCGACTTCTTCAGATTGGGCTCGTCGGCGTCCGAGTCGTCGTCGGGCTCCTGCTTAATAATCACCGGGGTTCGGGCCGAGCGCAGCAGGAACACGTCCTTGGCCATCTTGGGTGATCTACTGGGTGGCGCAGCTGTAAAGCGAAGCAAGCAAAGAGCGGCGGCCACTTTCTCTTCTCCAGAGCCTCATTCCCTTCCTCCATTCGGCAGCTCCGCTCTGACTGGGCGGGGAGGGGGATGGGCGGTGGGTGGGGTGCGGAGGAGGGAGGAGATCGGGGTCGGCTCTGCTCCAATCAGGGGCCGCCGTTTCTTAAAGGCGCCTGGCAACTGGCGAGCGGCGGCTGGGAATTGGTCGCCTCAGTGCCGACGCCCACTCGCAGAGCGTTCACCGCCATCGCGGCGAGAATTGGTTTTGACACCCTTGGAAAGCAAAACAAAATGCGGCCACTATGTACAGTGACGCGAAAGACGGTGAAGTTTTAAATGCAACAACTGTTTAAATTGTTAATCCTCCGTGAACAAGATTAAGAGATATATGGGGATTTACCTAATCGTAGAGAATTAACATTTAAGGTATAACAGATCGGCTTCCGCACTTCCCAATTTAATCTTTAGCTAATGCAGCAGGATGTCCAGATTTATGTTTCGACAGCGCTCAACCAATCACTACCATCACTCATTATTTACACTTGCGGAAAGATTGGTGATTTGTGGGAAAGGTACAGGAGGGCAACTGGATACGTATTCTACATGAATAGGATGAGAATAGAGGGATACGGACCCAGGAAGTGTAGAAGATTGTAGTTTAGTCGGGCAGCACGGTCGGCACGGGCTTGGAGGGCCTGTTCCTGTGCTGTACTTTTCTTTGTTCTTTGCAAGAGACGACCAGCTCAACTTAACTGGTTGTGTGTACAGGATGCGCAGAACAAATGTAGCACTCGCTAACCGGAATTTTCTGGATAGAGGTATTTAAAGCTGCATATGAAGACATATATATTGATACAATGTTTTAAACAGCGGCGTTCACTCAGCAAGCGCCTCAGAAGCCAGAAGTAATTCCACAATAAATGGCAAGCTTAATTTTAAACGGATAAGTATATAAAAACGAATTTTACAGAACATAAGCTTAATAAGTAAATAACTATAAACAAATGGAGTTGGAGTAAAATCAATAAAAAGATATAACCAACATGATAGCGATAAATACTATGCAAAATAAAAGCTATATTTGAAGAATAATTTTCACTTTTAAAGAAAACGAATGAACCTGGTTTTAATGTTCTATTACATGCACTCTGCGCATTAGTTCATTGAAAATTACAAAGCATCCATCCAAGACTGAAAGGGGAGTTGAGCAAAAGTTTACCACATCCTGCTCACCTCCAGCAACCACCATCCCCCACCTACCCAGAAGTCAAGACATTCAGCAGTACTGAAAGTACACTTTACCTATTTCTAGACTCAAAATGATCTAAATAGTATCATACTATTAAATGATTATCTCCAACTTTAAGATGTTTTCATACAATGAAGTGTCAGTTCTGAAAGTAGAATCGGACGTAAAAAATTTTGTAATGCAACAATATTGAAATAATTTACTTCTGACTATATTGGGAGAAAAATGTTAGCAGATAGAATGTGTGGGATCTTAATACTTCAAGACCAACTAATAACCATTAAAAAATATCAAAATGAGTATGGTGTTTTCCTGAACACATTTTAATTTTGGGTCACGTTCCATATTATCTGTATTTATAATCTTTTGTCATCCATAGGGAATAATAATACAACACAATTGTTAACTGAATAAAAACACAAATGTGTTATACAATTTTTTTTATTCATGAAAACAGAGCCATTGTACATGGTACAAACCATACTGGAGAATAAATAAAGAAAACATACTGCTGTACAACACGTTGCATTTCAGTTGGAAAGTGTTAGTTTTTTTCATGATAGCTTCGGTCTCTAGAAATCATAATAGGATGGGCAATCTGATCAAACTTATTCATGTTGACACCTGGACAGTATTCACATATCTTTCTGTAGTTAGAATGAGGCAATAACATGGATTTCAAGTTCTAGAATTACAACAGAGTGTTCACTGCCATTTTGATTTATTAGTAAATAAGCGCCAGCACTTCTACAAAGATTTGGAATGTAGTTCTTCAATTTCTTTTGACATAAAAATTGGAAAGGAAAAATTTGAACAACAAACTTTAGACAACAAAGTTAAAACACTCATTCTGGCCATAGCAATATTACAGTCCAGCAATGTAACAGCTTAGAGTTCAATAGATATAGAGGGGATTCATTTTAAATTATTCCTCAGATGGAGGAAGATTCTGGGAGCAACTAAAACGTAACAGAAGTTCCAACATTGTTTTTAATACGGAGGAAAATTTGCACTTTCCCCAAGTTTCTTTTAAATAAAAATTACAAACCATTCCTGCTTCAGCTGTGGTGCTGGCTCATGATGAAATGAAAACAATTTTACCTACTTTTCTTTTGCCAGAAGCTTTCTTGTACAACAGTACAAATTTCAAATGGAATGAATGAAAAAGACAATACTCAACTTATACCATACAGAAATGCTATTAGCAAAAGCGAAACTTAGTAATGGAAGGCAAAAGACTACACCCGATTGTTATTTTTTTTAAATTCATACCACACCTACAAAGTTCATTAGTGTTGCTCATAGCTTTAAAAATTATAATGTTGAGCCCCTTCATGACACAAGGTACGTAACCTTAACTTTCACTGCAGCAGTCTTGAAACTAAAAAATACCTGCATAAAAGTCACTCAATATTTTGGGTTATAATACACCAGTTTCAGTAAACTCACTATTAAAACTTATAAACAAATTTTGGTTTTTGCAAACATCACATACAAAACCCAAAAAAGTACAGTTTAACAGCAGTAAAGCGTGAAACCTAGTTAAAAATAGTCGGTCCCAGGGCGGCATGGTGGCAGTGGTTACCACTGCTGCTTCATGGCACCAAGGACCCGGGTTCGATCCTGGCCCCGGGTCACTGTCCGTGTGGAGTTTGCACATTCTCCCCATGTCTGCGTGGGTCTCATCCCCACAACCTAAAGATATATAGGGTAGGTGGATTGGCCACACTAAATTGCCCCTTAATTGAAAAGAAAATTGGGTACTCTAATTTTATTTAAAAAATTGTCGGCCCCCAGTAGTTTCTAATAAGGTTCCAAAGTAACTCAGAACTGAACCACGATTCTTTTGACTAGTTACTTGACAGAAACAGGATATCAATTTTATATCCATCTTGAATCGCTTTTGAAAGTCCTGCAAGGAAAAAAGAAATGTTCCCTTTAGGGTTTGCGAACAAATGAAACCTTCCCTGTGGACCTGGCACCTAAAACAGCACTGCCATGGTCCAAGAGAAACTCGGACCACTAAACCAAGTACAAACATGTGACTCAAATATGTCAAATATTGTTCAGTAATCTTCAAGCATATACATCTTCAGTAGTAAGAACCACCCCGTTTCTCCTGTCACTATTCAGTATTATTCCATTTAGGAATTTTCACATCATTTGATATTTGGTTCTGTGGTTCAGTTATACCAACTGCAAATTGATCCAATTCTACTCGGAGAGTTTCCAAATTTTAAAATTACAGGCTTATTTGTACTCTATAGGCAACAGTAAAACGGGTTCAAAAGGATATTCAGTTTTAATAGTCCCATCATAAATGAGTGCTTCACCTATGAAAATTATGCAGTTTAAAAAAGTGGCCAAGTTTTGAACAGCAAGCATTTTACTAAAAAAAAATTAAATAAATTTAGTGTACCCAATTAGTTTTTTTCCAATTAAAGGGGCAATTTAGAATGGCCAATCCATCTAGCCTGCACATCTTTGGGATTGGAGGGCGAAACCCACACTAACATGGGGAGAAAATGCAAACTCCACATGGAAAGTGGCCCAGAGCCAGGATCGAACCTGCGACCTCGGCGCCGTGAAGCAGCAGTGTTACTCACTGTGCCGCCCAGCATTTTACTAAAATGCTGCATATGAAAATTCAAATTACAAATTAATTGGGATAATTTTGTACAATGGCTTGGTTCTCCAAACTCTCGGGATACATTTTTGCCAGCACTATTTTCAAATTGACATCTGAATTTTTCAAATACAAGATCATAAATGAAACAACCAGACATATTAATTTCCTGAGTCACTGCATCCTCGTGTAATGCACAAAGTAGTCCCACTACCGTGACAAATAGTATTCATATGTACAAAATGCTGACTTCCATCTGTATAGTTCCTGCAACACAAAGATAAGCACGCACTAAATTCAAAACTAACTTGCGCGCCCCATCCCCAAAAAGTAAACAAAACTGAAACAAAAAATGTAATTCAAATGTCCAGACATACTTGTTCGCCAATTGGTATGGGACAAATGGTTGAGCAATTCAACCTGCACCCAAAATGAGAGCAAAGTCAGCAAAGCAATGCCAATCTGTGACGACCCGAGACTCGGGTAAATTCAGCTTTGTTCAAAGGCTGCTGTGAGCTCAGGGTACCAACGCATATCCTGCTGTGGTTTCCTCTTTGGTGAGTATGGGAAATACTGAGCTCCCATGCTGATAGGTTGAAAGTGGGAGGGTGGGTGGGAAGGGAAAATGGATCCTCAAATGTACCAGCAGTAGTGAGCCAGAGTTTTCTGGTTCCATGAGGAACATTCTTGCTTACTCAAGTCCAAAATATAAAGCACCATATTTCTTGGGCCTTTCTTCAGTCACCTTTTATCAATCCCTGCAAGGATAGTCATTCAAAGCCTGATACAACTAGGTAGATCACAGTTTGCAATCTCTGCCCATTTGTGCATTATTCTGCCTCTCAACCAACATAGAACTCTGATTTACAAATTTGAGCCCAATGCTCATTTCAGGTAGATAAAACCATATTGTCTGAGCCAATGGGACACCAGGAGAGAGTCTGGCACAGCAGATCCCGAACAGGCGCTGGAATGTGGCGACTAGGGGCTTTTCACAGTAACTTCATTTGAAGTCTAGTTGTGACAATAAGCAATTTAATTTTTTTTTCATTTCAACATGGTGCAATATTGAGGTGTATGCAGCATAAACCCGATATCAAAAACAGATAACCATAAGTTAAATTTCTCCACCAAAATGACTTGATTCATGTCGTAGAATTCTTAAGTGATCCAAGTTATCGGAATTCAAACATTTAATAGGGATGCTATATACTGACTGAGTTTAAATTTATTATAAAGTCATCAAGTGTTCAATTCATTTTAAACAAAATTCTACTGAAACATTTAAGATGGAAAAACTCAGGCATGCCAATGCATGGAAGAGTGATAATCTTGAGCAAATCATATGCATTCTCATTCTTAGTACATATCACATATGCAGAGCACAACTGTAATGCAGTGCAGGTATATACACTAACTATTTCCTTGAATACAATCGTGGTTCTGAACTTCTTTGATGTTTAGTTCCATACATTAGTGCTGGAACCATGGGTCTTAAAAAATAACCAATCAAGTCTCAAATAAATATAAGCGGCAATGCCTTTAACCAGTTCTCTATCAGGGCATTTAACCCAAAGAAGCAACAAGCATTCCACCAGAGAAATGTAACCATTGATATTTTAAATTATTAAATGGTACAGGTTTCATAAAATGAGATATGCAAGTCTACCAATATATGAGTGTTGGAATTTAAAACATTACCGAATAATAAAGTAAAGCCAGCCAGAATCCCAAAAGGAGATTCCAGGTTCATGCTTGCATCTATATCTTTAGTGCCACAGCTTTCAGGGGTTCCAAGCGTTTAATCCACAAAAGACTTCAGATTTCACTTTTCCTACAAAAGTGACTTAAGTAACTGTCCACTTGTAAATGTATCATTTGATATCAAAATAATTCCCACATCACCTTTGTTCAAAAGATTTTAGTACTGAAGAAACAACTGTAGGAAGGTTAGCTTGCATTAGCTGATAAAACAGAAACTTGATGTACAGAAATAGTTTTTAACTATTAATTTTTTGGAAGATGAGAACTATGGTGCAGTATTTACATTTTTTTCCATTTCTAAAAGTCTTCCTACAACATGCAGCACCCATCAAAACCATTCTGTTCTCAGGCCTGCATAAGTATCACTAAAATCTGCTGCAGACTCTACAAACTACCTCACCTTGCCTACACAGCAGCACAGGTTCATTTGGATACTCTTCTGGAATGACTAATCAGGTCAGTGCTCCAAAGGACTATGACATCCTATTACATATTTTTAAATCAAGTGTATTTTTGCTTCTACTATTCACTACTTTGAAATTTTCATTTGACATCTGGATTTCTGGTTAGCCCACAAGATGAAGCCAATTACACGTCGACGATAAATACCTTTTGTGTAGAAATTTATTTTCAACTACAAATAAGTCTACTGTATCCAGAAATCCATATTGTCACCCCTCAGTAAGTGAACAGAACCTATATACATGACTGCATTCAAGGAAATAGATCTCTAATAGATACTTATCGGGTGTTTCAAAAGTACAAACCTAAACGTGAAAAGGATAGTTCGGACTGTTTTACACTGATTAAACATGATCACAACAGAATCTCATTACTTTCAAGGCAAACATAGGGCACTTTTTGTCAAATAGTGGTCTATTTTTCTTAAAACGAGGCACAAAAATGGAATTAATGGCATGAATAATGGATTTCACATGAATGCTAATTCTGACCTGTACCATCATTAAATATTTTACAACATAAATAAAAGAAATGAAATACAGCAGCAAAAAACATGTGATCTTGACAAGTTTTATAAACTACCAGTGCGTAAACCCTCCTGAGTCCATTTCTTCTTCCCCCACCCAACTTTAACAGTGAAAGCAATTTAAATATATAAATCACTAGAATGTGTATTCACAGAAGAAATTAGTCAGTGTCATATCTGTCCAGTCTTCCCAAATTTTCTTGGATTATGACCCAACATTCGTTTGTGGTCAGTGGTTCCTCCATGTTCAGTATTATGTGAAAGCTTCTAGAAGATCAGTCTGAAATGAGACCTGCTGATGTACCTTGTGTCGAAAGTGACCCCACAGTTTTCTGGCAGCCTAACTCTCCTCAGCACTCTGCTGAGATGTCTCTGTTCTGATCTTTTTTGGAAGCGGCTCCCCATCTTCAGATTCCTGAAAAAAAAAAATTGAAGTTGACTATCAAACTAACATTATCTTCCCTAGATGTTACTATTAATGTTCAGAGCAAAAGATTTAGTGAAAGAAAGTAGTACAAAATTCATTAATCAAAAAACAAACTTTTATAAAGTTCACACAGACAAGGATCACCCATTATTCTGAAAAAGTAATGTTTTGCAGCAAAGATTTTGTGGAAAGCACTGAGCACATTATAAATGTTACCATTGAAATTCATAATATCAACCCAGTGCTTTAAATTGTAAAAATGCATGAGTGCACTCCATGTGCAATTGTTCAGCGAAGATTAAAGAGCACACATTTCAGCCAATGCTATGAGAGAGTGTACCTTCATCAGAGAGAGAATACCAAGAACAAAGACAATAATCAAATATGGGCGACACGGTGGCACAGTGGCTAGCACTGTTGCCTCACAGCGCCAGGATCCCAGGTTTGATTCCCGGCCAGGGTCACTGTCTGTGCGGAGTCTGCACGTTCTCAGTGTCTGCGTGGGTTTCCTCCGGGTGCTCCGGTTTCCTCCCACAAGTCGATTAGGTGATTTGGACATTCTTAATTCTCCCTCGGTGTACCCGAACAGGCGCTAGAATATGGCGACTAGGGACTTTTCACAGTAATGTCATTGCAGTGTTAATGTAATCCTTCTTGTGACAATAAAGATTATATTATTTACAATATGGTCATTAATCATAAAATAATAATCAGGACAAGTATTGTCGGTTTTTTAAAATAATAGAGTACCCATTTATTTTTTCCAATTAAGGGATAATTTAGCATGGCCAATCCACCTAACCTGCTCATCTTTGGGTTGTGGGGGTGAAACCCACGCAGACACGGGGAGAATGTGCACAGACAGTGACCTGGGGCCGGGATCGAACCTGGGTCCTCAGCGCCTTACGCAGTAGTGATATCCACAGCACCACCGTGCCGCCCATGGTCTAATTATTTTAACCAGAACAGACATCATTGAGCATAAGTATACTTTCCACTTTAATAAGACTGCCTGCCCTTGGAATCCAACCTGGCTCAGTTATGTCTTTACACCAATGTCTTATTTTACTGCAAAGTGGGTCAATGTATCCATGAATCAATCAACTACTCAGCAAAGCTTGTAATTTTTTTTATAGAGTACCCAATTATTTTTTTTTCCAATTAAGGGCCAATTTAGCATGGCCATTCAACCTAACCTGCACATCTTTGGGTTGTGGGGGTGAATCCCACGCGGACACGGGGAGAATGTGCAAACTCCACATGGACAGTGACCCAGGGCCGGGATTCAAACCCGGGTCCTCAGCGCCGCAGTCCCAGTGCTAACATGCTTTTCATGACTGAGTGTTGTGCCTCATTGCTTTAGATTCTTAAAACTTCATATTCAAGTAATAAATTCACTGAATATTCAAACAAAACCATCATCTTCCAGCTTAACATCTTAATATGTTAGATAATTTATTGTTTGAATTTTGCTGAAAAATGAGATATGCCGTTGAAGCTTTTTGTCTTGCACTTGTCAGAACAGATTCACCAGAATGCCAAATCAGGTATTATGTACTACCAAGCAACAATTTATCTTTTCAAGAATTCTGTAGTGTAACAAATGCTAAATAGGACTTACATTTGACACATGCTACAGTTATCTAATTTGTACCTGAGTATCTTTGGTAGTTTCTGTATTCTCTTTCACTCCTGAAGGCTGCACGTCTGATTTCTCCAAATCAGTTGGAGATAATTCTGGGGGAGTTTGTGAATTTGGCTCTGCTGGTGGTGATGTGTCTACATTAAAAGAAAAAGAGTAAATGCAAGATTTATTAGGTTATGTTCTTTTTACAAATATGCCTCTAACAGGAATTTCACAAAATGATTGGCATCCTTAATTAAAAGATAGACACTATCTTAAAATGGAGATTCTGTAAAAGATGGGAATCAATAATCTGACAAAAGACACTGCTAGACCTTTCGGTTTGCTAGAAACAAGACATAAAATAATGCTCAGTCGAGTCCCTACCTCGAAGAAAACGGATCAAGGACATTTTCTAGCACCTTTCAAACAAATGTTCACCAATAAAATGCAAAAATTGTCCTCAATAATGCAGTTCAGGTTACATTATTGGGCACATTGGGTTGAGATTTTCAGCTCAATAAATTTACTCCAAAGCAGCTTAAAATATCTTTTCAAAATACACTTACTAAATTAACTATTAAAGCCAGTTCTAATTTTATCATTCTGCAAACGACAAAGAGTATTGCCGCACCAAACCTTTTGAGGTCAGTGAACTGACCAGAGTTTGGAAGTCACATGGTCAATCCAGGATTTCACTCAAATATCAATTGCCCAAGGCCTCACTCAAGCACGTTCCAGCAAGAACTTACAAAGCAGCACTAGATTATAGGTAGGCAGTCGGCAAGTTGCCTGCCTGCCCCTCAGCAGTTAAATGGCATATGGATGACCTAAAAAGGAGAAATACGGTTTCTAAAAGTTGAAATAAATTCTACACATTCTAGTGGAATATTTGGCAAAACTGTTTCAGCATGGAAACATATTGCAGCCAAGAATTCTTTATATACTAATGTAAAAATATAAACTTCCCAAATGTACATACTGAACAATTCTAAGAAATGGATACATATTCTGTTCCTTCACTTAATAGAATAAGTTAATCCTATAGTATTCAATTAAAAAAAGCACCAAGTCTATACATGTTGACCGTTTCAATTCAGCATGAATATATTCAAAGAGAATTGTACCCAATCGGTAACAACAGGAACTCCTTATTAAATGTGATAAGTCAAACCATTTCGGATATTCATTCAAAAGTACAGCATAGATGCAAAATAGATAAGTTTCCAACATGGTCATTGTCAATACGTAATTAAATTTGATAAGGGACGTCACTTTGCCAGTGGAGAGTTTGTTGTGGTGGTGAAGAGAATAATACAGACAGCCCTATTAATACAAACTAAATACCTTTTAATATAAATACAATAGCTTTTCAATAGCTGAATGCTTTCTCTCCACCAGGACCTCCAATAGAAAACTGGAATATGTGAATGTACAAATATTTACAATTTTGTTTTCGAGCTACAATGATGGTGTTTGTCTGACGTCTAATGCAAACAATTAAATCAGAGAGAGTAGATGGAGAAATAAAATTAGTTCAGTCCATACACTTTTAAATTCCCTCTCAAAATTATAGATTTAACACATCAGGAAATGTTACGACTGTGCAACTTAGGGAAGTCAGCAACGTTTTGAAAACAGATGGCCCCAGAACATCTACTGCCAAAAGGAATGCAGGTGTTCATCAGAAAACAGTCTAGGTTGTAAAAACATTTTTAAATTAAGCCAGTCAGAAATTAATATTCCAGCCTATGCTAAAACATGAATCCACACTAAGTGGCAAGAAAGGATCCTGAAAGCTTTATTGTAACCTAACAGCTTGTTCTACCCTCAATGAGCATCTTGCAGTTTAGCATCTTGAAACAGTCTATAGTGCAGATAATAGCAATGGTTACTGGAATAAAAGTGTTTCAAATACATCAACTATGAGGAGTGTTAAAGTAAAGGACGGAGATGGGAACCTGGTTGGTGATTCAGTAGGGGTGAATAAGACGTTTAGGGATTTCTACAGCAGTACAGGTCGGAACCCCCTACGGGACCGGAGGGGATGAGGCACTTCTTGGAGGGGCTGGATTCCTAAAGATGGACAGGGAGCGGGTAGAAGGGCTGGGGGCCCCAATCGGGCTGGAAGAGATAATGGAGGGCTTGAAGGCCATGCAGGCGGGTACGGCCTCGGGTCCGGACGGGTACCCAATAGAGTTTTATAAAAGGTTCTCGGGGACTTCCGGTTGCGGCGATGCGGAGCTAAGCCGCGCATTTCGGCGGCTCCCGCTAGAACGGACTTTTGGGCTCTCCGGAGGAGCCCCAACAGAAATGTTTTGACCGATTCCAGCGTGGGAAGGTGAGAGCATGGTCCCCCTCCCGTCGTGTATGGAGGGGACCAGAAGTGGAGTGGGGGAAAAAGTGGCTTTGGAGCAGCGGCAGAAACGAGGGGGAAAAAACAAGATGGCGGAGGGCAGAGATCGAGCAGCATGGGGGCCGGACCAGCAGGAGCTTCTCAGGCGCTGCGTGGAGGAGCTTAAAAAGGAGGTGCTGGCGTCAATGCTGACGGCGATAGAGTGGCTGAAGGAGACCCAGAAGGCAGAGCTCAGAGAGGTGAGGGACAAAACCAACGAGAACGAGGACGAGATCTTGGGCCTGGCGGTGAAGATGGAGGCGCACGAGGCGCTGCACAAGAGGTGGGCCGAGAGATTAGAGGTCCTGGAGAACAGGTCGAGGAGGAAGAATCTCCGGATTCTGGGTCTCCCTGAAGGGGTGGAGGGGGCCGATGCCGGGGCGTATGTGAGCACGATGCTCCATTCGCTGATGGGTGCGGAGGCCTCTCCGAGCCCCCTGGAGCTAGAAGGGGCTCATCGGGTCCTGGCGAGGAGACCCAAGGCCGGCGAGCCGCCAAGGGCGATAGTGGCGAGGTTCCATCGTTTCGCGGACAGAGAGAGTGTCCGGAGATGGGCCAAGAAAGAGCGGAGCAGTAGATGGGAGAATGCGGTGATCCGAGTCTACCAGGACTGGAGCACGGAGGTGGCAAAGAGGAGAGCTGGCTTCAACCGGGCCAAGGCGGTGCTGCATAGAAAGAGGGTGAGATTCGGAATGCTGCAGCCAGCGCGACTGTGGGTCACATATCAGGATCGACACCACTATTTTGAAATGCCAGAAGAGGCTTGGGCCTTTATCCAAACGGAAAAATTGGACTCAAACTGAGGGTCTGTGGTTGTGGGGGAGATGTTGACTGTATACAGGGGTGTAAATATGGGTAAAGAATGTTTCACGGGTGGGACGATGGATGGGGATGGGGGAAGAGTTTTGATGGGGAGACTGTGAGGAATGTGGGCGCCGGCGCTGGAGGGAGGCGAGACCCAGGGATGGGGGAATTGGGATGAGGCCGCAACAGGAGCTGCGCCACAGGGGGCGGGGCTGACTCAGGAAAGCGCGGGCTTTTTCCCGCGTTAGGGAAGGGCGGGGGATGGAGGAGTGCAAGGAGGAGGAGGGATTTCCACACCCGGGGAGGGGGGGGTCAACAGGAAGGCGGGGTCAGCTGACTTACGGAAGTATTATGGGGGGAGAAAAAGAGCTAGATCTGGATCTAGCCGGGGGGGGGGGGGGGGGGGGGGGGGGAAAGAGAAATAGGGTTGCTGCTGCATTGGCCGAGGGCAAACTGAAAACGGAAGGGGTGGTCGGGGCGGGGGTTCCCCGTCTGGGGGACTGGAGGGTGCGGGAGGCGCGGGCACGGGACTGGCCTAAAACGGGAGATGGCTAGTTGGCGGGGGCCCCATCCGGCTGATCACGTGGAATGTGCGGGGCCTAAATGGGCCGGTTAAGAGGGCCCGAGTGTTCACGCACTTAAAGGGACTGAAGGCAGACGTGGTCATGTTTCAGGAGACACATCTGAAGGTGGCAGATCAGGTCAGGTTAAGAAAGGGATGGGTAGGACAGGTATTCCATTCGGGGCTGGATGCAAAGAAGAGGGGTGGCAATACTGGTGGGGAAGCGGGTGTCGTTTGAGGCCAAGAACATAGTAGCGGACAATGGAGGTTGATACGTGATGGTGAGTGGTAGGTTGCAGGGTACGTGGGCGGTATTGGTAAATGTATACGCCCCGAACTGGGACGATCCTGGATTCATGAAGCGTATGTTGGAGCGTATTCCGGACCTGGAGGTAGGAAGCTTGATAATGGGTGGGGATTTCAACACTGTGTTGGACCCAGCACTGGATCGCTCCAGATCTAGGACTGGAAAGAGGCCGGCTGCAGCCAAGGTGTTTAGAGGGTTTATGGACCAGATTTTGGGGGGGGGGGGGGTCACTGGGCGGAACTAAAGTTGGGAGAGGAGAGGGACCAACGCCCACTGTGGCGGTTGGATGTGGGACTGCTGGCAGACGTGGAAGTGTGCGGGAGTGCATTGAAAGGTATTTGGAGGCCAACGACAACAGGGAGGTGCAAGCGCTGAAGGCGGTGGTCAGGGAAGTTAATCTCCATCAGGGCTCATAGGGGGAGGAGAGAGGGCAGGGAAAGAGAGAGGTTACTGGGGGAGATTTTAAAAGTGGACAGGAGATATGCAGAGGCCCCTGAAGAGGGACTACACGGAGAGGCGAAGTCTCCAGACGGAGTTCGACCTCTTGACCACAGGGAAGGCAGAGGCACAGTGGAGGAAGGCACAGGGGGTGACGTATGAGTATGGGGAGAAGGCGAGCCGGATGCTGGCACATCAGCTCCGTAAGAGGATGGCAGCGAGGGAGATAGGTGGAGTCAAGGGTGGAAGGGGAACTACGGTGTGGAGTGCGGTGAAAATAAATGAGGCATTTAAGGCCTTCTATGAGGAGCTGTATAGATCCCAGCCCCCAGCAGGAGAAGAGGGGATGCGACGATTCTTGGACCAACTGAGGTTCCCGAGGGTGGAGGAGCAGGAGGTGGCTGGTTTGGGGGCGCCAATTGGGTTGGAGGAGCTGATTAGAGGACTGGGGAGTATACAGGCAGGGAAGGCCCCAGGACGGGATGGGTTCCCGGTTGAGTTCTATAGGAAGTACGTAGACCTGTTAGCCCCGTTGCTGGTGAGGACTTTCAATGAGGCAAGGGAGGGGGGGCACCCTGCCTCCGACAATGTCGGAGGCGATGATCTCTTTGATCCTGAAGCGGGATAAGGACTCACTGCAATGTGGGTCGTACAGGCCGATTTCGCTCCTCAACGTGGATGCTAAGTTGCTGGCAAAAGTGCTGGCTACGAGGATCGAGGACTGTGTCTCGGGGGTGATTCACGAGGACCAGACGGGATCTGTAAAGGGCAGGCAGCTAAACACCAATGTGCAGAGGCTCCCAAACGTGATTATGATGCCATCGGTGGAGGGAGAGGCGGAGATAGTGGCAGCTATGGACGCGGAGAAGGCCTTTGACCGAGTAGAGTGGGAGTATCTCTGGGAAATGTTGCGGAGGTTTGGGTTCGGGGGAGGGTTTATTAGCTGGGTTAAGCTCCTATATAGAGCCCCGGTGGCGAGTGTGGTTACGAATCGGCGGACATCGGAGTATTTTCGGCTGTATCGAGGGACGAGGCAGGGGTGCCCCCTGTCCCCCGCCCCTGTTGTTTGCATTAGCAATTGAACCTTTAGCCATGGCATTAAGGGAATGAGGAAATGGAGGGGGGTGGTCCGAGGGGGAGAGGAGCAGACAGTGTCGCTGTATGCAGATGACCTGTTGATGTATGTGACGGATCCAGTGGAGGGGATGGTGGAGGTCATGCAGATTCTAAGGGAGTTTGGGGACTTTTCGGGCTATAAGCTCAATGTAGGGAAAAGTGAGCTCTTTGTGGTGCATCCAGGGGACCAGGGAAGAGGGATAGATGACCTACCGTTGAGGAGGGCGGAAAGGAGCTTTCGGTACTTGGGGATCCAGGTAGCTAGGAGCTGGGGGGCCCTGCACAAACTTAATTTGACGCGGCTGGTGGAGCAGATGGAGGAGGACTTCAAAGGATGGGATGTGTTGCCACTCTCGCTAGCGGGCAGAGTACAGTCGATTAAAATGGTGGTCCTCCCGAGGTTTCTTTTTGTATTCCAGTGCCTTCCAATTATGATCACCAAGGCCTTTTTTTAAAGAGGGTAGGCAGGAGCATTATGGTTTTCTGTGGGCGAATAAGACCCTGAGGGTAAGGAGAGGGTTTCTGGAGCGTAGAAGAGATAGAGGAGAGCTGGCGTTGCCGAATCGGAGTGGCTACTACTGGGCAGCCAATGTGGCGATGATCCGCCAGTGGGTGATGGAGGGAGAGGGGGCGGCATGGAAGAGGTTGGAGATGGCGTCCTGCAAAGGAACAAGCCTGGGGGCGCTGGTGACGGCACCGCTGCCACTCTCGCCAACAAGGTACACCACAAGTCCGGTGGTGGCGGCAACGCTAAACATCTGGGGGCAGTGGAGACGACACAAGGGTGCGATGGGAGCCTCGGTGTGGTCCCCGATCAGAGACAACCATCGGTTTGTCCCAGGAAGGATGGACGGAGGGGTTTCAGAGCTGGCATCGGACAGGGATTAGAAGAATGGGGGACCTGTTCATTGATGGGACGTTTGCGAGCCTAGGGGCGCTGGAGTAGAAGTTTGGGCTATCCCCGGGAAACGCGTTCAGGTACATGCAAGTGAGGGCGTTTGTGAGGCGACAGGCAAGGGAATTTGCATTGCTCCCGACACAGAGGATTCAAGACAGGGTGATTTCGGGTGTATGGGTCGGAGAGGGCAAGGTGTCGGCGATATACCAGAAGGTGAAAGAGGGGGAGGCTTTGGTAGAGGAGCTGAAGGATAAGTGGGAGGAGGAGCTGGGGGAGGAGATTGAAGAGGGTCTGTGGGCTGATGCCCTGAGTAGTGTTAATTCTTCTTCCTCATGTGCCAGGCTTAGCCTGATACAGTTTAAGGTTATCCACAGAGCGCATATGACAGGGGCGAGGCTGAGTAGGTTCTTTGGGGTGGAGGACAGATGTGGGAGGTGATCAGGAAGCCCGGCGAACCATGCCCATATGTTCTGGTCGTGCCCGGCACGGGATGGGTTCTGGAGGGGTGTTGCGAGAACTAAATCTAAGGTGGTTAAAGTCCAGGTCAAGCCATGTTGGGGGCTAGCACTATTTGGAGTGGCGGACGAGCCGGGAGTACAGGAGGCGAAAGAGGCCGGCATTCTGGCCTTTGCGTCCTTGGTAGCCCGGCGAAGGATCTTGTTTATGTGGAAAGATGCGAAGCCCCCCAGTGTGGAAGCCTGGATGAATGACATGGCAGGGTTTATAAAGTTGGAGAGGATAAAGTTTGCCTTGAGAGGGTCTGTGCAGGGGTTCTCCAGGTGGTGGCAACCGTTCCTAGACTATCTCGCGGAGCATTAGATGAAGTTCGTCGGTCAGCAGCAGCAACCGGGGGGGGGGGGGGGGGGGGGGGACGACATCCCTTTTGGGGGGGGGGGGCTTCCTGGGGACACTTGAGCACTTGAGCAAGAAAATACATAAATATTCAGGAAAGTTGATATGTGCGGGAGGAATCCAATGTACAAAGCTCTGTATTATGTTGATTTGATATGTTTATGTCTTGCTATGCAACTTTTCTGTGTGGGTCCTATAGGCCGATCTCCCTGTTGAATGTAGATGCCAAGTTGCTGGCCAAAGTCTTATCCTCCAGGATCAAGGATCGTGTTCCGGACGTTATTGGGGAGGACCAGACGGGTTTGTCAAGGGCAGGCAGTTGGTGGCCAATGTAAGAAGGCTGTTAAATGTGATCATGATGCCCCCGGAAGGTAGGGAGGTGGAGGTAGTGGTCGCAATGGATGCAGAAAAGACTTTTGATCGGGTTGAATGGGATTATCTGTGGGAGATACTGGGCCGGTTCGGATTCGGGCGGGGCTTTATTGACTGGGTCAGGTGACTACCAGGCTTCTGTGGCATGTGTAAGGATGAATAGGACAACATTGGACTATTTTAGACTGCACTGGGGGATGAGACAGGGATGCCCCCATTCCCCACTGTTGTTTGCGCTGGCAATAGAGCCGTTGGCAATTGCTCGGAGAGCCTCGAGGAGCTGGAGGACTGGTCTGGGGGGGGTTGGGGGGGGGGGGGGGGGGAGCACAGGGTTTTGCTCTATGCGGATGACCTGCTTCTGTACGTTTTGGACCCAATAGAGGGGATGGAAGAAATCATGAGGATTCTAGGGGTATTTGGCCGGTTTTCGGGGTGTAAGCTTAATATGGGAAAGAGTGAGATGTTTGTGGTCCAGGCGAGGCGACAGGAGAGGCGACAGGAGAGGCGACAGGAGAGGCGACAGGAGAGGCGACAGGAGAGGCGACAGGAGAGGCGACAGGAGAGGCGACAGGAGAGGCGACAGGAGAGGCGACAGGAGAGGCGACAGGAGAGGCGACAGGAGAGGGGACAGGAGAGGCGACTTGGAGAGGCGACTTGGAGAGGCGACTTGGAGAGGCGACTTGGAGAGGCGACTTGGAGAGCTGCCTTTAGGTCAGTAGAGGGAAGCTTTAGGTACCTAGGCATCCAAGTGGCACAGGAATGGGACCGGCTGCATAAATTGAATCTGGCCAGGCTAGTGGACCAAATAAAGGACGATTTTCGGAGATGGGACGCGCTTCCATGTCTCTGGCTGGGAGGGTGCAAACGGTGAAGATGACGGTCCTCCGGAGATTCCTATTTGTATTTCAGTGTCTCCCCATTTTTATTCCGCGGTCCTTTTTTAAGCGGGTCAACAGAGTGATCACGGACTTCGTCTGGGCAGGCAAGACCCCGCGAGTAAGGATGGTAATGCTTGAGCAGAGTCCAGGAGAGGGCGGGCTGGCACTGCCAAATTTTAGCAACTATTACTGGGAGGCTAATATAGCCATGATCAGGAAGTGGGTGGTGGGGGAGGGGGAGGCATGGGTGCGTATGGAGGCCACTTCACGTAAGGACACCTGTCTGGGGGAGTTGGTAACTGCACCTCTGCCGTTCCCGCCGGCACGGTACCTAGTCCAGTGGTGGTGGCGGCCCTGAGAGTTTGGGGCCAATGGAGGAGGCATGTGGGAGCAGCGGTCTGGGTCCCAATCTGTGATAATCAACGGTTTGCCCCGGGGAGTATGGACGGCGGATTCCGGTTATGGCAGAGAGCTGGGGTTGAGAGGATGGGGGATATGTTTATAGAGGGGAGCTTTCAGAGTATGAGAGTGTTGGAGGAAAAGTTTGGGTTGGCGAGGGGAAACAAATTCAGGTATCTGCAGGTGCGGGACTTCCTTCGTAAACAGGTGTCAACCTTCCCGCTCCTACCGTTAAGAGGGATTCAGGACAGGGTAGTTTCCAGAGGGTGGTTAGGAGAAGGGAGCGTCTTGGACATTTATACGGAGCTTAAGTGGTCGGAGGACACGCAGACCGAGGAGCTGAAGCGTAAGTGGGAGGTGAGATAGAGGATGGTCTATGGGCAGGCGCGTTGAGTAGAGTCAACGCATCCACAACATGTGCCAGGCTCAGCCTGATACAATTTAAGGTTGTTCACCGGACTCACATGACAGTGGCCCGGATGAGCAGATTCTTTGGGGTGGAGGACAAGGGCGCAAAATGTGCGGGAGGACCGGCGAACCATGTCCACATGTTCTGGGCATGTCCAAAGCTTAGGGGATTTTGGCAGGGGATTGCGGACATCATGTCCACAATTTTAAAAACAAGGGTGGCGCGGAGTCCAGAGGTGGCGATTTTTGGGGTGTCAGAAGACCCGGGAATCCAGGAGGAGAAAGAGGCAGACGTTCTGGCCTTTGCTTCCCTGGTAGCCCGGAGAAGGATACTATTAGCATGGAGGGACTCAAAGCCCCCGAAGTCGGAGACCTGGCTACCTTTCTCTGTTTGGAGAAAATCAAGTTCGCCTTGAGAAGGTCACTGTTAGGGTTCACCGGGAGGTGGCAATCGTTCGTCGACTTCTTTGTGGAAAATTAATTGTCAGCAGAAAGGGGGGGGGGGGGGGGGGGAAGAGGAGTAGTTTAGATTAGAGTAGGTGGTTAATAAGGGTGGGACCTATACGAAAGGTAAATGGCTTTTGCACTATGTTTATGGTTTCATGTATATTGCACTATGTTTATGGTTTCATGTATATTGTTTATTTTGTTATTGTTACTATGCCAAAAATACCTCACTAAAATGTTCAAGAAAAAAAAACTATGAGGAGTGTTATCTGATTGCGATGTTGAAGAAGTTTGGGATTGGGCCTAAGTTTGCGGCATGCTTAAAATTGATGTACAATGCATTCAGGTATATGCAACTGAGGGCTTTTGCGAGGCAACAGGTGAGGGAATTCCCGCAGCTCCCGACACAAGAGGTGCAGGACAGAGTGATCTCAAAGACATGGGTGGGGGATGGTAAGGTGTCAGATATATATAGGGAAATGAGGGACGAAGGGGAGACTATGGTAGAAGAACTAAAAGGGAAATGGGAAGAAGAGCTGGGGGGAGGAGATCGAGGAGGGGCTGTGGGCAGATGCCCTAAGCAGGGTAAACTCGACGTCCTCGTGTGCCAGGCTAAGCCTGATTCAGTTTAAGGTATTACACAGGGCGCATATGACAGGAGCACGGCTCAGTAAATTTTTTGGGGTGGAGGATAGGTGTGCAAGGTGCTCGAGAAGCCCAGCGAATCATACCCATATGTTTTGGTCATGCCCGGCACTACAGGGGTTTTGGATGGGGGTGACAAAGGTGCTTTCAAAAGTAGTGGGGGTCCGGGTCGAACCAAGCTGGGGGTTGGCTATATTTGGGGTTGCACAAGAGCCAGGAGTGCAGGAGGCGAGAGAGGCCGATGTTTTGGCCTTTGCGTCCCTAGTAGCCCGGTGCAGGATATTGTTAATGTGGAAAGAAGCCAAGCCCCCGGGGGTAGAGACCTGGATAAATGACATGGCAGGGTTTATAAAGCTAGAGCGGATTAAGTTCGTTCTAAGGGGGTCGGCTCAAGGGTTCACCAGGCGGTGGCAACCGTTCGTCGAATACCTCGCAGAAAGATAGATGGAATGGAAAAAAGGCAGCAACAGCAGCCCAGGATCGGGGGGGGGGGGGGGGGGAAACCAGAAGGACTCTCAGGGTTGTTAATATATACTGTATAATATGTATAGGTCGTTGCTACAGATAATTATATATTGGACTGTTAAATTATATTTTTGGAGAGTGTTACTTGTGATAAGGCAGTTGCCAATTAGGGTTAGTTTTCATTTTTGTTATTTGTTATTTATTCATTTTTTTTTTTTGTTTGTTTATAAAATAGGTCATTGTTATTTGTGTTGTTATAATATTGTGTAAAGGATGCACAATGTACTGTGTTGGTTGACCAAAAATTTTCAATAAAATATTTATTTTTTAAAAAAATTTATGTACAAGGAGCCGATGGTGAGCATGGGCACGAATGATGGGGTATTTTTCATTGCACGGGAAGTGAGGCAGGGATGCCCCATGTCCCGCCTTCTGTTTGCGTTGGCAATAAAACCCTTGGCCATTGCGCTGAGGGAGCTCGGAGTTGTGGAATGGGATCGGGGTTGGTTTGGGGAGTGGGGGCCGCGCCCTTGTATGCGTACAATGCGTTGTTGTCTATTTTGGAGCCAAGCTCCTCAGTGGGGGGCATACTGGGCTTACTTCAGAGATTTGGGACGTTTTCAGGGTATAAGCTGAATTTGGGGAAAAGTATTTTGTGGTTTCCTGTTGTTTCATAGAATTTACAGTGCAGAAGGCGGCTTTTCGGCCCATCGAGTCTGTACCGGCCTTTGGAAAGAGCACTATGCTACGGTGCCTGCTGGTATTTTTGTCCAAGGTGTTTTTCAAGGGGGTGGGCAGTCTGATCTCGATTTGTGTACAGTAAGAAGTCTTACAACACCAGGTTAAAGTCCAACAGGTTTGTTTCAAATCACTAGCTTTTGGAACACTGCTCCTTCCTCCGGCGAATGAAGAGGTAGGTTCTGGATATATATATAGACACAGTCAAAGATGCAAGACGATACTTTGAATACGAGCATTTGCAGGTAATTAAGTCTTTACAGATCCAGAGATAGGGGTAATCCCAGATTAAAGAGGTGTGAATTGTCTCAAGCCAGGATAGTTGGTAGGATTTTGCAAGTCCAGGCCAGATGGTGGGGGGTGAATGTAATGCGACATGAATCCAAGGTCCCGGTTGAGGCCGTACTCATGGGTGCGGAACTTGGCTATAAGATTCTGCTTGGCAATTCTGCACGGTCGCGCGTCCTGAAGGCCGCCTTCGAGAACGCTTACCCAAAGATCAGAGGCTGTATGCCCTTGACTGCTGAAGTGTTCCCTGACTGGAAGGAAACATTCCTGCCTGCCGATTGTCACACAATGTCCGTTCATCCGTTGCCGCAGCGTCTGCATGGTCTCCCCAATGTACCAGGCTTCGGGACATCCTTTCCTGCAGCGTATGAGGTAGACAACGTCGGCCGAGTCACATGAGTATGTACCGCGTACCTGGTGGGTGGTGTTCCCACGTGTAATGTGGTACCCATGATGATGATCTGGCACGTCTTGCAGAGATTGCCATGGCAGGGTTGTGTGGCGGCGTGGTTGCTGTTCTGAAGGCTGGGTAGTTTGCTGCAAACAATGGTTTGAGCTTGCACGGTTGTTTGAAGGCAAGTAGTGGGGGTGTGGGGATGACCTTGGCAAGATGTTCATCTTCATCGATGACATGTTGAATGCTGCGAAGATGATATCGTAGTTTCTCCGCTCCGGGGAAGTACCGTATGACGAAAGATACTCTGTCGGTTGTGTGCCGTGTTTGTCTTCTGAGGAGGTCGGTGCGGTTTTTTGCTGTGGCGCGTTGGAAACGGTCGATCGATGAGTCGAGCGCCATGTCCCGTTCACACAAGGGCATCTTTCAGCGTTTGTAGATGTCTGTTACGCTCCTCCTCACCTGAGCAGATCCTGTGTATACGGAGAGCTTGTCCATAGGGGATGGCTTCTTTAATCTGTTTAGGGTGCAAGCTGGAGATGTGGAGCATCGTGAGGTTATCCGTGGGTTTGCGGTAAAGCGAAGTGCTGAGGTGACCGTTCTTGATGGAGGTGAATGTGTCCAAGAATGCAACCCATTTTGGTGAGTAGTCCATGGTGAGTCTGATGGTGGAATGGAGCTTATTCATGTCACCATGTAGTCGTTTCAGTGATTCTTCGCCACAGGTCCGAAGGAAAACAATGTCATCGATGTATCTGGTGTATAATGTCGGTTGAAGGCCCTGTGCAATGAGGAGGTCTTGTTCAAACTTGTGCATGAAGATGGTGGCATATCGAGGTGCGAATTTGGTCCCCATGGCTGTTCCGTGTCTGAATGAAGAACTTGTTGTCGAAGGTGAAGGCGTTGTGATCCAGAATGACGCAGATGAGTTCCAGAATTGAGTCTGGATTTGGCAGTTGTCAGTGCTGAGTACTGAGGCTGTTTCAGCAATGCCGTTGTCATGGGGTATGCTGGTGTAGAGTGCAGAGACATCCATTGTGACGAGGAATGTTCCTGGTTCAACTGGTCCATGTCAGAGTTTCTGTAAGAAGTCCGCCGTATCATGACAGAAGCTGGGTGTTCCTTGTACGATGGGTTTCAAGATGCCCTCGATGTAGCGAGAGAGGTTCTCACACAGGGTCCCATTGCCCGATACATAGAACATAGAATACAGCGCAGTACAGGCCCTTCGGCCCACGATGTTGCACCGAAACAAAAGCCATCTAACCTACACTATGCCATTATCATCCATATCCAATAAACTTTTCAATGCCCTCAATGTTGGCGAGTTCACTACTGTTGCAGGTAGGGCATTCCACGGCCTCACTACTCTTTGCGTAAAGAACCTACCTCTGACCTCTGTCCTATATCTATTACCCCTCTGTTTAAAGCTATGTCCCCTCGTGCCAGCCATTTCCATCCGCGGGAGAAGGTTCTCACTGTCCACCCTATCTAACCCCCTGATCATTTTGTATGCCTCTATTAAGTCTCCTCTAACCTTCTTCCCTCCAACGAAAACAACCTCAAGTCCATCAGCCTTTCCTCATAAGATTTTCCCACTATACCAGGCAACATCCTGGTAAATCTCCTCTGCACCCACTCCAAAGCCTCCACGTCCTTCCTATAATGCGGTGACCAGAACCGTACGCAATACTCCAAATGCGGCCGTACCAGAGTTTTGTACAGCTGCAACATGATCTCCTGACTCCGGAACTCAATCCCTCTACCAATAAACACTCCATAGGCCTTCTTCACAACCCTATCAACCTGGGTGGCAACTTTCAGGGATCTATATACATGGACACCTAGATCCCTCTGCTCATCCACACTTCCAAGAACTTTACCATTAGCCAAATATTCCTCATTCCTGTTATTCCTTCCAAAGTGAATCACCTCACACTTCTCTACATTAAACTCCATTTGCCACCTCTCAGCCCAGCTCTGCAGCTTATCTATGTCCCTCTGTAACCTGCTACATCCTTCCACACTGTCAACAACACCACCGACTTGTGTCGTCTGCAAATTTACTCACCCACCCTTCTGCGCCTTCCTCTAGGTCATTGATAAAAATGACAAACAGCAACGGCCCCAGAACAGATCCTTGTGGTACGCCACTTGTAACTGAACTCCATTCTGAACATTTTCCATCAACCATCACCCTCTGTCTTCTTTCAGCTAGCCAATTTCTGATCCACATCTCTAAAATAAGATAGGGAGGCCTGGTGTGTTGGCCTTGTGTATTTTCGGGAGGCAGTAGAGATCTCCAACATGGGGAGCACGTGGGATGAGAGCACGAAGAGTGCTCAGAAGTTCTGGATCCAAGGTCTTGATCAGTCTGTTGAGTTGGCGAGTGTGTTCCTTGGTCGAATATGCGGGTAACTGTCTAGTGATCCTGGTTGTTGAGTTGTCGGTACACGTCTTTGCGGTAGTCCATTCTGTTCAATATGACGGTGGCCCTCCTTTGTCTGCTGGTTTGATGACGATGTTGCGGTTGGTCTTGAGCGCGTGGATGACATTGCATTGTGCTTTCAGTCTTGCAGAGATTGCCATGGCAGGGTTGTGTGGTGTCATGGTCGCTGTTCTGAAGGCTGGGTAGCCTTCAACACGTCTCCACAACCTTCTGCGGCAAAGCGTTCCACAGATTCACCGCCCTCTGGCTGAAGAAAATCCTCCTCAACTCTGTTTTAAAGGATCATCCCTTTAGTCTAAGATGGTGTCCTCTGGTTCTAGTTTCTCCTACAAGTGGAAACATCCTCTCCACGTCCACTCTATCCAGGCCTCGCAGCATCCTGTAAGTTTCAATATGATCCCCCCCCCCCCCCCCCCCTCACCCTTCTAAACTCCAATGAGTACAGACCTAAAGTCCTCAAACATTCCTCATAAGACAAGTTCTTCATTCCAGGGATCATTCTTGTGAACCTCCTCTGGACCCTTTCCAAGGCCAGCACATCCTTCCTTAGATACGGGGCCCAAAACTGCTCACAATACTCCAAATGGGGTCTGACCAGAGCCTTATACAGCCTCAGAAGTACCTCCCTAGTCTTGTATTCTAGCCCTCTTGACATGAATGCTAACATTGCATTTGCCTTCTTAACTGCCGACTGAACCTGCACGTTAACTTTAAGAGAATCGGCTTCCGGTTGCGGCTATGCCTGGGTAGGTCGCACATTCGGCAGCTCCCGCCATGAACGGACTTTTGGGCCCTCTTGAGGAGCCCCAGCAGCACTTGGACGACAATTCCCGGTGTGGGAACATAGAACATTACAGCGCAGTACAAGCCCTTCGGCCCTCGAAAGGCAGCAGTAAGGTTCCCCCAGCATTGCATGGAGTGGACCAGGAGTGGAGCGGTCAAAAACGTGATCTTGGAGAAGAGGAGAACGGACGCGAAAAAGTAAGATGGCGGCGGGCGGCGATCAGCCAGCGTGGGCGCAATGGTCGCGGTATCAGCAGGAGTTCCTGAAAAGCTGCTTTGCGGAGCTGAAAGCAGAGATGCTGGCCCCAATTAAAGCGTCGATTGAGAGGCTGGTGGAGACCCATAAGGCTCAAGGGACGGCAATTAGAGAGGTGCAGCAGAAAGCCTCTGAAAACGAGGACGAGATCCTGGGCCTGGCGGTGAAAGTGGAGGTGCTGCACAAAAAGTGTCAGGAAAAGTTTGAGGACCTGGAGAACAGCTCGAGGGGGAAGAATCTCCAGATTTCCCTGAAGGTGTGGAGGGGTCCGACATTGGGTAGGGTGCTCTTTCCAAGAGCCGGTGCAGACTCGATGGGCCGAATGGCCTCCTTCTGCACTGTAAATTCTATGTAAAATATGTAGCCACGATGCTGAATACGCTAATGGGCGCGGGAGACATCCCGAGGCCCCTGGAGCTGGATGAGGCTCACAGAGTCCTGGCAAGGAGGCCTAAGGCAAATGAGCCGCCAAGGGCCGTAGTGGTGAGGTTTCACCGCTTCATGGACAGAGAGTGCGTCCTGAGATGGGCGAAGAAAGAACGGAGCAGCAGGAGGGAGAATACGGAAATCCGCATCTACCAAGACTGTAGTGCAGAGCTGGCCAAGAAGGCAGGATTCAACCGGGTCAAGGCGGTTCTCCACCGAAAGGAGGTGAAGTTTGGGTTGTTGCAGCCAGCGTGATTGTGGGTCACTTTTCAGGACCGTCACCATTATTTCGATACGCCGGAGAAGGCGTGGACCTTTATTCAGAACGAAAAATTGGACTCGATCTATTGGTTTGCTATGGGTTTTGGAAGGCTGGGGAGTGGGATGGGGTGATTGGATGTGATGTGTGTGTTTTAATGGGCATGGGTATTGTTTTGGAGGGGCCGCTCCTCGTGTTTGAAGGGGGAAGGGGGGGGGCAGGAGGCAGGAGGAACTGGGTCGTTGGGAATTGGGGAGAGGCTGCAGGAGAAAGGAGCTGCGCCACAGGGGGCAGGGCTAGCCCAGGTAGAACATCGCAGGCTTTTTTCCCGCGCTAAAGGGGGGGCATGGCCCGACTGGAGGGGCGCCCGTATCGACTTGAAGGGGGGAGGGGGACGACGACGACTGGGTTGCTGCTGCATTGACCGAAGGGGAGCTGGAGGTAAGAGGGAGAGTCGGGGCGGGGCTCCTCTGCCTGGAAGGCTGGAGAGTGCTGGAGGCGTGGGCACGTGGCTGGCCTAAGAAAGGGGATGGCTAGTCGGCCGGGGGGGGGGGGGGGGGGGGGGGGGGGGGGGGGGGCAGTCCCCCAATCCGGCTGATCACATGGAACGCGAGGGGCCTGTCAGGAGGGCACGGGTGTCCACGCACTTAAAGGGACTGAAGGCAGACGTTGCTATGTTGCAGGAGACTCACTTGAAAGTGGTGGATCAGATCAGGCTGAGAAATGGATGGGTGGGGCAGGTCTTTCATTCAGGGCTGGATGCGAAGAATAGAGGGGTTGCAATCCTGGTGAGTAAGCGGGTGTCGTTCGAGGCACTGAACATTGAGGCTGATAATGGGGGGTCGATATGTGATGGTGAGTGGTAGGCTGCAGGGGACCCGGGTGGTGCTGGTGATTGTGTATGCTACAAATTGGGACGATGCAGGGTTCATGAAGAGCATGCAGAGTTGGATCCCGGATCTGGAAATGCGGAGCCTGATAATGGGGAGGGGGGGGGCCACACTTGAATACGGTACTGGACCCGGCACTGGACCGATCCAGGTCGAGGTCGGGCAAGAGGCCAGCTGCTGCCAAGGTTCTCAGGGGGTTTATTGATGAGATGGGGGGAGTGGATCCATGGAGGTTTGCTAGGCTGGCGGCCAGAGAGTTCTCTTTTTTCTCCCACGTGCATAAGGCCTATTCACGGATAGACGTCTCTGTGATGAGCAGGGCACTGATTCCAAGAGTGGAGGGAACGGAATATTCGGCCATAGCGATTTCGGACCACGGCCCGCGCTGGGTGGAGTTGGAGTTGGGGGAGGAAAGGGACAAGCGCCCGCTGTGGCACTTGGATGTGGGACTGTTGGCAGAGGAGGTTTGTGGGTGGGTCCGGGGGTGCATTCAGAGATACATAGAGGCCAATGATAATGGGGAAGTACTGGTTGGTGTGGTTTGGGGGGCTCTGAAAGCGGTGGTTAGGGGAGAGTTAATCTCAATTAGGGCTCAAAGGGAGAAGAGAGAGAGGACAGAGAGGGAGAAGTTGGTGGGGGAGATATTAAGGGTGGATAGGAGGTATGCGGATTCCCCTGAAGAGGGGCTGCTGAAGGAGCGACGGAGCCTCCAAACGGAATTTGATTTGTTGACCACGGGGAAAGCTGAGACCCAGTGGAGGAAGGTGCAGGGGGCAGTATACGAATATGAGGAGAAGGCGAGCCGGATGCTGGGACATCAGCTACGCAAGAGGGAGGGGGGCGAGGGAAATTGGAGGAATCAGGGACAGAGGGGGGAACACGGTGCGGAGTTCGGCTAAAATAAATGAGGTATTCAGGGATTTCTATGGGAACCTGTATAAGTCTGAACCCCCGGGGGGGGGGGGGGGGGGGGGGGTGCGGCGGTTTCTGGACCAATTGAGGTTCCCGAGAGTGGAGGAGAGGCAAGTGGAAGGCTTGGGGGCCCCGATTGGGATGGAGGAGCTGGTTACAGTGTTGGGGGGCATGCAGGCAGGCAAGGCCCCGGGGCCTGATGGGTTCCCGGTCGAATTTTACAGGAAGTTTGTGGATCTGCTGGGTCCGCTGCTGGTGAGAACCTTCAACGAGGTGAGGGAGGAAGGGATTCTCCCCCCGACAATGTCTTGTGCGCTGATCTCGCTGATCCTTAAGCGGGACAAGGTCCCGCTGCAGTGTGGCTCGTATAGACCGATCTCGCTCCTTAATGTAGATGCCAAGTTGCAGGCAAAGGTCCTAACCACAGTGATTGAGGATTGTATCCCGGGAGTGATACACAAGGACCAGACGGGGTTTGTGAAGGGCAGGCAGTTAAATGCAAACGTGCAGAGGTTCCTGAATGTGTTTATGATGCCCTCGGAGGGTGGGGAGGCAGGAGTGGTGGCGACAATGGACGCAGAGAAGACCTTTGATCGGGTGGAGTGGGAGTACCTATGGGAAGTGCTTGGCAGGTTTGGGTTCGGGGAGGGGTTAATAGGGTGGGTCAAATTGTTATACCAGGCCCCGGTGGCGAGCGTATCTACGAACCGGCGGAGATCAGAATATTTTAGGTTGTGCTGTGGGACGAGACCCTGTCCCCTCGGTTGTTTGCTTTGGCAATTGAGCCGCTGGCCATGGCATTGAGGGAATCTAGTAACTGGAGAGGGTTGGTCGGTGGGAGGGGAGGAACATCGGGTCTCGTTGTATGCTGATGACCTGCATTTGCACATCGCAGATCTAGTGGAGGGGATGGTGGAGGTCATGCGGATCCTTAGGGAGTTTGGGGACTTCTCAGGCTACAAGCTTAACGTGGGGGAAGAGTGAGCTCTTTGTGGTGCATGCGAGGGGCCAGGAAAGGGGGCTGGAGGAGCTGCCGCGTAAGGCGGAGGAGTTTCTGATATTTGGGTATTCAGGTGGCCAGGAGTTGGGGGGCCCTGCATAAGCTTAATTTGGCGCGGTTGGTAGACCAGATGGAGGAAGACTTTAGGAGATGGGACGTGTTGCCACTCTCCCTGGCGGGCAGGGTGCAGTCCGTTAAGATGACAGTCCTCCCTAGGTTCCGGTTTGTGTTCCAGTGCCTGCCCATCCTCATCCCCAAGGCCTTTTTTAAGCAAGTAAGCAGGAGCATTATGGAGTTTGTATGGGCAAGTAAGACCCCGAGGGTCAAGAGGCTGTTTCTGGAGTGTAGTCGGGACAGGAGTGGGCTGGCGCTACCGAACCGGTGTATACTGGGCAGCCAATGTGGCAATGATTCGGAAATGGGTAATGGAAGGAGAGGGGGTGGCGTGGAAAAGATTAGAGGCGGTGTCATGCGTGGGCACTAGCTTGGGAGCGCTGGTGACAGCACCTTTGCCGCTACCGCCGACGCGGTACACCACGAGCCCGGTGGTGGCGGCGACACGGAGGATCTGGGGGCAGTGGAGATGGCACAGGGGTGAGTTGGGGGCCTCAATTTGGTCCCCAATACAGAATACTCATGGGTTTGCACCGGGCAGGATAGATGGCGGATTCCCAAGCTGGCATCAGGCCGGGATTAAAAGGATGAGGGACCTATTTATCGATGGGGCTTTTGCCTCGGTGGAGGGGCTGAAGGGCAAGTGGGAGGAGGAGCTGGGTGAGGAACTGGATGAGGGCTTGTGGGTGGAGGCCCTGGGCAAGATTAACTCCTCCTCGTCTTGCGCCAGACTTAGCCTGATTCAGTTCAAAGTGGTTCACAGGGCACATATGACAGGGGTGAGGATGTGCAAGTTTATTGGGGTGGAGGTGAGGTGCTGAGGGAGCCCAGCAAATCATGCCCATATGTTCTGGACATGCCCAGCACTAGAGGGGTTCTGGAGGGGCTTAGCAAAGGCTATGTCCAAAGTCTTGGACACTCGGGTAAAACCGAGCTGGGGGATAGCAATATTCGGGGTATCAGATGAGCCGGGAGTACAGGAGCCGAAAGAGGCCGGAGGTCTGGCCTTTGCGTCCTTGGTAGCCCGGAGGAGGGTCCTACTAATGTGGAGGGATGCAAAACCCCCAAGCGTGGAGGCTCAGATTAATGACATGGCAGGGTTCATCAAGTTGGAGAGGATAAAGTTTGCCTTGCGAGGGTCTGTGCAGGGGTTCTCCAGGCGATGGCAACCGTTCCTAGACTTTCTCGCGGAACACTAGGTGGGGGTCAAGAGCAGCAGCAACCCAGGGGGGAGGGAAAAAGAGAGATGTTGGCTTGTTTTTATTATTGTAAGGGGCGTTTGCCCCATTTTTGTTCCTGGTTTGTTAGATAGTTTAATGTTTTGTGGTTTAAGTTGTTGGAGGGGATGGCGTTAGGTCCCCCTTTTTTATTTTTCTTATGTATATTTTCTTTCCTTTTTGGAGTGTTCTGTAAAAATTTATTGAAAACCTTGAATAAACATTTTTTTTTAAAAAAACTTTAAGAGAATCGTGAACAAGGACTCCCATTGTCCCTTTGGCTTCTGATTTCCTAAGCATTTCCCCATTTAGAAAATAGTCTATGCCTAAATTCCTCCTTCAAAAGTGCATAACCTCTCACTTTTCCACATTGTATTTCATTTGCCACTTCATTGCCCACTCTCCTAGCTTGTCCAAATCCTTCTGCAGCCCCCTCGCTTCCTCAATACTACCTGTCCCTCTACAGATCTTTGTATCATCTGCAAACTTAGCCTTCAGTTCCTTCTTCCAGATCATTAATGTATATTGTGAAATGTTGTGGTCCCAGCAGACCCCCGAGGCACACCACTACTCACTGGCTGCCATCCTGAAAAAGACCCCTTTATCCCCACTCTGCCTTCTGCCAGTCAGCTAATCCTCTAGCCATGCCAGGATCTTACCCTGAACACCATGAGCTCTTAACTTATTTAACAGTCTCCTATGCGGCACCTTGTCAAAGGCCTTCTGGAAATCTAAATAAATCTAGTCCACTGGTTCTCCTTTGTCTATCTTCCTTGTTACATCCTTAAAGAACTCGAACAGATTTGTCAGACACGATCTCCCTTTGACAAAGCCGTGCTGACTCAGTCCTTTTTTACCATACACTTCCAAGTACTTCACGATCTCATCTTTAATAGCAGACTCTAAAATCTTACCAATGACCCAAGTCAGGCTAACCGGCCTATAATTTCCCATCTTCTGTCTCCCTCCCTTCTTAAACAGCGGTGTTACATTCACTACTTTCCAGTCCTCTGGGTCCCTTCCTGCCGCCAGTGATTCCGGAGAGATCATCACCAATGCCTCCACAATATCCTCAGCTATCTCTTTTAGGACTCTGGGGTGTAGTCCATCCGGTCCAGGTGACTTATCCACCTTCAGACCTTTCAGTTTCCCCAGAACTTTCTCCTTAGTAATGGTCACTGCACTTACCTCTGCCCCCTGGTTCTCCTGGAGCTCTGGCATCCCACTGGTGTCTTCCACCGTGAAGACTGATGCAAAGTAACAATTCAGTTCGTCTGCCATTTCTTTGCTTCCTATTATTACTTCTCCAGACACATTTTCCAGTGGTCCAATGTCCATTTTTGCCTCTCTCTTACCTTTTATATATTGAAAAAAACTCTTCCCATCCTCCTTTATATTACTGGCTAGCTTGCAGTCGTACTTCATCTCTTCCCCCCCCCCCCCCCCTCTCTGCTCGCTTTTAAAGGCTTCCCAATCCTCTGGCTTCCCACTAATCCTCGCCACTTTGTATGCTTTTTCATTAGCTTTTATGCTGTCCTCGACATCCCTCATCAGCCATGGATGCCTCGTCCTCCCCTTAGCAGGTTTCCTCCTCCTCGGGATGAATTTCTGTTGTGCCTCCCTAATAACCCCCAAAAACCCCTGCCATTGCTGTTCCACCGTCTTCCCTGCTAGGCTCCTTTTCCAATCAACTCTGACCAGCTCCTCCCTCATGTCTTTGTAGTTACCCTTATTTAATTGTAATACCGGTACATCTGATTGCAGCTTCTCCCTCTCATACTGCAGGGCAAATTCTATCATATTGTGGTCACTGCTCCCTAAGGGTTCCTTCACCTTAAGTTCCCTAATCAAGTCTGCCTCATTACACATCACCAAATCCAGAATTGCCTGTACCCTAGAAGGCTGTGTCACAAGCTGCTCCAAAAAAACATCTTAGGCATTCCACAAATTCCTTTTCTTGGGATCCACTACCAACCTGATTTCCCCAGTCCACCTGCATATTGAAGTCCCCCACAATTATTGTAATATTGCCTTTTTTACATGCTTTTTCTATCTCCCGATTTATTTTCTGCCCCACATCGTGACTACTGTTCGGGGGCCTGTACATAACTCCCATCAGGGTCTTTTTACCTTTGCGATTCCTCAACTCTACCCAGAGATTCTATGCCTTCTGATCCTATATCACTCCTTGCTATCGATTGAATTTCATTCCTTACTAACAATGCAACCCTGCCCCCTTTGCTCATCTGCCTGTCCTTTCAATAGGACACACATCCTTGGATATTTAGATCCTAGCCCTGATCCCCTTGCAGTCATGTCTCTGTGATGCCCACAACATCGTACCGGCCAATTTCAATGTATCAAGGATGAGCCGGCTGTTTGAGGGGGTGGAGGACATCTGTAAGCAGTGTGGGAGGGGTGCAGCAAATCAGCTGCAAAGGTTTTGGAGGACAGTTTGCAGCACCATTTTGGGGGTTTCGCATTTAGATATGAAGCCATATTGAAGGGGGGGGGGGTGAATGTGTTGGGCCAGTTTATTGTTGTTGTAGAATGTATAAAGTTCAAAATTTGAAATAAAAATACTTATTAAAAAACTATGAGGAGTGGGATTAATTACACTGCTCTAACAGTCGGTGCAGGCTCAGTGGACCGAACGGTCCTCATGTGCTGTAGCAGTCTATGATTAATTTTAAACAGTGGTCTTGTGCACTTGAGTTTATTTTAATAGCACGAGTAGAAAAGGGGTTTGTAATTCTTTAGGGAAAGCAAGAAATGCATTGTCCGGATTTTGTGTAAGCTGTAAAACATTAAGCAGCTTTTACAAGTCAGTGCCATACTAAAATTCTGGGGCCGTTGCTGTTTGTCATTTTTATCAATGACCTAGAGGAAGGCGCAGAAGGGTGGGTGAGTAAATTTGCAGACGATACTAAAGTCGGTGGTGTTGTCGATAGTGAGGAAGGAAGTAGCAGGTTACAGAGGGATATAGATAAGCTGCAGTGCTGGGCTGAGAGGTGGCAAATGGAGTTTAATGTAGAGAAGTGTGAGGTGATTCACTTTGGAAGGAAAAACAGGAATGTGGAATATGTGGCTAATGGAAAAGTTCTTGAAAGTGTGGATGAGCAGAGGGATCTAGGTGTCCATGTACATAGATCCCTGAAAGTTGCCACCCAGGTTGATAGGGTGGTGAAGAAGGCCTATGGAGTGTTGGCCTTTATTGGTAGAGGGATTGAGTTCCGGAGTCAGGAGGTCATGTTGCAGCTGTACAGAACTCTGGTACGGCCGCATTTGGAGTATTGCGTACAGTTCTGGTCACCGCATTATAGGAAGGACGTGGAGGCTTTGGAACGGGTGCAGAGGAGATTTACCAGGATGTTGCCTGGTATGGAGGGAAAATCTTATGAGGAAAGGCTGATGGACTTGAGGTTGTTTTCGTTAGAGAGAAGAAGGTTAAGAGGAGACTTAATAGAGGCATACAAAATGATCAGAGGGTTAGATAGGGTGGACAGTGAGAGCCTTCTCCCGCGGATGGAAATGGCTAGCACGAGGGGACATAGCCTTAAACTGAGGGGTAATAGATATAGGACAGAGGTCAGGGGTAGGTTCTTTACGCAAAGAGTAGTGAGGCCGTGGAATGCCCTACCTGCTACAGTAGTGAACTCGCCAACATTAAGGGCATTTAAAAGTTTATTGGATAAACATATGGATGATAATGGTATAGTGTAGGTTAGATGGCTTTTGTTTCGGTGCAACATCGTGGGCCGAAGGGCCTGTACTGCGCTGTATTGTTCTATGTTCTATGTTCTTGCCATGGTTGTCAGCATAGAACATTTACTAAGATAATAATCTTTGTTGTCACAAGTAGGCATACATTAACACTGCAATGAAGTTACTGTGAAATACCCCTAGTCGCCACATTCCAGCGCCTGTTTGGGTACAGAGGGAGAATTCAGAATGTCCAAATTACCTAACAGCACGTCTTTCGGGGCTTGTGGGAGGAAACCGGAGCACTCGGAGGAAACCCACGCAGACACGGGGAAAACGTGCAGACAGGGAGTAGCATGAATAATTTTAGTCAAAATGATGCAGGTGGAAAAGCCCAGCTTGTAGTATAGAGTAGAGGTGACACCATTCAAATCAAACTGGACAATGCTTCAAATAATTACAATTATCGTACCCTAGCTGTAGAAATTTGTTCACATGTCTGATACTGAGCACAGTAACCATGTTTGTTGTAAATTGAACCCAAAATATGAATATCTTTAAGCACAAAATGTGAATTATTGACATCAAGAACCTGAATAGTTAATACATAATTTTAGGAAAACAGATTTTAAGTCAACTATGGGCCACGCTAGGTGGAAGAACAATTACAAACTATCTAAGCCTTTCCCTAAAAGTCATTGAATTTAGTAACTGAACTATATAAATTACAATAGACTAGTTTTGATCCCTGCTCCGTGTGATGTTAGACAGTTTTAATTGGACTGCAGTTGAGTTTTAGCAGCCCCAATTTAAAAGGCGGAAACTCACTCTAGGATTCCACTTTTTTTTAATATAAATTTAGAGTACCCAATTATATTTTCCAATTAAGGGGCAATTTAGAGTGGCCAATCCACCTAAGTTGCACATCTTTGGGTTGTGGGGGTGAATCCCACGCAGACACGGGGAGAACGTGCAAACTCCACACGGACAGTGACCGAGGGCCGGGATTCGAACCCGGGTCCTCAGCGCCGTAGGCAGCAATGCTAACCACTGTGCCACCGTGCTGCCCTAGGTTTCCACTTTTGAGTATTACCAGTTATCCATGGTAAAAATAAACATACTGGTAATGAATGAAGACAGGATGGACTGAATGAAGCTGCAATCGTCAAATAGCCTGCAGACATTTACTGACCAAGTTCATACATTAACAGTAAACATTTGTGAGGTAGTGAAAGACATTATTTGGTGTCAATAACTGTATCACAGCAAGAGACAGGAGAGTAAGGAAAAGAAAATTGACATGGGAAAATAAATCTCAAGTGTTGGAACCTTCAAAAGAGCATTGTAGATTAAAAATAATGAATTCAAAACCATTGGTTGGTTGAATTTTGAGAAATCTAAATGTGATGAGTATTTATATCTAAGCAGTTAAGGGCAGGTTAAAACTGAACACTTTGCTGAATAGTTAGAAAGGCACCAAAATAATGATTACATAAATAACCCTCAAAATTATGTGCTAATATTTAATCTTTTTTTAAATGTTAATCCTACAAAAGGTGGCTTGCAGCTTTGATGTGGGTCTCACATTCAAAGGGAGCAAGTTTAAAATCAAATTCCAATTAAATTTGTTGCTGTAGTTGTGTTTTTTCAATTCTCAGCTAAGCAGTTAGATAGCCTTGTGGTAAAGAAAATACACAAGTACACATACATGTATACACATACACAGAAACCTATCCCGTCCCACAAAGCACACCTCTTATTGGTAGACATGGAGGAGCTTCCATGGCGCCTCTGAAGAAGTCTGCTACCCAGACGGTCCCGTCCTCCCAGATGAAGGACAGCTTGGAGGCAGGAAGGCATAGAAAAGGAGATTTCAAATTAAAACAATTACAGGAAAGGTTATTTGTTTCGTCACCTAGTTTAAATTAATACACTTGGTTCTCGGTTACTTGGCTTGAAAACTTCAAGTTGAAATTTCTTTGAAATAATTTCAAGCTATGTAGACGCTATGCAACTTCCACCCCCATTGGGGCTAGTTTAGCACAGGGCTAAAGAGCTTGCTTTGAAAGCAGACCCAGGCAGGCCTGCAGCACAGTTCAATTCCCGTACCAGCCTCCCTGAACAGGCGCCGGAATGTGGCGACTAGGGGCTTTTCACAGTAACTTCATTTGAAGCCTACTTGTGACAGTAAGTGATTTTCATTTCATCACCCAATGCTTGTGTCACAATTTTACTGCCAATCAAGACCAGAGGGATTTTCCAACATTTTTTTTTAAAAATGAGTATAGTAATTAATCAAATGCTACATCTGTGTTCCTATTGGTCTTAATTCAACAGCCCTCATAGTTCAAATTTACTTGGCAAGCAAGATTTTGATCTTCTGGTCTTAGTCCCGGACTCCCAAGTGGTAAACTAAACCATCAAGACTTTAAATTAAGCCAAGTATATTTTGGACTAGATAGAAACTGCTGAATTTAAGCCAATGTTTATGTTGTGCATAAGCTCGTGATTGCATCAGAAAGTATAAACAGAATAAATACCCTTTTATTCCCTTCCACCTGGCCCAATAGCGTATTGCACTGCAAGCAGTAGAAACTACAAAGCCAAATTTTGTGTTCGTAAATGAGGGATAAAGGGTATTGCAGCCCCAGGTTACTTGTGTATTTGTTTCACCTGAACAGTGGGATTGCAAATTCTAAATTAGGAGAGCAGCATAAAAGTCCAATGCAAGGTTGAATAGTTGAAAAGAGAATGATCACCTGCAAAGCCACGTGATATTCTGAGATTGAGGTTTTGGCCTTTTGAGAGAGGTCACTTTGCAAACTCCATGTACTGCCAATTAGAGAGTAGACTGTTGACCTCCCCAGGCAACAGGTCACATGGATTCCTTTTGTGCATTATCAATTCAAAATCCATCCTGATCGTCTCCTATAGATCACTCCACTGACAAGACGGGAAATGAACTGTACAAAAGGGACATAAAAAGATCTCTAGCAGCAATAATAATAAAAGCTTCTGAAGAGGATAAACAGAGGAAAGGTTTTCTTTACCCAGGCCTTTGATCTCAACAGATTCTACATTTTACTTGCTGCTAGTTATAAACTCTTATTTCCTGGTAAGAAGCTGGAGTATGACTTGACAAAGTGGCTTCAAAATCTGTACACCACACACCAACAAGCTCTGATACCATTTGCATTTTAAAAAATATTACCTATAACTCTACAGTGCACATTACAGAAGATAATGGATATCCAGCTGTATTACAAATGCGGTCTGGTCTTCTTAGACCTTAAATTAAACAATTACCTGGCAATTTCTGATGGAAATCCATTCTTCTCTATATAGTTTTGATACTCAAATTTTTTAATCAAAACAAAACTTTAAAATTGTTCAAATGTTCTAATAAGGAGTGTGCAAACTAATTTTTAAAAAAGTTTTAGATTTATAAAATCATACTAAACTTTAAAAACTGGTGTTTATGTGTATTGCATCAGACATGGCGTGATGCGCAGATAAATAATTTGAATACTTTGCATGGGTAATTTTAAGATATGCTCCTCCACATTTGTTCAGCTTGAACAAATTCATTTAAAAATCTTTCAAATGTTGCCAAACATTTTACATTGATCCAAAATTGATAATAAAACAAGAAAAAGTAACCTTAGGAAACTTCTCCAGTTGTGATAAAGCCACCATAAGCACCAATGTATATTCATATCCCATCACTGATCACAACACCATTTTCATATGTATCTCCTGCATTCAGACAGGGACATTGAGTACAACTGGACTTTAATTCACCAAAGTCTTGATTCCTATAGCACAGGGCTAAATCGCTGGCTTTGAAAGCAAACCAAGGCAGGCCAGCAGCACGGTTCAATTCCTGTAACAGCCTCCCCGAACAGGCACCGGAGTGTGGCGACTAGGGGCTTTTCACAGTAACTTCATTTGAAGCCTACTTGTGACAATAAGTGATTTTTATTTCATTTCATTATGTTCGCAGCCGTACCTTCAGAGCTGGGTTGGTCTTTGATAGGGGGCTGAGCTTCCTCAGTCCGAGTCTCAGTACCCTCTGCTTGGGTTACTAAGTTCTGTTCTGGTGCAGGACTTGGATTGCTGCTGTTCTCCTGCTTCATTGGCGAGGCATCTGCTATTGAGCTCTGATTACTGTTCTCATCTAATTTACAAACATCAAAAACATTCAATTAGATGCATTTATTTTAAACAATTGACAAAATGCTGCAGGAATGAAGGAAGGAAAGGAAGGGAGGGGGAGAGGGGGGGGAAGGGGGGGGGGGGAAGAGAGAAGAGGGAAAGAGAGAGATTTCCAGGTGAATACAGCTTTGAAATTTTGTTCCTCTTCCCCCCCCCCCCCCCCCCCCAACAAAAATCACCTATTTCTGACTGATGTTGAAATGTGAATGGTTCAAATCCAATAATGTAATTTAGCTGAAAGCGCAAGTCAGAATTTATCCTTGACCAAATCTTAATGGTACAGCTATTTTGTATTTTGCCAGTGTACGATCAACACCAAAAACCAGTGTGCCTATCTCCCACATTTGGATTTTCACAACCTGTGCGCTGTAGAAAGCCAACACTACATGTACAAAATCAGTCTTCACAAGGGCCTACAGAACTATACTGGGGATGAAAAAGATACATCACCCTTCCTGTATTTTTTTCTCTAGATGGAGGAAAGGAAAAATGCTGAACTACCAGAGTGTGCAATATGTGAGCACAGTGAGCTTGCAAGTCGCAATTTTGTATCAACCCAAACACACTGAACTGACCCTTGGTCACTCAAGTAATCCATTGAATGGTCCAAATGGCATATCAAAAACAGTTGCAACGGTTAGTAATTTTATATTTTCTGGTACCATTAAGTTGCCCATGCTTCACGCACTGGAATACAATAGCAGAGTAAACATCGTAGTTTGGTATACTCGTGACAGAGAAAGAAGTACTGTATGTTTAGTATTCCACTGCACAGCTCCTTTGGCAAGCGAGACTAAGCATTTACTGTGTACAACTCCAAAACATCCCACCATAAATTCATTCAGAAAAACCCACCCACAATAGGCAATTCCTGGTTCCTACAAGATTTCAAATTAGAATATGTGTAGCTAGGCAATGATGTAGGTTGTAATTTGTCACAGCACAATGAATAAGATAATTGTGCCTCAATTATTCTCTTCCACTACGTCTGGTGTCTTAGTCACTGAACAATCAATATAGCTTGAAGGGATTTCTAAAGTTCAAAAATCTTTTGACTCTCCTTTGCCTACCTCTGTTTCAGTGTGTATCAAGCTAATTCAGTATTAGCACGAAGATACAGTAACTATTTTCCCCCTATGCTATTAAATAACTTGCATATGGTGCTGGGAGTGAGAAGCAAATAAAGAATCACATACAATGTATCATTATGAAGTATTTCCAATGCTTAGTTTAAAAATCTGAAGCTCGGTCAATAATTTTATCTGCACGCATCAGTCAAGCTCAACGTTCAAAACATATATGGCGGGGACTTCCGGGTGCGGCGATGACCAGCTAGGTCGCACGTTCCGGCACCTCCCGTTTGAACGGACTTTTGGGCTCTTATTGGGAGCCCCAATGGCAATTTTTGACGGCTAAACCCATTGTGCGGTGAAACAGAAGGGAATCCCCCCCCGATGTACATGGAGAAAGGAGATAATAGTGGCCGGATTGCAGAGGATCCTCTGGAGCAGCAGCAAGGAAGGGAAGCACGAAGCAAGATGGCGGCGGAGGGAGGCAGTTTGGTATGGGGCCCGGAACAGCAAGAGTTCCTTCGGAGATGTGTCGAGGAGCTAAAGAAGGAGGTGCTGGCCCCGATGCTGCAGGCGATTGAGGGGCTAAAGGAGGCGCAGAAGACCCAAGAATTGGAGCTTCGTGGCATGAAAGCAAAGGCTGCCGAAAATGAGGATGAAATACAGGGCCTGGTGGTGAAGACAGACACACGAGGCACTGCATAAGAGGTGTATGGAGAGGCTGGAAGCCTTGGAAAATAGCTCGAGGAGGAAGAACCTAAGAGTTTTGGGTCTTCCCGAAGGTGCAGAGGGAGCGGATGTCGGGGCATATGTGAGCACGATGCTTCATTCCTTAATGGGACCGGAGGCCCCGACGGGCCCCTTGGAAGTGGAGGGAGCATATCGAGTCCTTGCGAGAAGACCGAAGGCGGGAGAAATACCTCGAGCTATAGTGGTGAGGTTTCACCGCTATAAAGACAGGGAGATGGTCCTGACATGGGCGAAAAAGACACGGAGCTGCAGGTGGGAGAACGCGGTGATCTGCGTGTACCAGGATTGGAGTGCGGAGGTGGCGAGAAGGAGGGCGAGTTTCAATCGGGTCAAGGCGGTGCTCCATAGAAAGAAAGTTAAATTTGGTATGCTGCAGCCGGCGAGACTGTGGGTTACACATCAAGGGAAACACCATTACTTCGAGACAGCAGAAGAGGCGTGGACATTCATTGAAGAGGAGAAGCTGGACTAGACTGGAGAGAGAAAGAACTTTTGTAATAAAGTAGTGGTGTGATTGCGTGGGATTGGGAATCGGATGGGGAAAGAGAGAACATTTTCTCTTTCCCCTCGATGGGTGGGGGGGGGGGGGGGGGGGGTATGGTGAACTGTGGGCGCCGGTGGGGAAGGAGAGAGGGAGCTGCGCCATTAGGGGCGGGGCTGAGTGGGACTATGGTAATTGTGGCGGGAAAAGGGGGCGCAGGAAGGAGGGAGCCTTACACAATGGGAGGCTGAGGATAAACGGGGGAAGCCGCGGTCAGCCAGATTTTGCTGACTTCTGGAAGCAACATGGGGGGAGCAATCACGCTAGAGGGAGATCTAGCGGGGGGGGGTAACTGGGTTGCTGCTGTTAAGGGGAAGGGGGAGCTGCTACGGGATGGGATGGTCAGGACGGGAGGACACCGTTGGGGGGACAAGTGGGTGCGTGGGAACCAGGTGAGGAGCTGGTCTAAAAAAGGGGATGGCTAGTCGACGAGGGGGGGGGGGGTAAAGAGCCCCCCAACCCGGTTGATCACGTGGAACGTGAGAGGGCTGAATGGGCTGATTAAGAGGGCAAGGGTACTTGCGCACCTAAAGAAATTAAAGGCAGATGTGGTCATGCTGCAGGAGACGCATCTGAAACTGACGGATCAGGTCAGATTACGAAAAGGATGGGTGGGACAAGTATTTCACTCAGGCTTGGATGCGAAAAATAGAGGGGTGGCAATATTAGTGGGGAAACGGGTATTTGAGGCGTGGACCATAGTGGCGGACAGTGGGGGTAGATACGTGATGGTGAGTGGCAGATTGCAAGGTGAGGCGGTGGTTCTGGTGAACGTATATGCCCCGAACTGGGATGATGCCAACTTCATGAAGCGTATGCTGGGGCGCATCCCAGACCTGGAGGCGGGAAAGTTGGTAATGGGGGAGACTTCAACACTATGCTGGATCCAGGGCTGGACCGGTCCAGGTCTAGGGCTGGGAGGAGGCCGGCAGCGGCCAAGGTGCTTAAGGACTACATGGAGCAGATGGGAGGAGTGGATCCCTGGAGATTTACCATGTCCACAGGGAGGCACTTCTCCCATGTCCACAAGGTGTATTCTCGGATAGACTTCTTTATCCTGGGAAGGGCGCTGATCCCGAAGGTGGCCGGGACGGAGTACTCGGCTATAGCCATTTCGTACCATGCCCCACATTGGGTAGATCTGGACGTAGGAGAGGAAAAGGAACAGCACCCACTGTGGAGATTAGATATGGGATTGTTGGCGGACGAGGGTGTGTGTATAAGGGTAAGGAGATGTATCGAAAGGTATCTGGAGATTAATGACGATGGAGAGGTTCAGGTGGGAGTGGTCTGGGAAGCACTGAAGGCGGTGGTCAGAGGGGAACTGATTTCCATAAGGGGAAACAAGAGAGCAAAGAGAGGGAGAGATTGTTGAGAGAAATCTTGAGGGTGGATAGGCAGTATGCGGTGGCCCCGGATGAAGGACTATACAGGGAAAGACGAAGGTTGCACACGGAATTTGATTTGTTGACCACGGGCAAGGCGGAGGCACAATGGAGGAAGGCACAGGGAGTGCAGTATGAGTACGGAGAGAAGGCGAGCCGGTTACTGGCCCAACAACTGAGGAAGAGGGGGGCGGCGTGGGAGATTGGAGGGGTTAGGGACGAGGAGGGTGAGATGGAACGGGGAGCGGAGAGGGTGAACAGGGTGTTTAAGGCATTTTATGAGAGGCTGTATAAGGCTCAGACCCCGGAAGGGAAGGAGGGAATGATGCACTTCCTAGACCAGTTGGAATTCCCAAAGGTTGAGGAGCAGGAGGGGACAGGACTGGGAGCACAGATTGAGGTGGAGGAGGTGGTAAAAGGGATTGGGAGCATGCAGGCAGGGAAGGCCCCGGGACCGGATGGGTTCCCGGTGGAATTTTATAGGAAATACGTGGACCTGCTGGCCCCGCTTCTGACGAGAACCTTTAATGAGGCCAAGGAAAGGGGGACGTTGCCCCCGACGATGTCGGAGGCGACGATATCGCTGCTCTTGAAAAGGGACAAAGACCCGCTGCAGTGCGGGTCTTACAGGCCTATCTCCCTCCTGAATGTAGATGCCAAGCTTCTGGCCAAGGTGATGGCGACGAGGATGGAGGATTGTGTCCCAGGGGTGGTTCACGAGGATCAAACGGGGTTTGTTAAGGGGAGACAATTGAACACTAACATACGGAGGCTGTTGGGTGGGATGATGATGCCCCCGCCGGAGGGGGAGGCGGAGATAGCGGTGGCGATGGATGCAGAGAAAGCATTTGATAGAGTGGAGTGGGATTACCTGTGGGAAGTGTTGAGGAGATTTGGATTTGGAGAGGGGTTTATTGGATGGGTTCAGCTTCTATACAGGGCCCCGGTGGCAAGTGTGATTACAAATAGGCAGAGATCTGACCACTTCCGTCTATACAGAGGGACAAGACAGGGATGTCCTCTGTCCCCGTTGCTGTTTGCGTTGGCAATTGAGCCACTGGCCATAGCGCTGAGGGGCTCTAGGAAGTGGAGGGGAGTACTTAGGGGAGGAGAAGAGCACCGGGTGTCACTATACGCGGATGATTTGTTGTTGTATGTCGCGGACCCAGTGGAGGGGATGCCCGAGATAATGCAGACACTCAGGGAGTTTGGGGAATTTTCAGGATATAAATTGAATATGGGGAAGAGTGAGCCGTTTGTGATGCACCCTGGGGAACAGGGCAGGGGAATAGATGATTTGCCGTTGAGGAGAGTAACAAGGGATTTTCGGTACCTAGGGATCCAGAATGCCAGGAACTGGGGAACCTTGCATAAGCTTAATTTAGTAAGATTGGTGGAGCAGATGGAAGAGGACTTTAGGAGATGGGACATGGTGCCCCTGTCACTGGCGGGTAGGGTGCAGGCGGTTAAAATGGTGGTCCTTCCGCGGTTTCTTTGTGTTCCAGTGCCTCCCTGTGATGATTACAAAGGCCTTTTTCAAGAAAGTGGATAAGAGCATTATGAGTTTTGTGTGGGCTGGGAAGATCCCAAGAGTGAAGAGGGGGTTCCTGCAGCGTAGTAGGGATAGGGGGGGGACTGGCACTGCCGAGTTTAAGTGACTATTATTGGGCCGCCAACATATCAATGGTAAGCAAGTGGATGGGGGAAGGGGAGGGAGCGGCGTGGAAAAGACTAGAGATGGCGTCCTGTAGGGGAACCAGCCTAAAAGCATTAGCGACGGCGCCTTTACCGTTCTACCCGAAGAAATACACCACAAGTCCAGTGGTGGTGGCAACGCTGAAAATTTGGGGGCAGTGGAGACGGCATAAGGGAGTGACGGGTGCCTCGGTGAGGTCCCCGATAAGGAACAACCACAGGTTCGTCCCGGGGAAGATAGATGGGGGATTTAAAGCTTGGCAGAGAGCAGGGATTGTGAAATTGAAGGATTTGTTCCTAGGCGGGACGTTTGCAAGTCTGGGAGCACTGACAGAAAAATATGGGTTGCCACCGGGGAACGCATTTCGGTATATGCAACTGAGGGCTTTTGCGAGGCAACAGGTGAGGGAATTTCCACGGCTCCCGGCGCAAGAAATTCAGGACAGAGTGATTTCGGGGGCATGGGTGGGGGATGGTAGGGTGTCAGATATATATACACAGAGAAATGAGAGACGAGGGGGAGACGATGGTGGAAAATGGGAAGTGGAGCTAGGGGAAGAGATTGAGGAGGGGCTGTGGGCAGATGCCTTAAGTAGGGTAAACTCTTCGTCCTCATGCGCCAGGCTCAGCCTGATACAATTCAAGGTTCTACATAGGGCGCACATGACTGGAGCAAGGTTAAGTAGATTTTTTGGAGTGGAGGATAGGTGAGGGAGATGCGCGGGAAGCCCAGCGAACCACACCCACATGTTTTGGTCAGGCCCGGTACTGCATCGGTTCTGGGTGGGGGTGGCGAATATGCTTTCAAGGGTGGTGGGGGTCCAGGTCGAGCCAGGCTGGGGGTTGGCGATATTTGGGGTTGCAGACGAGCCGGGAGTGCAGGAGGCGAGAGAGGCTGATGTTTTAGCCTTTGCGTCCCTAGTAGCCCGGCGAAGGATATTACTTATGTGGAAAGAAGCTAAACCCCCAGGCGTGGCGGCCTGGATAAATGACATGGCGGGGTTTATAAAACTGGAGCGGATAAAATACGCGCTAAGAGGTTCGGCTCAAGGGTTCACCAGGCGGTGGCAACCGTTCCTCGACTATCTTGCAGAACGCCAAGGGAAATGGGAAAGGTAGCAGCAGCAGACCGGGGGGGGCATCCGGGCCTTCAGGGGTTTTGTACAGGTGTTTGTATATATGAGTTATTTATATTGGTTTTTGTGACTTTATTATTTTGGATATTGGCTAGTTTTTATTTTTGTTGCAGGCAGTTGCCGTTTAGTTAATATATTATTTATTCTCTTTAAAAAAAAACGGTCATCATCATTATTTATATTGTTTTAAAGTTGCAAAAGGGGAAAATGTTGTACTGTCTTTGTTTGACCGAAAAATTTGAATAAAATATATTTTTTAAAAAAACATATGGCAATAACTGTATTCTACATTTGACATAGGAATTCTACCCATAGAGCCTGCCAGAATATTTTGCAGATTAGCACTCTTCATCAACAATCTCCCCCCACCCCCACCACGTAAGAAATTCAACGGTCATATGGAACCACTCTCCCTAATCAAATTATAAAATAATTGCTTTTTAAAAGCTACGAAGATTAATAAATTAAGCAAGGGATTGTTCTATTCTAGGAGGTATATGCAAGGGGATATGAACTCCATAAATTATTTTTTAAGTGATGGAGAAATAAGTTAGTACATATTACAAGCCAATTGGATTACAAAATCATTTAATTAATAAAATGGATTTTAAAAAAAACGGAGAATGAGAAGAAATTAATATTTACATGTGGGTCTCCTATAAGCTTCCTCACTGCAAAGCTTCCTCACTGCAAAGCTTCCTCACTGCAAAGCTTCCTCACTGCAAAGCTTCCTCACTGCAAAGCTTCCTCACTGCAAAGCTTCCTCACTGCAAAGCTTCCTCACTGCAAAGCTTCCTCACTGCAAAGCTTCCTCACTGCAAAGCTTCCTCACTGCAAAGCTTCCTCACTGCAAAGCTTCCTCACTGCAAAGCTTCCTCACTGCAAAGCTTCCTCACTGCAAAGCTTCCTCACTGCAAAGCTTCCTCACTGCAAAGCTTCCTCACTGCAAAGCTTCCTCACTGCAAAGCTTCCTCACTGCAAAGCTTCCTCACTGCAAAGCTTCCTCACTGCAAAGCTTCCTCACTGCAAAGCTTCCTCACTGCAAAGCTTCCTCACTGCAAAGCTTCCTCACTGCAAAGCTTCCTCACTGCAAAGCTTCCTCACTGCAAAGCTTCCTCACTGCAAAGCTTCCTCACTGCAAAGCTTCCTCACTGCAAAGCTTCCTCACTGCAAAGCTTCCTCACTGCAAAGCTTCCTCACTGCAAAGCTTCCTCACTGCAAAGCTTCCTCACTGCAAAGCTTCCTCACTGCAAAGCTTCCTCACTGCAAAGCTTCCTCACTGCAAAGCTTCCTCACTGCAAAGCTTCCTCACTGCAAAGCTTCCTCACTGCAAAGCTTCCTCACTGCAAAGCTTCCTCACTGCAAAGCTTCCTCACTGCAAAGCTTCCTCACTGCAAAGCTTCCTCACTGCAAAGCTTCCTCACTGCAAAGCTTCCTCACTGCAAAGCTTCCTCACTGCAAGTTCCAGCAGTTTGTCAAATGGGCACACTTTCACAGTCAAATATCATGAGGTTTCTTAGACAGAAGCCAACCACCAGTGTCTGGTTTGACCCAGAGCTGAATTTTAACACCAGAGGTTATTGGAGTGATAAAGGACTCTGCATAACAAACAGCTACTTCCAAACCAAGCCATGCCACAAGGTGCCCTGGAGACATCAGATATGTGACTAGCGGCAGCATGGTGGCGCAGTGGTTAGCACTGGACTGCGGCGCTGGGGATCCGGGTTTGAATCCCGGCCCTGGGTCACTGTCCGTGTGGAGTTTGCACATTCTTCCCGTGTGTGTGGGTTTCACCCCCACAACCCAAAGATGTGCAGGGTTGGTGGATTGGACATGCTAAATTGCCCCTTAATTGGAAAAATAATAATTGGGTATTCTAAATTTATTTTTTAAAAAAGATATGTCACTAGCGCCAACTAGATCTAGATCTCGATCACCAAATGTACCACCCTCCACAGTGCTCTCATCAATCATAACTACCACAGCACTGTGACAATCATTACTCCCTGGCGTGTAGCAAGATCCAGATTCAGCCAAGGAAGTACACCACTCCAAGAAAGGTTGTTCACAGAACAACTGCTATACCACTGACCCAGGAAATTCCTCAACATCCTCACTCAATGCAGGCGGTGTCAAGTGGGATCATGTGCACAACACCATCTGTAACCCTGCACTCACTGCATTTGGGGAAAGGGATCAGAGAAATGTTGACTGGTTTGAGGCTTATTGGACTTTTAGAAAAGGAGTCAATTACTGCAACCAGGTGGCGAGCCCTTAAACTACAAGCAGTGGAGGCTGCAACAGCCCCCATGGGGGAAACAATGGTCAAGATGGAGCAGCGGCTTGAGGCCCAAAATATGACGGTAAGAGACCTCGAGAAGGCCGCCACGGACCAAGGGGACCAGATCACAGCACTCAAAAGCTGAGGTGGCGACCCTGATCAAGATCCAGAAGGGCCTAAAAAGGAAAAGGACGACGACCAGTAGAACTGGTTGAGACTCCAGAATTTAAGAATTGTGGGGGTAATGGAAGATATGGAGGGGAGGAACCCACGGAATACATAGCAGCGGTCCAGAGCCGGGGACTTCCACAGGCGATAATTGTGAAGTTCCATAAGTACCAGGACGAAGAGCGGATCTGGAGGTGGCGAAAGGCACGAAAGGGAGCAAGTGGGAAGGACATTCCATCCTTTTGTACCAAGACATTGGACAAAGTGCTGGGTTGAATTTAACAGTGGCAAATCCATCCTGTACAACAGTAAGGTTTGTCATGCTTTAGCCTGCCAAGTTATGGACCTCACACAGTATTATTTTGAATCCCGGAGGCCAACAAATTCGTCCAGCGTAATGGTCTGGGCAAGCAGTGATAGCACACAGAGGCTAGAACGCAACTTGAGAGAGCAGAGGGGAGCAGGAACAAACGCGGGCTGAAATGCGGAGATGGTGGGTCCAGACGGAGATTAAATAGAGGAACCTGACAAGAGGGGAGCTGCTACACTAGTGGTAAGCTGGTGTATGGGAGTATAGTGAAGGAGGCGGTTACAGCACGCCTCCTGGTGTGCGTGCCTGGCAGAAGGGAGGGGAAAGACAGAAATCCAGGGGAAACAATAGGCAAAAGGGGGAAGAGAAAGAGGGACCAGTTGGGGGAAGCACAGGGTAAGGAGGACAGTGGCAGAGCGCCCGGCCCTAACAGAAACACATGGAGATGGCAAAAAAAGGAAGTAGTCGATGGCCATTTTGAATGGCCCGTGTGCGAGGGCAGGCCCGATTGGACAGGGCAATACCCACAAGACGAGTATGGTTAACCCCATGGGAGGAAGGGGTGTCTGCTATCCCTGCTCCTGTTCATGCTGGTAATTGAGCCCTTAGATCAGCGGATTGGTGAATGGGCATTGAGAGAGAGGGCAGACAAGGTAGAATCTCACTATGCAGATGACCTGCTCCTCTACGTGTCAACTCCCTAGCCAGTATAGGAAAGATAACCAGACTCCTTAGTGAGTTCAGTACCTTCTCAGGTTACAAGCACAACCTGGGAAAGAGCGAAATCTTCCTGGTAATCCCCCCCCCATCCCACACTCCCTCTTGAGGGAGGAGCGGAGCTGGAAGAACTGCCGTTTAAAGTGACCCAAACCAAGTTCAGATACCTGGGGATCCAAGTGGCCCGCACCAATGGAACCTCTCCATTCTGGTGGAGGTGGTGAATAGGTACCTGCAAAGATGGGACTCTCTCCCTCGTTCGCTAGCCAGAAGGGTACAGTCAAAATGAATGTGCTGTCTTTACAATGAGGGCGGTATGTTGGAGGACTGGCCCCACCGAATCTTCTGTTCTACCACTCGGTGGCCAACATGGAATTGGCCAAGAGAACCGGAGGAAGACTGGTTCCGAATGGAGGAGGCCTCCTACACAGGGACATCTCTCCGGGCACTGGCCACCTCCCCATCCGCAACAACCACAGGTTCACACCAGCGAGAATAGATGCCACATTTAGGATATCATAGATTATCACAGAATTTACAGTGCAGAAGGAGGCCATTCGGCCCATCGAGTCTGCACCGGCTCGGTATGGTGGGGGCGGGCGCCCAGAGAGAGGGCGGGTGCCCAGAGAGAGGGCGGACGCCTAGAGACGGACACAAAGAGGAGAGATCTGGATCAAAGAGCAGCAGAGTCAACTCTACCTCCTACGCCAGGCTAAGGCAGCCAAAGGTAGTGCTCACAGTGCACCTTACTAAGACGTGAATGAGCGAGTTCATCCCGGAGGTGAAGGACAAATGCGAGTGGTGTCAGGGGAGCCCAGCCAACCACACTTACATGTTCTGGTCCTGCCCCAGACTTGGGGAATTCTGGACAGCCTTCTTTGAGGCTATGTCCAAGGGGGTGGAGGTGACGATGGAGCTGTGCCCATCTGTGGCAGTCTTCAGGGTGTCAAAGCATCCAGAACTCTGGACAGGGAAGAAGGCGGACATCCTGGCCTTCGCCTCATTGATTGCCAGGCGAACACTTCTGCTAGGGTAGGCAGCGCCACCTCAGGCCTTGGAATGGTTCTCAGATCTGGTCGAGTTCCTGAGGTTGGAAAAAAATTTTTTTTGAAATAAGAGGATCTGAGGAGAGATTCCACGGCACATGGAACAAATTCACAAGCCTCTTCACTAACCTGTTTGCAACCAGCAGCCAACCGGGTGGATGGTGGTAGTCTTCTAGAACTCACAAGGAAAAGAGAAATAATGGGCAGGAGGGCTACCCGCTGGAGGGATCACAGACCTCCCCAACATGGGGAGAAATCGGGGCAACATATGGACCCACCCTCCCCCGAAAACGTAAACTCAAGGGGGGAGTTCCCCCCACCCCCACAGCGGAATGTAGTCTACCGGTGAGCAAGGGGAAAGGATCCCAACTATATCTGTATATATGTGGATAAAGCTGGGTGAAATCCCTACCGCCAAGCAGTAGGAGCCCGAACTGAAACTCAGCGAATCACTGTAAAAACCAAACACCACTGTAAAAATTTAAATGTAAATTAGTACTGGAGCCCCATAACGGTTATGGCGACAGTGAGGGGCTCAAATATTTTTGTTTCAATTTTTGGTTATTATTGTTGCATTGCCTTTTACATGGAAACTCAGTTTTGTATCCAACTGTATCTATGTAATTCCAAACAGCAATAAAGATATTTATAAAAATGGGAGGAGCTGGACAATGAGCCCACCATCGCAGAGCTCAACAAGGTTATTGATCATCTTGCCAATGCTGAAGCACCAGGAAACAATGGCATTCGCCCTAAAATCCTCAAAAGTGACAAACAATACTGCTTCAGTATCTCCATGAGTTTCTCTCTCTGCTGGAAGAAAGATCGGTGTTTTAATGCATGCATGATGCATATATACTAAATACATTAAAACAAAGGGTATTGCAATGACTGCAACCATTATCAAGGCATCTTATTAAGTACCGTGGAGAAGACCTTTGCTCATGTTGATCTGATCCGATTGCAGACCCTGTCAATAGACCCCTAACGAGTCAGTGTGGCTTCAAAACTGGCAGATTGACAGTCGACATGCATCTCATTTTGGCAGTTACAGGAGAGATGCTGCAAATAACACAGACCACTCCACATTGCCTTCATAAACCTCAACAAGGCCTTCAATCGCATCAGCAGAGACGGACTCTCTAAACTGCGACAGAAAATAGGCTGGCCACCTGGACTCCTGTGTCATTTCTTCTTTCCACGTAAATGTGCAGTTTCACTGGTTACAATGGAGTATCATCGGAGGCTTTCAAGATCAGCAGCAGGGTAAAGTAGACCCGTGTCCTTGCTCCAACACGTCAGTTTTCTACATGCTATTGTGCGCACTTTCAGCAACTCAAATGAGGGTGTCTACCTGCACGTCAGAGCTCTTTAACCTGGAAAGACTGCACACCAAAACAAAATGTAAATGCCCTAATTAGTGAGTTGCTATTGGCTGATGATGCCACACTGGCATCCCATACAGTTTGCAGATCAGTTCTCCCAGGATTTTGGACTGACAATGACAGGACGACCAAAGTTATGTAGAGACGGCACCGTTAATCAACATTGACACCCTATTCTGGAGTTATTCAACAATTTCAATACCTTGGATTAAAAATTGCCTGGAGCCTGTCCCTTAATGCCAAAACCAGAATTGCCAAGGTTGCAGCGGTTATGACAAAGTACAGAAGTCTAGTGTGGACCAACAACAAACAAACCGAAAATACAAAGTTGTGTGTGTACCAGGTTTATCTTCTCAGCATCCTCCTTTACAGTAACGAAGCATGAACAACTTTTGCAAGCCAAGAAAAAATGGCTGAACAGCTTCCACTTCTGCTGTCTCAGATGAATACTGAGCAGCTCCAGGCAAGACTGAATGCCGAATGTGGAAGTACACCAGCATGCAGGGATTCCAAGCTGCCCTCAAGTCAGCGGTAACTTAATTACCTGAGTAACCAATTGGATGATGGCCACATTTCAAAAGACATGCTCTATGACGCGCCTGCTACCAGCACAAGACCAAAGGATTATCCATATCTGCAATACAAGAATGTCTGTAAGCGAGACTTCAAGTTGAATGGGATTGGAGTCGATGCATGGGAAGTCCTCGCTGACCAAAGTGCCTGCAGACAAGCATTCAGGAAGGCTGTGCAACTGTAGCGGACAAAAGAAATGACCAGATGGCAGAAGAGCATGCAGTCAGAAGGGGAAAAACATCACTCGACCTCAGGCCAACACTATTCATCTGTGCCAGCTGTGGAAGATACTGCTACTCGTACATCAGCTTCTACAGCCACAACAGACAATGTTCAAATGTGACATACATCCTGGGTGCAGACGATCATCTCCAGAGAGTGATGGATACCATCACAATCGTTTTTTGCATGTCTGCTCTATTTTAAAAAAATCTTTGTATTGGCATTTTCAAAATTATATACATTGCCTTTCGTTTTCATTTATTGTACAGTACAAAAAGGCTTCTCTATTTAGTCTGTCGCCGTCTGACTCAGCGTACAGTCCTCCCTACACTCCCCTCTCCCTAACCCCTCATCGCCCTGCCCACCCCCTCTGATGCCCTCCCTTTTTTTTTAATATATAAATGTTTTTAAAATATTGTACAAGTTATGGATACCTTGAACAGCAAAACACATAGGCTCCAGGAAATATACCCGGACGGGAGGGGTCTTTCCACCCCTCTCTTCTATTCTTTCCTTTTTACCGATCATCTAACTGGGCCATTGCCCGTTTCCCTTTCCCGCTTTACCTCGCATTCTCTCACCTTGCTGTGGTTGCTGCCACTGTTGTCATCCCCTGTGCGACCCTCCCGTCTTTGTTCTCTTAACTGTTCCCCCTTCTGGCTCCCCTTTTTTGTTTCCCCCCACTTCCTCACTGCTGCCCCCATTCTTTCTTGCTGGGTTTTGCTGCCTCACACCCCCCTCACCCGGGTGCTCCCTCGCTTTCCTCTTTGTCTTGTCCTGGCTATTTATTTATTTATGTGTTGACCACAAACAGGTCTCTGAACAGTCGGGTGAATGGCTTCCATGGTTTGTGGAAGCTCTCTTCCGACCCATGGAGGGCGAATTTGATTTTCTCCATTTGGAGAAACTCCGAAAAGTCGGACAGCCAGTCTGCAGTTTAGGTGGTGCTGCTGACCACCAGCCAAGCAGGATTCCACGGTGGGCGATCAGGGAGGGAAAGTCAAGGGTGTCCGCCCTCCTCCAGATGAAGAGATTGGGAGGGTCTGATACCCCGAAAACCTCATTCCCATCACTTTGGACATTGCCTCAAAGAAGGCAGTCCAGTACCAAGCAAGTCTGGGGTAAGACCAGAACATGTGGGCGTGGTTGGCCAGGCCTCCTTGGCACCATTCACGTCTATCTTCCACCTGTGGGAAGAACCTGCTCATTCGGATCCTGGTCAAGTGGGCTCCATGTACCACTTTTAGCTGCATTAGGTTGAGCCTCGCGCATGCAAAGATAGAGCTGACCCTGTGCAGTGCTTCGCTCAAGAATCCCCATCCTATTTCAAACCCCAAGTCTTCCTCCCATTTCCTCGTCATGTCCAGTTCGGTGTCTGCTCTCTCTAGCAGTCGTTCGTACATGTCACTATAGTTCCCTCTGCCGAGGATGTCTGCGTCCAGTATCTTTAATAGTCTCTGTCGTGGTGGTCGTGGGTATGTCCTTGTCTCCTTCTGTAGGAAGTTTTTACGCTGCAGGTATCGGAGTTCATTGCCTTTAGCGAGTTGGAATCTCTGCGTCAGTTCGTCCAGTGTTGTGACCCTACCGTCAGTGTATAGGTCCCTGACTGTCAATGTCTCTCCCCCAACCCCCCCCCCCCCCCCCCCTCTGTCCTGTCTCCACCTTTTGAAGGTGGCGTCGGTGAGTGTTGGTGTTAACCTGTGGTTTTTGCAGATGGGGCATTTGTCGGATATTTCGGTCAGTCCGAATTGCTGCCGAAGTTGGTTCCACATCTGTAGGGTGGCTATCATCACTGGGCTGCTGGAGTGTTTCTTGGGTGTGGATGGGAGTGGCGCCATGGCGAGGGCCCAGAGAGAGGTCCCCTTGCAGGAGGCCTCCTCCGCGCACACCCACCTGGCATCTGGCTTTGCCCATCCCATCACTCTTTCCGCTGTTGCTGCCCAGTGGTAGAATTATAGGTTTGAGGGGGCATCTCTGCTCTATTGTCCTGCCCATAATTTCTTTTCTGTTTCATTACAACTTTCACATGGTCCCTTTGGTTTATGAAAGCAGATGCAAAGTACCCATTAAAACGTGTACCATGCTATTTGCTTCTACATGACTATTTCCCTTTGGATCCTTAATAGGCCCAACCTTTTCCCAGAAAACCACTTAAACTGTATTATTTATAAGATTTTAGCCAGTGCCAAATCTAAAACAGGTTTGCTAAAATATAATGGGAGAAATTTACCCAATTGACTTTTCCATTATTTTAAGTAAGGTAGCAACCACTGTTAAGAAACCTCTGAACTATAAAAAAAAGGAAGAGTTTCTATAAACTTCATGAACCATCAAAACTTATAACTAAACATCGCGAGAGGTATGTTTACAACTCAGTTTTAATATTTAATATTCCAACAGGTCAAAATAGCGGAATCGTGGGCAGCACGGTGGCACAGTGGTTAGCATTGCTGCCTACGGCGCCGAGGATCCGGGTTCGAATCCCAGCCCTGGGTCACTGTCCGTGTGGAGTTTGCATATTCTCCCAGTGTCTGCGTGGGTTTCGCCCCCACAACCCAAAAGATGTGCAGGATAGGTGGATTGGCCACGGTAAATTGCCCCTTAATTGGAAAAAATAATTGGGTGCTCTTTAAATTTTTTTTTTTTTTTTTTTAATATAATTTAAAAATAAAAAAAAGAATAGCTGAATCGTGCACCTTAATAATATGCCCAGGTAAGCAAAATTATTTTGAAATTAAATATGCCATTCTGAAAATTGTCTACAATCTACAAGCACATGGAATACACCTACCTTGAATATCCATCATGCCTGGTGAGGAGCTGTTTTCTGGAGTTGTCACTTCAGAGCCACACTTGTCACCTTTCCCCTTTTTTTTATTCTTATTCTTCTGGACCAAACAAAAAAGATTGGAGGGTTAATGATTTTTCATTCTTTGATGGGACATGGGCATTGCTGGCTCAGCCATCATTTTTATTGCCCATCCCCAATTGAGGTGGTGATGGTGAGCTGCTTTCTTGAACTGTTGCAGTCCATATGGTATAGGTGCAGCCATAGCCAAACCAGATTGCATGATGGGAAATTTGGTGACATATTACAATAAAGTGCACAATGATGGAATCCACAGGTGTCCAGACACAAGACCTACCATGGTGAACCATAAGACAAGATCATATGCAAAAGAAGAGACGTTGGAACTCGACACCCACAGACATCTGTAGACCCCGAGCAAACATGGGAAGGGTGTGGGGTTGGCATGGGGAGCCGGTGGTGGAGTGGGTGTAGATGGAGGAAGCATAGTGTGCCGTGACATCCTAGCGGGCACTGGTTGCTGCCTCTCCCCCATTCTCCCTGGCCAGGTTCTTGACAAGCCCGTTGATGGTAGCATCACTGAAAGTCTGGAACCAATTCAACACCACTTCAGGTTGAGGGCATGTCTGTCTCGGCCTCTATTTGCAGCAGAGATGCAAAGATTTATTCTGGCAGGAAGGATACTACCTACAAAACTTCGAAGAGGGATGAGGGGGTGGTGAGGTTTAGGGACATGTACGTGGACGATAGGTTTGAAGGTCTGGAGGAGCTGACGGAGAAATTTCAACTCCCGAAAAGGAGCGAGTTTAGATACCTCCAGATATGGGACTTTCTTTACAAGGAGGTCCCCTCGTTCCCTCAGTTGCCAAAGCACACCTTGCTGGACAGAATATTATCTTATGATGAGTTGGGAGAGGGGAAGATCTCAGACATAAAACGGGAGGCTGCTGGAAGAAGGACCCCGTTGGATGAGACAAAGGAGAGGTGCGAGAAAGAATTGGGCCTCAAGCTAGGAGGTGGGCTTTGGAGTGATATCCTCCACAGAGTTAATTCCATCTCTTGTGCCAGACTTGGCACGATACAACTTACGGTGGTGCATAGAGCACACCTAACCAAAGCACACACGAGTGGTGGAGGATAGATGTGAGCGCTGCCAGCGAACCACTCCCTCATGTTCTGGTCCTGCCCAAAGCTGGTCGAGTTCTGAGCTGCGTTCTTTGAGACCATGTCAGGAATCGTGGAGGTCAGGGGTCAGGATGGAGCCCTGTCCGCTGGTGGTGATCTTTAGGGTTTAGGGTGTCGGACATGCTAGAGCAGCTCGAGGAGGGGGGGGGGGGGGGGGGGCAATGTTTTGGCCTTCACCTCTCTGGTAGTCCAGCAACAAGTCCTGCTTGGGTAGAGATCGGCTGCACCATGGTGGTGGTGGTGGTGGTGGTGGTGGTGGTGGTGGTGGTGGTGGTGGTGGTGGTGGTGGGGGGGGGGGGGGGGGGGGGGGGGGGGGGGGGCACGACTCTCTCTTTCCAAATGCAAGATATTTGAGAATGACCTCAGCAATGCACTTAACGAAGAGTCAATTGTCTAATTTTCATTTGAAGCTCCACTATACCCCAATGCACTTGACTGCCAAACAGCAACTTACTTCATCAACTTTAGGTTCCGTTACAGGGCACCCATTTGTAGATCCTGAGAGATGTGTCACCAACAGTTACCCATTTCTTCTCCCTGCATTTCAGGAAATGAACAGATTTAAAATATTAAAAAGGGCACCACTTTCACTGTTTAACAGTACTTTATATTTTAATAGTTTTGTGTAAAAGCAATTTCGACTTGTATTTATTTCCATAAGAACTCTAAACTCTGGTTCAGATGGTATTGCATACAACTGTCGATAAAAGCAGACATAGGTTTGAGGAGATTCGGAAGAAGTGTACAAATTCTTTTAGATAAAACATTAACCAGAGGCCCCATTTCCTGTCAGTGGATGTAAAAGATCACAACTCTACTAACGAAGCACAAGGGAGTTCTCCCGATGTTCAGTTCAACAATTCTCAACCAGTTTTTGTTGGTTATCTCCATGCTGGTTGTGGATCCGTCTACAATGTTGTTTACACACGTCCCCGATATTACAACAGTGACTGTACTTTTAAAAAGTGCTTCATTTGCTGAGTGCTCAGTATTTTATAAATGCAAGTTATTTCTTGCTTAATGTCAAACTTTTCCTATTGAGGACATACATCAAATAATTGATAGTAATTCCATTCTTGATTTCCATCACTGCCATAGCCGCAAACAGGGAATTAAGCCTAGCTCAGTGTGGGGGATGCGGCGAACCACATTCCTAGACTTCAACACCACACACTGATAGAATATGCAGTTATTGCTCTTGACTATTACCTTGGAGAGCACGTAAAGATACACAAGTTGGGCAGCACGGTAGCACAAGTGGATAGCACTGTGGCTTCACAGCGCCAGGGTCCCAGGTTCGATTCCCTGCTGGGTCACGGTCTGTGCGGAATCTGCACGTTCTCCCAGTGTCTGCGTGGGTTTCCTCCGGATGCTATGGTTTCCTCCCACAGACCAAAGACGTGCAGGTTAGGTAGATTGGCCATGATAAATTGCCCTTAGTGACCAAAGAAGGTTAGGAGGGGTTATTGGGTTACGGGGATAGGGTGGAAGGGAGGGCTTAAGTGGGTCGGTGCAGACTCGATGGGCCGAATGGCCTCCTTCTGCACTATGTTCTTTTTTTTAAAAAATGTATTTATTAAAGTTTTTTAACAACACAACTTTTCCCCCTTACAAATAACACCCCCCCCCCCCCCCCCAGTAACAAAATAACACAATCGCACTGAGCAAGATATATACATGGCAAAATGGTATATTTACATAGCTTTATTCACTGGCTCTCGCCCGCACGTGCCAGTTTCCCCCACCCTCCATGTTATCTCCTGCTCATCCATCCCCTCAAACAATCTCTCGTTCCCCCCTCCCTCTTCCCCCCCCCCCCTCCCCCACAGGGTTCCTGCTGCTGCTGACCGACCTTCCTCTAACGCTCCGCGAGGTAGTCTAGGAACGGTTGCCACCGCCTGTAGAACCCCTGCGCAAACCCTCTCAAGGCAAACTTCCTCTCCAGCTTTATGAACCCAGCCATGTCGTTTATCCAGGCCTCCAGGCTAGGGGGCTTCGCCTCCTTCCACAATAGCAAGATCCTTCACCGGGCTACTAGGGACGCAAAGGCCAGAATTACGGCCTCTTTCGCCTCCTGCACTCCCTGCTCATCATCTCCTCCGAATATTGCTAGCCCCCAGCTTGTTTGACCAGGACTTTCACCACCTGAGATATTGCTCCCGCCACTCCTCTCCAGAACCCCTCCAGTGCCGGGCATGACCAAAACATGTGGACATGGTTCGCCGGACTCCCTGAACACCTTCCACATCTGTCCTCTACCCCAAAGAACCTACTCAACCTCGCCCCCGTCAAGTGCGCTCTGTGAACCACCTTAAATTATATCAGGCTGAGCCTGGCACACGAGGAGGAGGAATTAACCCTACCCAGGGCATCAGCCCACAAACCTTCCTCGATCTCCTCCCCCAGCTCCTCCTCCCATTTACCCTTCAACTCTTCTGCTAGGGCTTCCCCCTCTTCTTTCATCTCTTGGTGTATTGCCGAAACCTTGCCCGCCCCGACCCATACACCTGAGATCACCCTGTCTTGAATTTCTTGTGCCAGGAGCAACGGGAATTCCCTGACCTGTCGCCTCACAAAAGCCCTCACCTGCATATATCTAAATGCATTTCCCGGGGGTAACTCAAACTTCCCCTCCAGTGCCCCTAGGCTCGCAAATGTCCCGTCAATGAAGAGGTCCCCCATTCTTCTAATCCCCGCACGATGCCAGCCCTTGAACCCCCCCGTCCATCTTCCCCGGGACAAACCGGTGGTTACCCCTGATCGGGGACCACACCGAGGCTCCCACTGCACCCCTGTGCCGTCTCCACTGGCCCCAGATCCTTAACGTTGCTGCCACCACCGGGCTTGTGGTATACTTTGATGGCGAGAATGGCAGCGGTGCCGTCACCAACGCCCCCAAGCTCGTTCCTTTACAGGACGCCATCTCCATTCTCTTCCATGCCGCCCCCGCTCCCTCCATAACCCACTTGCGGATCATCACCACATTTGCTGCCCAGTAGTAGCTCCCTAGGTTTGGCAGCGCCAGCCCTCCTCGGTCCCTACTGCGTTCCAGGGACCTTCTCCTTACCCTCGGGGTCTTATTCGCCCACACAAACCCCATACTACTCCTACCTACTCTCTTGAAAAAGCCCTTGGTGATCACGATGGGAAGGCACTGAAACACAAACAGAAACCTCGGAAGGACCACCATTTTGACCGACTGCACTCTACCCACCAACGAGAGCGGCAACATGTCCCATCTTTTGAAGTCCACCTCCATTTGGTCCACCAACCTCGTCAGATTCAATTTGTGTAGGGCCCCCCAACTCCTGGCTATCTGGATCCCCAGATACCAAAAACTCCCCACCGCCCTCCTCAGCGGTAGGTCCCCTATCCCTCTTTCTTGGTCCCCTGCCTGTAATACAAAAAGCTCACTTCCCTACATTGAGCTTATAGCCCGAGAACTCCCCAAACTCCCTCAGAGTCTGCATGACCTCCACCATCCCCTCCATTGGGTCCGCCACGTACAGCAGCAGGTCATCCGCGTATAGCAACACCAGATGCTCTTCTCCCCCGCGGACCACCCCCCTCCATTTATTAGACTCCCTCAGTGATATGGCCAAGGGTTCGATCACCAATGCAAACAACAGGGGGGACAGGGGGCACCCCTGCCTCGTTCCTCGGTACAGCCGAAAGTACTCCGACCTTCGCCAGTTCGTCATCACACTCGCCACTGGGGCGCTGTAAAGGAGCTTAACCCAGCTAATAAACCCTCCCCCGAACCCAAACCTACGCAACACCTCCCAGAGGTACTCCCACTCTACTCGGTCAAAGGCCTTTTCCGCGTCCATAGCTGCCACTAACTCCGCCTCTCCCTCCTCCGATGTCATCATTATCACGTTTACGAGCCGCCGCACATTAGTATTTAATTGCCTGTCCTTTATGAATCCCGTCTGGTCCTCATGAATCACCCACGGGACACAGTCCTCAATCCTCGTGGCCAGCACTTTTGCCAATAACTTAGCGTCCACATTGAGGAGCGAAATCGGCCTGTACGATCCACATTGCAGTGGGTCCTTGTCTCGCTTCAGAATCAAGGAAATTGTCGCCTCCGACATCGTCGGGATCAGGGTCCCCTCCTCTCTTGCCTCGTTAAAGGTCCTCACTAGTAGCGGGGCCAACAGGTCCACATACTTTCTGCAGAACTCCACCGGGAACCCATCCGGCCCCGGGGCCTTCCCCGCCTGCATACTCCCCAAACCCTTACTCAGCTTCTCCAGCCAGATTGGTGCCCCCAAACCCGCCGCCTCTTGCTCCTCCACCCTCGGGAACCGCAGTTGGTCTAGGAATCGTCTCATCCCCTCTTCCCCCCACTGGAGGCTGGGATCTGTACAGCTCTTCATAGAAGGCCTTGAATACCTGGTTTATTTTCGCTGCACTCTGAACCGTGGCTCCCCCTCCAACTTTGATTCCCCCTATTTCCCTTGCTACCGTCCTCTTACGGAGCTGGTGTGCCAGCATCCGACTGGCCTTTTCCCCGTATTCGTAGGTCGCCCCCTGCGCCTTCCACCACTGTGCCTCCGCCTTCCCCGTGGTCAACAGGTCAAACTCCGTCTGGAGCAGTCGCCTTTCCCCAAGTAGTCTTTCCTCCGGGGCCTCTGCGTATCTCCGGTCCACTCGCAAAATCTCCCCCACTAACCTCTCCATGTCCTCTGTCTTCTCCCTATGAGCCCTGATGGAGATTAGCTCTCCCCTGATCACCGCCTTCAACACCTCCCATACCACCCCCACGCGCACCTCCCCATTGTCATTGGCCTCCAAGAACCTTTCGATACACCCCCTCACCTTCCCACACACCACCTCATCTGCCAGCAGTCCCACGTCCAGCCGCCACAGTGGGCGTTGGTCCCTCTCCTCTCCCAGCCCCAGGCATGGTCCGAAACGGCTATGGCCTCCACCCTCGGGATGAGCGCCCTGCCCAGAACAAAGAAATCTATCCGGGAGCAGGCCTTGTGCACGTGGGAAAAGAAAGAAAATTCCCTGGCCTGCGGTCTTGCAAACCTCCATGGGTCCGCTCCCCCCATCTGATCCATAAACCCCCTGAGCACCTTGGCCGCCGCCGGCCTCTTTCCCGTCCTTGATCTGGAGCGGTCTAGTGCTGGATCCAGCACTGTATTGAAGTCCCCTCCCATTATCAGTCCTCCTACCTCCAGGTGCGGAATGCGCCCCAACATGCGCTTCATGAATCCTGCATCATCCCAGTTCGGGGCGTATACATTTACCAACACCACCCACGTCCCTTACAACCTACCACTCACCATCATATATCTCCCCCTATTATCCACTACGATAGTCTTGGCCTCAAATGACACATGCTTTCCCACCAGAATTGCCACCCCTCTATTTTTCGCGTCCAGTCCAGAGTGAAATACCTGTCCTACCCATCCCCTTCTTAACCTAACCTGGTCCGCCACCTTCAGGTGTCTCTCTTGGAGCATAGCCACGTCTGCCTTCAGTCCCTTCAAGTGCGCTCACGTTCCATGTTATCAGCCGGATTGGAGGGGCTCTCACGCACCCCCACCGACTAGCCATCTCCTTTTCTGGGCCAATCCCGTGTCCGCGTCTCCCTCACCCTCCAGTCCCTCAGCCGGGGGACCTCCGTCCCGACCACCTCATCTGTGTCCCATTCCCTTTCGGCCAGTGCAGCAGCAACACCCCCCCTCCCCCCTCTAGATCCCAGTCTAGCTTTTTTGCTCCCCCCATATCACTCCCGTAAGTCAGCTGACACCTGCTGGCCCCGGCTTCCCCCGCCATCCCTTTGACCCCCCCCCCGTGTGGGAGTCTCCCCATCAATATACGTTCCTTCATTCCCCTTCCCGCCTTTCTTCCCACGCAGGAAAAAACCCCGTGCTTTCCAAAGCATGCCCCGCCCCCTCTGGCGCAGCTCCTGTCGCGGCCTTGTCGGTCTCCCCCAGCCCATATAACATTCCCTGCGTGTGATTGACCCCCCTATATACAACAACCATCATACTTCAACCCTCCAACACCCCCCACTCTCACAAACCCTCAATTAGAGTCCAACTTTTCAGTTAGTATAAAGGTCCACACCTCTTCGGGCGTTTTGAAGTAGTGGTGTTGGCCATTATGTGTAATCCACAGTCGCGCTGGCTGCAACATTCCAAATTTCACTCCTTTCCGATGCAGCACCGCTTTGGCCCGGTTGAGACCCACTCCCCGCTTAGCGACCTCCGTGCTCCAGTCCAGGTATATTCTGATCTCAGCATTGTCCCACTTGCTGCTCCACTCCTTCTTGGCCCATTTCAGGACCCCCTCTCTGTCCGTAAACCGGTGAAATCTCACCATCGCCCTTGGCGGCTCATTTGCCTTGGGCTTCCTCGCCAGCGCCCGGTGCGCCCCTTTCAGCTCCAGCAACCTCGGGGGGGCCTCCGCGCCCATCAGCGCCCCGATCATTGCCGCGGCATATGCGGGCACATCGGCCCCCTCCACTCCTTCTGGGAGACCCAGGATCCTCAGATTATTTCTCCTCGACCTGTTCTCCATGTCTTCGAGTCTTCCCACCCACGTCTTGTGTAGCGCCTCGTGCCGCTCCACTCTCACCGCCAGGCCCAAGAGCTCATCCTCATTCTCACTCATTTTTCCTGGATCTCCTGGATCTTCACCTCGTGGGCTTTCTGGGTTGCCCCAAGTCCTTCAATTATTGCCAACATAGGCGCCACCATCTCCTTACGCAGCTCCTCGAAGCAGCGCTTGATGAATTCCTGCATCTCCTCTTTGTCCCCGGCCGCCGCCATTTTGCTTGTTTTCTCTCTCTTCTCCCGCTGCTCCAATGCCACTTTTTTGGCTGTTTCGCTGCGGGTCCGGTCCATACAAGTTAGTAGGGGACCTCTCTCCTCTCTTCCCCACGGGTTGGCTGTGAAAAAAGTTCCGTTGGGGCTCTGCTATCGAGCCCGAAAGTCCTTGTTCGCGGGAGCTGCCGAATCGTGCGGCTTAGCTCCGCATAGCCGCAACCGGAAGTCTGCACTGTATGTTCTAAGTAAATTTTCCATTCATGCAAAAAAAATTGTGATGCTTCAAAAAGCTGCAAAATAATGGGAACCTTTGCCAAGTTATCCAAGCTGAGCAATTTATGTAGAGGCATTTGAGAGATGACGGTTAAAAGGATGCTGCCTCGTTAGTACAAATTCCAAGGTCTTTCCCACGTGGTCTGTTTCTGCATCTATGCGAACAACACCTAGTTCTAACTTTCTATCAACCTGGCTTGATGCCAGACTGGCTACCAGTATTAAATCAATCACATCTTCTACCAGCTTCTATCACAAATTGCATAGTCTCGCACCATCTCTAGACCCTTCTCAGGTTGAATGTTAGCAATCTTTGAGTTGTTTCAAACCGGAGCTGAGCATCGGACCTCTCACAGTCCTTAGTCATACCTCAGCATTGCTCATCTTCCACTAATAATGTATCAGATCAAGATTACATCACTGATGCTCTCAACAACTTTTTTCTTTCAAATGTATTTTTATTAATGTTTTTACACAATAACAAACAAGCGACAAGAACACAAGAGTACAGAAATTAGAAGCAAATAATCGAACATAATTGACTTAAACACTATACCTAACCCCTCACTTTCTCGATAACTTATCCACCACCCTGCATTAATTTCTATGTCAATCGTTGCTGCACCTATTCCAGTCACATGTAATGATTCCTGGACTTGCTGACCTAAATTAATCTTGCTCCCCAAAATATCAAATTTTAAAATTCTATTCTTGTTCAAATGTCTTGGCCTTAATCTCCTATCTTTGAAACACCTCTATAACATCTCTATTTCTGACCCTTACCTGTCATACATCCCCTTGCCTCAACTCCATGCCTACAGCCACCTCTGTCATGCACTCTAATTCACTTAAACCCCTCCACCTCTTAAATCCTTTCCCTAGCCCTCTGGAAACCTCTGCCCAGGTTTTTGTTAATCTTTCAATCCTCCTTTGGCTCAGCTACTATGAAGCACACGGGATGCCTATAATAAAGCTGCTACATAAATGCTAAGTTGTTGTTGCACTACCAAATACATACATTACAAGATATAATCACAATGGGTGCGATCCAATGGCCACACTGCGCCTGAAAAACAGCGTGCCGCAATGTAGCATGGCAGTTAGAAGCCAGGAGACACCCTCTGGGAATCAACCCGGCTCGCAACGCCTTACGAGATCCAACACGATCTCGTGATATAACGATGTAAACCCCGCACATTGTTTGCGGCATCACATTTTGGCAAATCTGCATATTAGAGTGAGACAGCTAGTCACACTTCAATGTGCAGATTTCCAAGGTACATGAGACGTTGGGATTCATCCCCTTCGTCTGGGAGACCTGGGTGAACCGCTCAGCACTGGTCCCCACAATCAGGGACCAGACGGAACAGCACTCGTGGGGGTCTCCCAGGAGATCAGAGGCCCTCAGTTGCATGCCCTTTGGGCAGGGTGGTACCCTGGCAGTGGCATTCTGGCACCATGATAGTGCCATCTGGGTGCCAGCCTGGGGCTGCCAAGGTGCCCAGGTGCCACTGCAGAGATGCACGCTTGTATTTGGGGGGGGGGGGGGGGGGGAGGCAGAGCGAGGATGTGTGCTGCTTAGGCCACCCGTTCCCCACGGAGGCCCCTTATACAACTAGCCATGCATTTCGAGCACTGGGAAACACGCAGTTAAATGGGCTCGCTCTGGGACTTTGTTCCCAATGAGTTGAATCACACAGTCACTCCAGATAAACATTCTAAGCAACAAAACCAACACTATCATATGGAAATTTATTTTAATACAACCTTCACAGTATTTTTGCAATCTAGTGTCGTCGAAGCAACACTAGAGATCACACAAAGTCTGCCTGCCATGGCAGAGTTGTATATCAAACCCACAAAAGAACTCAGCAATGCCATTGACTCACTTGCCATGGGCAATGCTCCAGATGCTGATGCTAAGCTTGTCGCTTTTGGAGGGGGCAGTGCCCTAGAATGTGAGAGATGCAAAGATTTGTGACCATGTACAAGGTTACTGCAGCGATTGCAACTACCATAGAGGCATTGCCCTGCTGAGCATCAAAATATTTGCCAGTGTTTCCCTTGCAGATCCTGCTGAACCAGCTACCACGAATCTCAGTTCTGCTTTCAGAACTGGAAGAACTACAATTGACATGTTTCAGTCTGACACCTCAAGAGAAATGTGAACAAGGGGACCACTATATACTGCCTCCATCAATCCCACCAAGGGATTCGACCATGTGAGCAGAAGCGAGCTATTTAAGCTAGAGAAAATTGGCTGCCCGCTGAATCCACTCAATGTAATCGCTTTCCCCAACAATATGATGGGTACGGTCAGCTAAGACTGTGCGACATCATATCCCTCAGATTCAGTGGGGTCAAAAAGGATTATGTTCTAGCAACAACACTCTTTGGCATATTCTTTTTTTTAATAAACATTGAGGTATTTTTGGTATTACAACAAAATAAACAATGTACATGAATCTATAAACATAGTGCAAAAGAAGTCTCCCTCACCCACCACGTGGAGTTTGCACATTCTCCCCGTGTTTGCGTGCGTTTCGCCCCCACAACCCAAAGATGTGCAGGGTAGGTGGATTGGCCACGCTAAATTGCCCCTTAATTGGAAAAAATGAATTGGGAACTCTAAATTTATATTAAAAATAAAGAAAAAAAAGTCTCCCTCCCTTACAGGTCCCACCTTTATTGACCCCCTACTCTAAACTAAACTCCCCCCGCCTGCTGACGATTAATTTTCCACAAAGAAGTCGACGAAAGGCTGCCACCTCCAGGCGAATCCTAACATTGACCCTCTCAAGGCGAACTTGATTTTCTCCAAACAGAGAAAGCTAGCCATGTCCGATAGTCGAGCCAGTCTCCGACTTCGGGGGCTTTGAGTCTCTCCAAGCTAATAGTATCAGTCTCCGGGCTACCAGGGAAGCAAAGGCCAGAGCTTCTGCCTCTTTCTCCTCCTGGATTTCCGGATCTTCTGACACCCCGAAAATCGCCACTTCTGGACTCAGTGCCACCCTTGTTTTTAACACCGTGGACATGACATCTGCAAACGCCTGCCAAAATACCCGAAGCTTCGGACATGCCCAAAACAGGTGGACATGGTTCGCTGGTCCTCCCGCACGCTTTGCACACTTGTCTTCCACCCCAAAGAATCTGCTCATCCAGGCCACTGTCATGTGAGCCCGATGAACGACCTGAATTGTATACGGCTGAGCCTGGCACATGTTGTGGACGCGTTGACTCTACTCAACGTGTCCGCCCACAGGCCATCCTCTATAGCTCCTCCTCCCACTTGCGCTTCAGCTCCTCGGTCTGCATCTCCTCTGACCCCATAAGTTCCTTTTAAATGTCGGAGACGCTCCCTTCTCCCACCCACCCTCTGGAAACTACCCTGTCCTGAATCCCCCTTGGTGGTAGGAGCGGGAAGGTTGACACCTGTCTATGTAGGAAGTCCCGCACCTGCAGGTACCTGAATTAGTTTCCCCTCGCCAACCCAAACTTCTCCTCCAGCGCCCTCATACTCGGAAAACTCCCCTCTATGAACATATCCCCCCATCCTCTCAATCCCTGCTCTCTGTCATACCCGGAACCCCCCATCTATACTTCCCGGGGCAAACCGGTGATTATTACAGACTGGGGACCAGACCGATGCTCCATCTGCTCCCACATGTCTCCTCCATTGCCCCCAGACACTCAGGGCTACCACCACCACTACAGTGCTGGTGCAATACCATGCCGGCGGGAACGGCAGAGGCACAGTTACCAACACCCCCGAACTGTTGCCCTTGCATGAAGCCGCCGCCATACGCTGCCATGCCGACCCTCCCCACAACACCCACATCCCGATCATGGCTATATTCGCCGCCCAGTAATAGTTACTAAAATTTGGCAGCGCCAGCCTGCCCTCTCCCCGACTCCGCTCAAGCATTACCTTCCTTACTCGCGGGGTATTGCCCGCCCAAACAAAGCCAGTGATCACTTTGTTGACCAGTTTCAAAAAGGACAAAAATGGGGAGACACTGAAATACGAATAGAAATCTCGGGAGGGCCGTCATCTTCACCATCTGCATCCTCCCAGCTAGTGACAACGGAAGCACGTCCCATCTCCGAAAATAGTCCTTCATTTGGTCTACTAGTCGGGCCAGATTTAATTTATGCAGCCAGTCTCATTCCCGCGCCACTTGGATGCCTAGATACCCAAAGCTTCCCCCCACTAATCTAAACAGTAGCTCCGCCAATCGCCTCGCCTGGACCGCAAACATCTCACTTTTCCCCATATTTAGCTTATACCCCGAAAACCGGCCAAATTCCCCTCGAATCCTCATGATTTCTTCCATCCCCTCTATTGGGTCCGATACATACAGAAGCAGGTCGTCTGCATAAAGCGAGGTTCTGTGCTCCAACAGCACCACCCCCCCCCCCCCCCCCCGGCCAGCCCCTTGAAGCTCTGAGAGCAATTGCCAGCGGCTCTACAGCTAGTGCAAACAACAGTGGGGAGAAGGGGCATCCCTGTCTCGTCCCCCGGTGCAGTCTAAAGTAATCCGATGTTGTCCTATTCGTCCGTACGCTTGCCACAGGAGCCTGATACAGCAACCTGACCCAGTCAATAAAGCCCAGCCCAAATCCAAACCATCCCAGTACCTCCCACAGATATTCCCATTATACCCGATCAAAAGCCTTCTCTGCGTCCATTGCGACCACTACCTCCATCTCCCTACCTTCATGATCACGTTTAATAGCCTTCTTATATTGGCCACCAACTGCCTACCCTTAACAAACCCTGTCTGGTCCTCCCCAATATTGGATTGGATTGATTTATTGTCACGTGTACCGAGGTACAGTGAAAAGTATTTTTCTACGAGCAGCTCAACAGATCAATAAGTACACGAGAAGAAAAGGGAATAAAAGAAAATACATAATAGGGCAACACAACATATACAATGTAACTACAAAAGCACTGGCATCGGATGAAGCATACAGGGTGTAGTGTTAATGAAATCAGTCCATAAGAGGGTCATTTAGGAGTCTGGTGGCAGTGGGGAAGAAGCTGTTTTTGAGTCTGTTCGTGCGTGTTCTCAGACTTCTGTATCTCCTGCCCGATGGAAGAAGTTGGAAGAGTGAGTAAGCCGGGTGGGAGGGATCTTTGATTATACTGCCCGCTTTCCCCAGGCAGCGGGAGGTGTAGATGGAGTCAATGGATGGGAGGCAGGTTCGTGTGATGGACTGGGCGGTGTTCACGACTCTCTGAAGTTTCTTGCGGTCCTGAGCCGAGCAGTTGCCATACCAGGCTGTGATGCAGCCTGATAGGATGCTTTCTATGGTGCATCTGTAAAAGTTGGTAAGAGTCAATGTGGACATGCCGAATTTCCTTAGTTTCCTGAGGAAGTATAGGCGCTGTTGTGCTTTCTTGGTGGTAGCGTCGACGTGGGTGGACCAGGACAGATTTTTGGAGATGTGCACTCCTAGGAATTTGAAACTGCTAACCATCTCCACCTCGGCCCCGTTGATGCTGACAGGGGTGTGTACAGTACTTTGCTTCCTGAAGTCAATTACCAGCTCTTTAGTTTTGCTGGCATTGAGGGAGAGATTGGTGTCGCTACACCACTCCACTAGGTTCTCTATCTCCCTCCTGTATTCGGACTGATCGTTATTCGAGATCCGGCCCACTATGGTCGTATCGTCAGCAAACTTGTAGATGGAGTTGGAACCAAGTTTTGCCACGCAGTCGTCGGTGTACAGGGAGTAGAGTAGGGGGCTAAGTACGCAGCCTTGCGGGGCGCCGGTGTGGAGGACTATTGTGGAGGAGGTGTTGTTGTTCATTCTTACTGATTGTGGTCTGTTGGTCAGAAAATCGAGGATCCAGTTGCAGAGTGGGGAGCCAAGTCCTAGGTTTTGGAGCTTTGATATGAGCTTGGCTGGGATTATGGTGTTGAAGGCGGAGCTGTAGTCAATAAATAGGAGTCTAATGTAGGAGTCCTTGTTTTCGAGATGCTCTAGGGATGAGTGTTGGGCCAGGGAAGTGGTGTCTGATGTGGACCGGTTGCAGCGGTATGCGAATTGCAGTGGATCAAGGCGTTCTGGGAGTATGGAGGTGATGCGCTTCATGATCAACCTCTCAAAGCACTTCATTACGACTGAAGTCAGGGCCACTGGTCGGTAGTCATTGAGGCACGTTGCCTGGTTCTTCTTTGGTACCGGTATGATGGTGGTCTTCTTGAAGCAGGTGGGGACCTCGGAGTGGAGTAGGGACAGGTTAAAGATGTCCGTGAATACCTCTGCCAGCTGGTCCGCACAGGCTCTGAATGCACGACCAGGGATCCCGTCTGGGCCCGTCGCCTTCCGAGGGTTCACTTTCAGGAAAGCCAATCTGACTTCGGAAGCGGTGATGGTGGGTGAATTATGGGCTGCTGGGGCACTCGCCAGCGGATTGTTGGTTACCTACTTGAACCGAGCATAGAATGCATTGAGTTCATCGGGGAGTGGTGCGCTGCTGCCAGAGATACTGTTCGGCTTCGCTTTGTAGCCCGTTATGTTGTTTAGTCCTTGCCACAACCGCCGAGAGTCTGTCTGTGATTCTAGCTTGGTTTGATATTCTCTCTTGGCATTCCGGATGGCTTTACGGAGGTTGTACCTGGATTTCTTGTATAGGTCAGGGTAGTCTGCCTTGAACGCCTCAGATCTGTCCTTCAGTAGGGAGTCAATCTCGCGATTGAGCTATGGTTTCCGGTTGGGGAACGCACGTACTGCTTTCTTTGGCACGCAGTCGTCCACACATTTGCTGATGAAGTCTGTGACGGTGGTGGCATACTCATTTAAGTTGGTCGCTGAGTTCTTAAATATGGACCAGTCTCTAAATATGTCTCTAAGCAGTCACGTAAGAGCTCTTCTGTCTCCTCGGACCAGCACTGCACAACCTTCTTAGCTGGATTCTCCCGCTTGAGTTTCTGCTTGTATGCCGGGAGGAGGAGCACCTTCTTATGGTCTGATTTCCCAAAGTGCATTATTCCCAAATAATGTCCTGAACAGAATCCTCAATTCACATTCAACAAGGATATCGGCCTGTAGGACCCACACAGCTACAGGTTCTTGTCCCGCTTCAGGATCAGCGAAATCGTGGCCTGTGACATCGTCGGGGGCAGCACCCCTCTCTCCCTTGCCTCATTGAACATCCTCATCAACACTGGTCCCAATATCCAGAGAACTTTTTACAGAACTCCACTGGGTACCCATCTGGCCCCAGGGCTTTACCCGACTGCATGGCCTTCAGACCCTCACTTATCTCTCCCAACCCGATCGGGGCCCCCAGCCCTTCTACCAGCTCCCCGTCCACCTTTAGGAAATTCAGCCCCCCTAAGTGCCTCATCCCTCCGGCCCCGTTGGGGGTTCCGACCCATACAGCCTACTGAATCGCCAACCAGGTTCCCATCTCCATCATTTACTTTCCCTAACTCCCTGGCTGCCTCCCTCTTTCCAAGCTGCTGTGCAAGCATTCTGCTAGCCTTCTCTCCATGCCCATAGATCGCCCCCCCTCGCCTTTCTCAGCTGCTCCATTACCCTCCCTGTGGTTAACAAGCCGAACTCCGCCTGTAGGTTCCACCGTTCCCTTAAAAGCCCTGCCTCCGGGGTCACCGCATACCTCCTATCGATCTGTAGTATCTCCTTTACCAGTCGGTCCGTCTCTGCCCTGTCCACCATCTCCCGGTGGGCCCGTAGAGAGATCAGCTCCCCTCTAACCACCGCCTTCAGTGCTTCCCAGACCACCGCTGCTGAAATTTCTCCCGTGTCGTTGACCATCAGGTAGTTCTGAATACATTTCCTCAGCCACTCGCACACCCCTTCAGCAGCTAAAAGTCCCACATCTAACCTCCAGCGGGCGCTGGTTACGGTCTTTACTAACCTGCAGGTCAACCCAGTGCGGAACATGGTCTGAGATTGTGATCGCTGAGTACCCAGTGTGTCATCGTCCCCCCCACCCCCCCGTCAGTAAAGCCCTGCTCAGAATAAAGAAATCAATCCGGGAGTACACTTTATACACGAGTAGAAGGAGAACTCTTTCACCCTCGGCTGCCCAAAGCTCCATGGATCATTTCCCCCCCCCCCCCCCCCAATCTGCTCCATGAACCCTTTTTAGTTCATTTGCCATTGCTGGCAACCTGCCCGTTTTTGAGCTTGGCCGGTCTATGCCAGGGTCAATAGCTGTGTTGAAGTCACCTCCCATGACCAACTTGTGCAAGTCCAGGTCCGGTATCTTCACCGGTATCTTAACTCCACATGATCCCAATTTGGCACATACACATTTACTAATACCACCTGCACCCCCTCCAGTTTCCCACTGACTATAATGTACCGATCTCCCACATCCGAGACTATTCTACCCGCCTCAAACACCACCCGCTTATTGATCGCGACCCCTCTAGTCTTTCAATCTAGTCCAGAGTGAAAGACCTGGCTGACCCAGGCTTTCCTCAATCTAGTCTGGTCAGCTACTCTAAGCTGCGTCTCCTGCAACATTACCATGTGCCCTCTTGACCAGCCCATTTAGCCCTCGAACATTCCAGGTGATCAGCCTAGTTGGGGGCTCATTGCCGCCCCCCCCTTCGCCGATCAGCCATCCCCTTTATTGGGCCAGCCTCCAGCCCGTGCTCCACGCCTCTACCAGCCCACCCCCAGGCAGCCTCCGCCCCCAAGCTCCTCTCTTGTCCCTTAGCACAACTCCCTCCCTCGTCAGCAGGACATTTCCCCCCCCCTCCCGTAACAACACAATGTAACCCAACCCCTTTAATAAACCTAACATGCACACCCCCCACTACGCTTCCTTGAGCTATCCCGCCCAGCTAGCTTGGTGGCCCCCATCCCTGGCGCCGAAAAGTCTCCCACCTATTGTTCCCTCCCCTCTCATACGTACATACTCCAATAACAAACAATCCCAACACAATTGCCCGACAGAAAAACAGGAAGAGAAAAAAAAACGCTAACAAAGATCAAGTAAAAGATCCAAAATCTAAACAAGCACACCTCCATCCCCCAACAGTGCAAATGTAAACCTTAACTCACTCAGCTCTGCCACTGGTCCCAAATCAATACAGAAGGCATTACAGACAGCTTCCACAAAACGAAAAACGAGAACCATTTTTGTAAGAAAAAAAATGAATGTTGCAGCAAAGTTCAAAAGTTCTCAGTCCGCCACCAGTCCTTTCCTTTTCGCGAAGTCCAGTGCGCCCTCAGGCGACTCAAAATAAAAGTGCTGTTCCTCATATGAGACTCAGACAGCCGGATACAACAGTCCGAACTTCACCTTTTTCTTAAAAAGGATCGACCTGATCTGGTTGAAGCCTGCTCTACTCCTGGCCACCTCCGCACTCAGGTCTTGGTAGACTCGCAGGATACTGTTGTCCCATTTACAGCTCCGTGTCTGCTCGGCCCACTGTAGAATGCGCTCCTTATCCGAGAACCGGTGGAATCTCACCACCATTGCCCTCGGGGGGGGGGATCTCCCATTCGCAGCTTCCTCGCGAGTGCTCTATGAGCTCTGTCCACCTCCAAGGGTCGGGAAAATGCCCCCTCCCCCAGCAGCTTCTCAAACATGTCTGTGATGTATGCCCCTTCGGACCCCTCCGAGAGCCCAACGATTCTCAAGTTCTGCCGGCGGGACCTATTCTCTAGGTCCTCCACCTTTTCCAGGAGCTTCTTCTGCTGGTCTCTCAGCATCACCACCTCCAACTCCACCGCAGTTTGATGTTCCTCCTGCTCAGCCAGTGCCCTCTACACCTTCTGGATCACCCAACCTTGGGCATCCAATCTAAGCTCCAGCCGCTCAATTGACTCTTATCAGGCCCAAGCAGTTCCGTTTCTGCTTAGCGAAGACTCCCTGAATAACTTGCCATCAGCTGCTCCGCTGACTGCTGGGTCGACAAGCCAGAGGTTCAGTTCTCCGCCATGCTACCTCCCGCTGCAGCTTCAGCCCAAGCCTTCTCTGTCTTTCTGTTTCTGCCTTTACGAGCACTTCTAGTCCTCCTCTCCATGCACCGCTGTGGGAATTGAGTACACAATTGCCTCCGTCATCAGTTTTTCAATTCAAGTCTGGTAGAAAATCAGGGGGAAAGGTCCAAAAGACCAACCCGAGCGGGAGCCACCAAATGTGCGACTTACTCCTTCATAGCTGCCACCGGAAGTCAGTCATATTCTTCTCTTTATATGTCATATGTCTTCAGATGGTCCAGAGACTGCCTACTGTCATGCGTGTCCCTTTAAGAAAGGTTTTGTCTTACTACATGGCTTGTAGCACGGCTTCAGTGATGTCATTTGTGGGCAGAGCTGGGCTGTGGCTGTTAGGTGAGAGGGGATTTAGTGTTTTTGGTTTAATTTTCAGTTTGTTGGTTTGGACAGCAGAAGAGAAGCAGTGTTTCCCTGTTTTCATTTCAAAGCTGTTCCAGGGAACTGAAAGCACATGGTGTGGCAAACTGCCTTGGTAACTTTAAAGATAGAGTTGCTATCCTGAAGGAGTTTTGAATCTGCTGGTTGGAGGCTGGACCAGAATCTCAGGGAAAGGACCAGTCCCATTCAAGTGAGATTAGTGTGCTGGGCCATGCCCTTGAAAGGCGTTTTGGTTTTATTGGATTTTGTATTGAATTGGAACAGCTACTAAGGGACATTCATTAAGAGTTATATACATAGATTACTGTAGCTGTTGTATTTTTTCATGTTTGTAATTGAGAACAACTTCTTGCTAACTGTTTTATATATGTTAACTACGTTCTTATAATAAACTCTGTTTTGATAAAAGCACCTAGGAAGCCTGATGAATCATACCTGAAGTGAAATGAAAAAATGAAATGAAAATCGCTTATTGTCCCGAGTAGGCTTCAATGAAGTTACTGTGAAAAGCCCCTAGTCGCCACATTCCGGCGCCTGTTCGGGGAGGCTGGTATGGGAATTGAACTGTGCTGCTGGCCTGCCTTGGTCTGCTTTCAAAGCCAGCGACTTAGCCCTGTGCTAAACAGCCCCGTAAGAGGGGTCTTGACAAAGAAGAAACTGTTCCCATTGGAAGGATCAAGAACTAAAGTACACCAATTTAAAGTGATGTGGAGATACCGGCGTTGGACAGGGGTGAGATCAGTAAGAGTCTTACAACACCAGGTTAAAGTCTAACAGGTTTGTTTCAATATCACTAGCTTTCAGAGCACTGCTCCTTCCTCAGGTGAATGAAGAGGTATGTTCCAGAAACATATATATATGTTCTTCAAAGATGCAAGACACCCCTATCTCTGGATATGTAAACACTTAATTAACTGCAAATGCTCGCATTCTAAGCATCGTCTTGCATCTTTGAATTTGTCTATATATATGTTTCTGGGACATACCTCTTCATTCACCTGAGGAAGGAGCAGTGCTCTGAAAGCTAGCGACATCGAAATAAACCTGTTGGACTCTAACCTGGTGTTGTAAGACTCTTACCAATTTAAAGTGATTAGCAAAAGAAGTAACAGCGACTGAGGCAAAACATTTCTTTAAATACAGCAAGTGGCTAGGATCTGGAATACACTGCCCAAGGGTATGGTGAACGCAGATTCAAATTGAGGCCTTAAGAGAATTAGATAATTGTCTGAAGAAAATAGCACGGCCATGAGGAAGCGGGGGGAAATGGGACAAGAATTGGTCTTGCATTGCAGACAGCCTACATAGGTAGGACAGACCACATAGGTAGGACAGACCAAATTGACTTCAATGCTGTAACCATTCCGTGATTCCCCAGAAATCCATCAAGTATTTCATTATTGCCAAGAAGAGATTTTGCTTCTAATATGTCACATCTATCAGGAAACATGTAGTTTTAATAATTTAGGTTTGTATTGTTTTTTAAAATAAATTTAGAGTGCCCAATTATTTGTTTTTTTTCCAGATTAAGGGCAATTTAGCATGGCCAATCCACCCTGAACATCTTTGGGTTGTGGGGGCGAGACCCACATAGACACATGGAGAATGTGCAAACTCCACACAGACAGTGACCAGAGGCCGGGATCGAATCCGGGTCCTCGGCGGCGTGAGGCAGCAGTGCTAACGACTGCGCCACCGTGCCGCCCCAGGTTTGTATTGTTGGCCATTCATTGAAGTGCTTCTGTGCTAGAAAGAGTAAACCTCTAATTAGATTCATGTTAAACAACAGTGTTTGCAGCTATGGGAGTTTTAGCTTCATTTCAAACAGTGTATGTAGTGTGTTTGGAGTTTACTATTAATTGAATGTTTCATTTTGCCATTTTTACACCACATTGCAGAAATATAGGTACTGATCTTCCAACTTCAGCATCTTCACTTGACTCTGCTCTGAGCCATGAGCTATTCTCAAAATCTGGAAGGAGAAAGTTAATTAATGCAACACAGCAAATTCTGAAATTCAGCAAATAAACCGAGTGATGGATAGTACTAACAAAGAACAATTCAGCACATGAACAGGCCCTTCGGCCCACCAAGCCTGTACCGGTCCGGATACCACCCTTGGCCAAAACCCTCAGCACTTCCAGGTGTTGTATCCCTCTATACTCATCCTATTCATGGATTTGTCGAGATGCCTTTTGAACTCCGTTATTGTATCTGCTCCACAACCTCCCCTAGCAGCGCGTTCCAGGCACTCACCACCCTCTGTGTAAAAAACCTGCCTCGCACATCTCCTCTAAACTTTTCCCCACGGGCCTTAAACCTATGCCCCCTGGTGACTGACCCCTCCACACTGGGAAAAGAGTGCCTGCCCATCCACTCTATCCATGCCCCTCATAATCTTGTAGACCTCTATCAGGTCACCCCTCAACCACTACTACTTATGTAAATATTCAAAATATGGGTCTGTGTTATCATGCAATTTGGTGAAAGCTTAGAGGGTTATTATTTTTCAATTAGCAATTCCTTTTTCCTTTGAAACAGCTCAATTAAGTGTTTAAACACCACTTCATTGATAGCTGACTACCATTTCAAAGTCGCGCTTCGAGTTTATGACATGAAAACCAAACACGTCTGAAGTAAGACTGAGCTGTTGTCTAGCAACCAGGAGCCACCTTTAAGTTAGAGCGACCGTTTGAGTTTAGTTTTAACTGGACCCAAGGCAGTTGGAGCTCAGCAGCTAGAGAGGAAACAGTGCGCAAAGCTCTGCCAAGGGCAGGACAATGGACTAATGGGAAGAAAGCAAGTCCCAGAAACAAAAGAACAGATAGTTCTCGAAATTGATGAGTAAAAAGAGAAATTCCAGGAAGATTGCAGTCAAAGGGGCAAACAAAACTGGAATTTGAACAAGGTACTATTCACAAGTAAACGGCAGAGAAAGGGCCGAGTTAAAAAAGACAGCTTAAAGTGAGAAGCCAGAAAGATGAAACAATCCTAAGTTTGGTGACTTTAATACTGCCTGTGAAGCAGTAGTGTTCTATTGACATGGCTGAAATATTGTTCTGAAGCTTGAACGTGCATGGCAATTCAAGGCAGAGGAATGAGTTTGAAATCCTTGCTGAAAACAGCGGAGAAAAAGTGTTGTTTAGAAGATGATCCTATAGCGTGTCTTTTCAAAAGTGGAGTTTGGTAACACTTGTGATATATCATCTGGGGGGATTTGGAGATAAAGTTCAATGGGGGTGGGGGGAAGAGAGAAGAGTTTGCTAATTATAGGTGCCTTTAATTCTGCTCTGACAAATCCACAATGTCACACCTTGGCTGAAAAAAAAGTCAATATAGATTAAGTCTGGTGGTGCAATTATAGGAAGTAGAAATTTGGGGTCATTTATGTTTTCAGATGCATGTTTCAGTGCTCAGAAGTCCAAAGTTGGTCAGGAATCCATTTAGCAAGTAGGAACAAAAAGAATGTTCAAGGTTAAACCAACAATGGCAATACAGCTCGGATAATTAACACCAATCTCAACCACTTAAGTTACAGTTATAGGGTTAGTGCAAAGTGGTTTACTGTACATCAAATCAGTTATCATGTAAATACAATATGAATTGTCACTACCTAATCAGATATCAAAACTAGTAGTGAAACATTGCAAGAGCAGGTTTCATTCTTGCACACAAGTCAGTTCGAGTCTCAACACCCAATTTCCACTCTGCAAGGTTGGCACCACACCAACATCAAACTTCTGCCACTGGACTACAAGTGTGATAATGTGATTGCAATAGATCTACCTGGCTTACAGATCAATTCTGACCAATTTCTTTGATGAGACAAAGCACCATTGAAAGAACTTTACATCAATGGATCAAAAAATGAATAATCATTATGATTCAAACAACAGACCAATGTCCACAAAAAGTCCACTAATACCAAGCTGGCCTGACAACATTCTCCTCTCAGCCTCCTGTAAAGGATTTCCTTCCATTCTCTCAATTCTAATCCACTTCTTGTTATGACAATGCTCCCACATTTCATCAGATAGGTCTGCCTTCCTCAACCAATGATGGTTCCCCATCATGGTTGACAGGGCTCAGTCTCCAACCCATTTCCCACAATTCTGCTTGCACTCCTGAGAACCACAATAGACCTCCTTTGTTCTCATTTCAACACATCAGTTTTCATGTTCAACAGATCATTCCTAGCTTGCAATTTCTGTTACCTCCATTATGATGTCATTATCAAATGCATCTTCCCCCTCAGCATTCTGAAGGGGTAATTCACTCAGCATCACCCTCCTCCACTCCTCAAATCACCCAACACTTCCTCCCACAGCACCCTCCTATGCAAGAACAGCAGATGCAACGCCTCACCTCCTCCCACCATCCAGGCCTCCATATACGCCTTCTAAGTAAAAAACTGTGTTAGTGTTTTTCCCCCCAATTTACTATGCCATATTCATAGAATCACTACAGCAAAAGGAGGCCATTCAGCCCATCGAGTCTGCACTGACCCTCTGAAAGAGCCCCACCCTATCCCCATAACCCAGTAACCCACATAACCTTTTGGACACGGGAAATTTAGCATGGCCAATCCACCTAACTTGCACATCTTTGGACTGTGGGAGGAAACCCACGCAGACACGAAGAGAACGTACGAACGCCACAAAGAGTGACCCAAGGCTACAATTGAACCCAGGTCCCTGGCGCTGTGAGGTAGCAGTGCCAACCACTGTGCCACCCTGTTTATAAAGTGGTCTCCCTGGGGATCATTCAAATGCAGGTGTGACTGCTTTGAGCAAGTGCCGTTCAGTCCAGAAAATTTCATTTTATTCTCTGCACTCCTGAACCTTGGCTCCCTACACTGTTCCAATGTAGCTTAACACAAGCTTTAAGGAGCTCATCTTTCAACCAGGCACTTTACAACCTTTAGGACTCAACATTGATCATAATCTCTACCTCAGTTTTTTTTTCTACTCAACAGCTATAGGTGATGATTCTGCAATTCCCATTTATCATCTTTTGCTGATCCAAATGCCCAATTACCATACCTCTTTGTCTTGCTTCATCATCCCTTTTGTCTTTCCTAAATTCGACCTCATCATAGACCTTTTGTTCTATCCTCCCCTCCTGCCTTCCCTAGTCGCTGTACTCACTTAAGATTTGTTAGATCTCTAACTTTCACCTCTGACACAAGATCACTTGCAAACTGTTTCTCTCTCCACAGATGCTGCGTCACCAGAGTATTTCCAGTATTTGATTGAAGCATTCTCCACATATTTTATGCTTTTGAAATTAAATTTAGAGTACCTAATTATTTTTTACCAATTAAGGGGCAATTTTGTGGCCAATCCACCTACCCTGCACATCTTTGGGTTATAGAACATAGAACAATACAGCGCAGTACAGGCCCTTCGGCCCATGATGTTGCACCGAAACAAAAGCCATCTAACCTACACTATGCCATTATCATCCATATGTTTATCTAATAAACTTTTAAATGCCCTCAATGTTGGCGAGTTCACTACTGTAGCAGGTAGGGCATTCCACGGCCTCACTACTCTTTGCGTAAAGAACCTACCTCTGACCTCTGTCCTATATCTATTACCCCCTCAGTTTAAAGTTATGTCCCCTCGTGCCAGCCATATCCATCCGCGGGAGAAGGCTCTCACTGTCCACCCTATCCAACCCCCTGATCATTTTGTATGCCTCTATTAAGTCTCCTCTTAACCTTCTTCTCTCCAACGAAAACAACCTCAAGTCCATCAGCCTTTCCTCATAAGATTTTCCCTCCATACCAGGCAACATCCTGGTAAATCTCCTCTGCACCCGCTCCAAAGCCTCCACGTCCTTCCTATAATGCGGTGACCAGAACTGTACGCAATACTCCAAATGCGGCCGTACCAGAGTTCTGTACAGCTGCAACATGACCTCCCGACTCCGGAACTCAATCCCTCTACCAATAAAGGCCAACACTCCATAGGCCTTCTTCACAACCCTATCAACCTGGGTGGCAACTTTCAGGGATCTATGTACATGGACACCTAGATCCCTCTGCTCATCCACACTTTCAAGAACTTTACCATTAGCCAAATATTCCGCATTCCTGTTATTCCTTCCAAAGTGAATCACCTCACACTTCTCTACATTAAACTCCATTTGCCACCTCTCAGCCCAGCTCTGCAGCTTATCTATATCCCTCTGTAACCTGCTACATCCTTCCACACTATCGACAACACCACCGACTTTAGTATCGTCTGCAAATTTACTCACCCACCCTTCTGCGCCTTCCTCTAGGTCATTGGTAAAAATGACAAACAGCAACGGCCCCAGAACAGATCCTTGTGGTACTCCACTTGTGACTGTACTCCATTCTGAACATTTCCCATCAACCACATCAGCTAGCCAATTTCTGATCCACATCTCTAAATCACCCTCAATCCCCAGCCTCCGTATTTTTTGCAATAGCCTACCGTGGGGAACCTTATCAAATGCTTTGCTGAAATCCATATACACCACATCAACTGCTCTACCCTCGTCTACCTGTTCAGTCACCTTCTCAAAGAACTCAATAAGGTTTGTGAGGCATGACCTACCCTTCACAAAGCCATGCTGACTATCCCTGATCATATTATTCCTATCTAGATGATTATAAATCTTGTCTCTTATAATCCCCTCCAAGACTTTACCCACTACAGACGTGAGGCTCACCGGTCTATAGTTGCCGGGGTTGTCTCTGCTCCCCTTTTTGAACAAAGGGACCACATTTGCTGTCCTCCAGTCCTCTGGCACTATTCCTGTAGCCAATGATGACATAAAAATCAAAGCCAAAGGTCCAGCAATCTCTTCCCTGGCCTCCCAGAGAATCCTAGGATAAATCCCATCAGGTCCCGGGGACTTATCTATTCTCAGCCTGTCCAGAATTGCCAACACCTCTTCCCTACGTACCTCAATGCCATCTATTCTATTAGCCTGGGGCTCAGCATTCTCCTCCACAACATTATCTTTTTCCTGAGTGAATACTGACGAAAAATATTCATTTAGTATCTCGCCTATCTCTTCAGACTCCACACACAATTTCCCATCCCTGTCCTTGACTGGTCCTACTCTTTCCCTAGTCATTCGCTTATTCCTGACATACCTATAGAAACCTTTTGGGTTTTCCTTGATCCTTCCTGCCAAATACTTCTCATGTCCCCTCCTTGCTCGTCTTTGCTCTCTCTTTAGATCCTTCCTCGCTACCTTGTAACTATCCATCGCCCCAACCGAAACTTCACACTTCATCTTCACATAGGCCTCCTTCTTCCTCTTAACAAGAGATTCCACTTCCTTGGTAAACCACGGTTCCCTCGCTCGACGCCTTCCTCCCTGTCTGACCGGTACATACTTATCAAGAACACGCAGTAGCTGATCCTTGAACAAGCCCCACTTATCCAGTGTGCCCAACACTTGCAGCCTACTTCTCCACCTTATCCCCCCCAAGTCACGTCTAATGGCATCATAATTGCCCTTCCCCCAGCTATAACTCTTGCCCTGCGGTGTATACTTATCCCTTTCCATCATTAACGTAAACGTCACCGAATTGTGGTCACTGTCCCCAAAGTGCTCTCCTACCTCCAAATCCAACACCTGGCCTGGTTCATTACCCAAAACCAAATCCAACGTGGCCTCGCCTCTTGTTGGCCTGTCAACATATTGTTTCAGGAAACCCTCCTGCACACACTGTACAAAAAACGACCCATCTATTGTACTCGAACTATATATTTTCCAGTCAATATTTGGAAAGTTAAAGTCTCCCATAATAACTACCCTGTTACTTTCGCTCATATCCAGAATCATCTTCGCCATCCTTTCCTCTACATCCCTAGAACTATTAGGAGGCCTATAAAAAACTCCCAACAGGGTGACCTCTCCTTTCCTGTTTCTAACTTCAGCCCATACTACCTCGGAAGAAGAGTCCCCATCTAGCATCCTCTCCGCCACCGTAATACTGCTCTTGACTAGCAGCGCCACACCTCCCCCTCTTTTGCCTCCTTCTCTGAGCTTACTAAAACACCTAAACCCCGGAACCTGCAACATCCATTCCTGTCCCTGCTCTATCCATGTCTCCGAAATGGCCACAACATCGAAGTCCCTGGTACCAACCCATGCTGCCAGTTCCCCTACCTTGTTTCGTATACTCCTGGCATTGAAGTAGACACACTTCAAACCACCTACCTGAACACTGGCCCCCTCCTGCGACGTCAAATCTGTGCTCCTGACCTCTATACTCTCATTCTCACTTACCCTAAAACTACAATCCAGGTTCCCATGCCCCTGCTGCATTAGTTTAAACCCCCCCAAAGAGCACTAACAAATCTCCCCCCCAGGATATTTGTGCCCCTCAGGTTCAGATGTAGACCATCCTGTCTGTAGAGGTCCCACCTTCCCCAGAAAGAGCCCCAGTTATCCAAAAATCTGAATCCCTCCCGCCTGCACCATCCCTGTAGCCACGTGTTTAAATGTTCTCTCTCCCTATTCCTCATCTCACTATCACGTGGCACGGGCAACAACCCAGAGATAACAACTCTGTTTGTTCTAGTTCTGAGCTTCCATCCTAGCTCCCTGAAAGCCTGCCTGACATCCTTGTCCCCTTTCCTACCTATGTCGTTAGTGCCAATGTGGACCACGACTTGGGGCTGCTCCCCCTCCCCCCCAAGGACCCGGAAAACACGATCCGAGACATCACGTACCCTTGCACCTGGGAGGCAACATACCAAACGTGAGTCTCTCACGCTCCCACAAAATCTCCTATCTGTGCCCCTGACTATAGAGTCCCCAATTACTAATGCTCTGCTCCTCTCCCCCCTTCCCTAGGTTGTGGGGGTGAAACCCACGTAGACAGAGAGAGAATGTGCAAACTCCACACAGACGGTGACCCGGGGCCGGGATCGAACCCGGGCAGCAGTGCTAACCACTGCACCACCTTCTCCACATATTTTACATGCTCGATGCCACAGGCATGCTGTGTACTTCCCACAACGACAACATGATCTAACACTTTACATTCACCCAAGCTGTAGCAACACAAAGGCACTGATGTAGTGCCTTTCATAACTATGAGGAGTAGAAGGCAGTCATTTGGCCCATCTGTTCTACCAATGAGATCATGACTTCTGCTTCGATCATCTTTAACTTGATTTTCCCACCTCATGACCTCAGGACAGCACAAAGTCACACTATCAATAACGTTTCAAGCTCTCATTTGTCTACAGAGCAATGTCAAATTACACATCTGTTTAGACAGCCATTTATAACTGGTGGCAATGGTACAACAGAACTAAGTTTTCAATAAACATAGTAAATGCTGGAAAAACCAAGTCGGGCAGCTGGGAAAACCAGGTCTGTGGAAAGAGAAATAGAGCTAGAATGCAATATGACTCTTGGAAACTGAAGATAAGTAGAAATGCTCGTGAAATTGGGGGGGGGGGGGGGGGGGGGGGGGGTGCATGAGGGGCCGGTGGAGCAAAACAAAAGTTCAGTAATGGATTGGAGGGCAGGGAGACTAAATGCCAAAATGGCATGGAACTCGACAAGCAGTGATGATAGTATTTAGAACTAAAGCTTTATTCTGCTACTAACACCTACTCTGGGTTTAAAGGTCAGTGCTGTCTGAAAGCAAAAACATGATGGTACAGCCAGGCACTTGGGAGGAAAAGATTGTTTTTAAATGGAAGACAGAATTCCTGCTCTTGGGTTGTTGAACTCAAAGTCAAGTCCAGAAGGCCGGAAAATACCTAATTAGACTACGAAGTACTGTTTCTTCATGGACTTCATTGAAACACTGTAGCAGGCCAAGAACAGAAATGTGAGCATGAGACCAAGATGAAGAATTTAAATGGCATGCAACTGGAAGGTCGAGATCATGCTTGCAGACTGAACAAAGGGACAGCACGCACGTAAGTAATAAAGGAGGAAAGAAAGTTTGAAAATAGCAGCTTCCCGTCTGTTCAAAATAAAATCAATCTCCTAATTGAATCTAATTGTTTTATTGCAGGAACCTAAAGGCAGAGTTATAACCAAATTAGTAGTTTATGTGCAAGAAGATAAATAAGTACAGCACAGATTGGATGGTATTAAAATCAGTCAGCTACAACGTTGCAACACAAGTGCAATAGACTGCCAATCCCAGCACAAGTTAAAGCTTTTAGAAAAGGGGGAGATGGGGGAGTATTTAGTCTGCCACACTTCATTACATTTTATTGCACGCTGACTATAGGAGTTAAATTACTTTCCACCTGAAGATAAATTATGTCTCTGAAAATGTACATCTCCTGATTAATTTCTTCACCTAAATAGGTTTGCATGGTATAATCCCAAATGTATTTTCTCTTTCTTCCCACCACATTCCCCTCCACCAACTCCCCTAAAGACCCAGTAATGCATTAATAGTTTACCACACTTACATTGGGTGTATAGGGTACAGACCAGAAGGAGCTATTCAGGGGGTGGGATTCTCCGAGCTGGAAGCGCTATCATCGCGGTGGGCGGAGAAAGGGCGATGATGCCAAACACCGGCGCGACGCCACTACCGCGATTCTCCTATCCCCGGAGAATCGCGCGCGCAGTCTACGCGACGCGGTTAGGGGGCCCCCCGCGGCGATTCTCCAAGTGTAACTGGCCGAGTGCCTGACGGCTTTGGATCTCTCATGGTCCCACCCATCGGAAACTTGGCGTGGCGGCTGCGGACTCAGTCCGCGGCCGCCCTGGTGGGGGGAGCAGGGTGATCCTTCACTGAGGGGGGCTCTCAGGCGGCCAGGCTAGCGATCGGGGCGCGCAATCTCAGGGCATGCCTATCTTTTTGGTGCTGGTCCGTGGTGTGGTTCCGTCATGTTGCACGGACCCCCGACCGGAAGTGCAGGGCTCCGTATCGGCAGCTGGAGCTGAGAGGAGTACTCTGGGGCCCTGCTAGCCCCCTTCAGGTAGGAGAATGACTCCGGACTTCCTTCAGGAAAGTCCAGAGTGATTCGCCCGCGTTTTGACGCTGGAGTGGAGACAGGGCCCCATTATTGGAGAATCCCGCCACTGATATTTTATACACCATGATAGTTGGAAATGAAATGAAATGAAAATCGCTTATTGTCATAAGTTGGCTTCAAATGAAGTTACTGTGAAAAGCCCCTAATCGCCACATTCCAGCGCTTGTTCGGGGAGGCTGGTACGGGAATTGAACCGTGCTGCTGGCCCGCCTTGGTCTGCTTTAAAAGCCAGCGATTTAGCCCAGTGTGCTAAACCAGCCCCGACACAGCCAGAGCAAAGCTATGCATTAAACTCAGCAGAGCAATAGCACTAAACCTAATGGGAAAGTTTAACTTGAGATCAGAAAAAAAGAGTGAAGTCAAAATGTTACTCACCGACTAAATAAGTTGAGCCAAAGATGAAAAAGCTGCATCAAGATTTGAAAGATACTAGACTTTCACTAATCCACTGAACAGCATGCAAGAGATCCATTTGCAGTGCTTGCATTACACAAAATTGAGAACAACTAGGTAATGTGTTTGCAGAAGCAAACTACTGTGCGATACTGGTCAGGCAGCAAAGTTAATGTTTCAGGTCATTGAACCAAAATGTCAATATGTGTTTCTCTCTCCACAGATGTTGCCTAGTTTGTTGCATATTTACCGAATTGTCTGTTTTTAACCAAAAGTATAGTTTTGTTCGAAGGCCACATGAAGGCTGAGATCTTCAAAGCAATTACATAGTGCCCAGGAGGCATTCCAGATGCGCATGACTTTTACTTTTTCACTATCACTTAAGAAATTGCCATTTCACAAGGCTCCCTAAACAGTAATCCATTGCCCAAGTTGGAAGCAATCTCATGTTACTTTGCGTGATCATTTCTGAGGTTGGTCATTCAGATTTTGGCACAATGACTCAATAGAATGTACAGTGCCGAAGGAGGCCATTGGGACCATCGAGTCTGCACCAGCCCTTGGAAAGAGCACCTTACCTAAGCCCACACCTCCACCCTATCCCCATATCCTAGTAATCCCACCTAACCTTTCTTGGACACTAAGGGTAATTTAGCGTGGCCAATCCAACTGACCTGCACATCTTTGGACTGTGGGAGGAAACTGGAGCACCCGGAGGAAACCCACGCAGACACAGGAGAGAGTGCAAACTCCACACAGACAGTGACCCAAGCCGGGAATCAATCCTGGGACCCTGGAGCTGTGAAGCAACTGTGCTAACCACTGAGCTACTGTGCCCCCATTAAACCTCTGAAACACAAAGGAACACATACAAAACAAGTGTGTCAGCTACAGGTACTTCCGGTGGCTGCCATGGGTTGAAAGGTCGCACATTTGGCAGTTCCCGCTCATGGTGGTCTTTTTGTGGATTTTACGCCGGACTGTTGTAGGAATTGTGTGAAGTCGGACTGTTGTAGGAATTTTGTGAATTAAAGGTGTAGAAGCAGGGTACTCGTAGTCTATGGAGCTGTGCCCCAGGGAAAATCGGAAAAAGAGAGGAATCGGAAGTTGGTGGCGAGTGAGGATCAGATTTTCAGTGTGGCAATGGCGAATGCGCAGGGTTTGGTCCCGCCAGCTCAGTTGTCGACGGACCAGTTGGTGACATTCTTGAATGAGAAGTTCTCCCAACAACGTAAGGAGTGTGCGGAGGACCGGCCCGGGCGGTGGACTCGATCAGGGCAGTGGTTGACCACGTGGAGGTGAGATTGACGGCCCAGGGACAGGCGAGCATGAGGAGCAGTCCACCTCGATGGCAGCGGAGATCGGGATGCAGGACCAGCAGAAGCTACTGTTGGAGAAAGTGGAGGACCTGGAGAACCGTTCAGAGGCAGAACATTCGGATCGTGGGTCTGCCAGAGGGGAAAGAAGGATCGGATGCTGGTGTGTATGTGGGGAAGATGCTGGAGATGCTGATGGGGGAAGGTGCATTCGACAAGCCGCTGGAGGTGGACCGGGCCACAGGACGATGTGGTACAATTACGTTGGTTCATGGACAAGGAACGCATTATGAGATGGGCCAGGCAGACAAAGCGGCGTGTGGGAAGATGCCGAGATCCGGGTGTACCAGGACTTGGGAGCAGAACTCGCAAAGAGGAGGAAGAGTTTTAATAAGGTCAAGTCGGCCTTATATGCGAAAGGAATAAAGTTCAGTCTGCTTTACCCGGCCCGTCGATGGGTGACCTATGAAGGTCGGGAGCTGTACTTTGGCTCGCCGGAGGACGTGGTGGACTTTATGAAAGACAATAAACTGACGGGAGAATGAAGACCTTGCACTTTTGACTGTGGGCAACTGAGCAATGTTTTGTAAAAACTTTAAACTTTCAACATTTAATTTGTGATGTCTGGAACGATGTTTGAGGCTTTGTATATATATATCGTCTTTCTTTTTCCGTTTTTCATCCGGTTCTGTTTGAGGTTAGTTGCCTAGATAATGCTTTGTTAAAGGAGATGGGGGTGGGCCTTTGTGCTCGGACCTTGGGAGGGATTGTTTGTTTGTTTTTGCTTCTTGCCAGTGTTTTGGGAGTTTGCATTAAGAGCGCGGCTGAGGGGAATCAGAGGGGGGGGGGATGCTAGGGGCGGGGGCTGCCAGGTTAGCTGGGAGGGCTAGTTCACGGAAGCATAGTGGGGGGGGGGGGGGGTGAGCTGAAGACCAACGTGGATGGGGGGTGGGGGGGGTAAGACTGCTGACGGGGAGGGGACTTTTAGGGTGGTAGAGGAGAAGAGCTGATGATGGTAGCTCCCGGAGTGCGGGCAAGGTGAGGTGCAGGGCATGGGCCAAGGGCTGGCCTAGGAGAGGCTATGGCTGATCGACAGGGATGGGGAGTAGGGTGTCCCCCGACCAGGTGGGTCACGTGGAATGTTCGTGAACTAAATAGGCTGGTCAAAAGAGCCCCTGTGTCCGCACACTGGAGGCAACTGAAGGCAGAAGGGCCATGCTGCAGGAGATACACTTAAAGCTGGGAGACCAGGTTAGATTGAGGAAGGGATGGGTCAGGCAGGTGTTTCACTTGGGATTGGACTTTAAAACAAGGGGGGTGGCAATTCTGGTCAACACAAAGGTGGCATTCGAGGTGGGGATGATAGAGGCAGACCCGCGGGGAAGATTTATTATGGTTAGCAGGAAGCTGGAGGGAATGGCTGTGGTGCTGGTGAATATATATGCCCCAAACTGGGATGATGTCGAGTTCGTTAGGAGGATGCTAGGGAAGATTCCGGACCTGGACGCGCATCGACTGATTATGGGGGTATGGGGGGTATTTGGGGGGGGGGGGGGGGGGATTGGATTTCAACACGGTCCTGGATCCGAGACTGGAACGGTCGAGTTCCAGGTCTTGAAAGGTGTCAGCAATGGCAAAAGAGCTGGGGGAGTTTATGGAGCGCATGGGAGGGGTGGATCAGTGGAGATTCGGGAGGCCAAGGAGTAAGGAGTTTTCATTCTACTCCCATGTGCACAAAGTGTACTCCAGGTTAGACTTTTTCGTGCTGGACAAAACGCTGTTGGCAGACGTGGTGGATACTGAATATTCAGCAATTGTGGTGTCGGGCCATGTCCCACACTGGATAGATCTGCAAGTGAGTAAAGGAAAGGCCCAGCTGCCGCAATGGAGGTTAGATGTAGGACTACTAGCGGAGGATGAGGTGTGTGAGCGGGTGAGGGAAGTCATTCAGGGGTACATAGAGGAATGATACGGGTGAGATCTCGGCAGGGGTGGTGTGGGAGGCACAGAAGGTGGTTATCGGGGGGGAAATCATCTCAATTCGGGCTCACAGGGAGAAGACTGAATGGACGGAGTTGGATAGGCTGGTAGGTGAACTTTTACAGGTGGACAGGAGGTATGCGGAGTCTCCGGATGAGGGGACTCCTGAAGGAGTGTCAGAGACTTCAATGGAATTTGGGCTCCTGTCCACAGATAAGGCAGAGGGGCAACTGAGGAGGGTAAAGGTGTATGAATATGGGGAAAAAGCCAGCAGGATGTTAGCGCATCAGCTGAGGAAACAGGAGGCGGAGAGAGAAATTGGGAAAGTAACAGGTCACTGAAAGGGGCAACACAGGTGGAGAAGGTAGTCAAGAAGGCATAAAGCATGCTTGCCTTCATTGGCCGGGGCATTGAGTATAAGAATTGGCAAGTCATGTTGCAGCTGTATAGAACCTTAGTTAGGCCACACTTGGAGTATAGTGTTCAATTCTGGTCGCCACACTACCAGAAGGATGTGGAGGCTTTAGAGAGGGTGCAGAAGAGATTTACCAGGATGTTGCCTGGTATGGAGGGCATTAGCTATGAGGAGCGGTTGAATAAACTCGGTTTGTTCTCACTGGAACGACGGAGGTTGAGGGGCGACCTGATAGAGACTTTTCCCCAGAGTAGAGGGGTCAATTACTAGGGGGCATAGGTTTAAGGTGAGAGGGGCAAGCTTTAGAGGAGATGTTCGAGGCAAGTTTTTAAAAAAATATATATACACAGAGGGTAGTGGGTGCCTGGAACTCGCTACTGGAGGTGGTGGTGGAAGCAGGGACGATAGTGACATTTAAGGGGCATCTTGACAAATACATGAATAGGATGGGAATAGAGGGATACAGACCCAGGAAGTGTAGAAGATTGTAGTTTAGTCGGGCAGCATGGTCGGCACGGGCTTGGAGGGCCGAAGGGCCTGTTCCTGTGCTGTACTTTTCTTTGTTTGTTTGTTCTAAAGAATAGAAGGGGGCAGGTAGTTGTGGACCCGGAGGGGGCGAACGATGTGTTTCGGGAATTTTATAGCTGACTTTATAGATCGAAACCATGGGAGGCCCAATCGGGCTTGGGGAGGTGATAGATGGACTGGGGGCGATGCAATCGGGTACAGCTCCGGGACCGGACAGATACCCGGTGGAGTTTTACAAAACGTTTTCTGGGTTACTGGGGCCACTCTTGGTAAAGGCCTTTAATGAGTCCAAAGAGCTGGGAGTGCTCCCCCCCAAACGCTGTTTCAGGCATCGATTTCCCTTATTTTGAAGCAGGATAAAGATCCAGAGAGCTGTGGATCATATAGGCCGATCTCTCTTTTGAATGTAGATGCGAAGTTGCTGGAAAATATCCTGGCCACACGTTTGGAGGACTGTGTCCCAGAGGTAATAGGGAGGACCAGACGGGATTTGTGAAGGAACGGCACTTAACATCCAACATTAAACGGCTCCTAAATGTTATAATGGTGCCAGCAGAGGGGCGTGAGGTTGAGGTGTGTAATTGATAATATGGAAAGATGTGTCATTTGAAACATGGAAGTCTGGCAATATCTGGTCAGAGTGTTGCTAACTTTTGGTTGGTTCAATTAGCTCTGTTATATAACCTTTGCTCTGGAGTCGCCAGGTATCTTTATGATACCGCCACGAGGTTCAAGTAATGATCAATAACTCAACACACCAATTAGTAAGATTCAAATCAAAGCACATTTATTATACACAGTAAATCACTACTCATGCATAAACTCTACTTTTTGTGTGACCCTGTCAAGAAGGACGATTTGAACTTGGGGGCTTTATAGTCCCCAGGGGCTTCCCGCCCTTTGGGGCGGACACCGTACCTGGTTTCAAGTGATTGGACTTCGTTCTAATCACTTGATTCGATTTCTCCAATGCTGGAGCGGTTCCCTGATCGTTGGGCGGTCTTTAAGTGTCCGTTAACCTCTTTTGTGTTGGCTCCTGCTGGCGCCGAGGAGTCTGGCTTGGCTTTGTTTATCTTAAAATGTTTCGATTGTTCCCGGGGATCGCTCATTAATATGTAGATGGCTGCTACATTACTATGCAGATGGCTGCTGGTTTCAGTGCTGTCTGGTTCCTTACAGGTCTTAATACACATGATTTCTGTATTTGCTACTCTTTGCCCGTGTTGGCTGAATTTCCCTTCAGCCTTTGCGGTTCTCCATTTTAAGTCTGGAAGTGGCCAACTCAGGTGGCTACAAGAGAAACATCAGAGAATGTAGGGAAAGATCCCATGAAGGGTTAACAGCAGCTGCAAAGAGCAGGAATATAAAATGCAGATTCCTTCTTCCAAACAGGCTTATAGCAAACAAACAGGATCTTTAGTATGAAGCTAAAAACAATGGCTCACACCTTCATTGAAATTAACCATCTTAGTAGGCATCTGGAAAAGCATGGATGAGGGTTTCAGTTGAGCTAGGTGATAAATGTAAACCTTTCAAGTTAGAACCAAGTGGATTTTTAGCATTACGCTAAAAGCAATGATTCACACCTTCATTGAAGTAAAATCAATAGATAGAAAAGAATGACTAGGGAGAAAAATATATCGGTGTGAAATTCTGCTAACACCAGGTAAATTAAAGAAAATTGGAGACCATCAGTCTACAAGAAACATAATTTAAAGCCAAAATCAAAGTCAAAATTATGAGCTGGGGACACAAATTGGAAAATAAAACTATAGAAATTACAGGAACCAAAATTTACACCCCTATTGAAACCAAAGCATTTTTGAATATCACAAAGGAACTTTGAACATCACAAAGAAAACAATGTAATCAGAGACCGGAGAGCTGAGGCCATGTCAAAATTAATACTTAGTTGTATTCAGAATGTTTCGATCAAAGATACTTTTTATAATCCAAGTGAAATAAAAGTTACTTTACAATAAAGCCATAAAAACGTAACTGTTAGAAAGAGACTATAAACCCAGAGACCAGAGCAGGAGCTACCAGAACTCAGAGAGAAGCAGAGAGGCGGAGAAGCAGAGAAGGAACAAGAGAAGCAAGCAGAGTCAGCTTACAGTCAGCTCGGTCATGAGAAAGGGACAGAGCCAAGCAGCCGAGCTAAAACAGCTAATACATCTAAGGAAGACCAGAATTTAAAGAGGAGGCAGAGTCAGCTCAGAGATAGCCAGCAGAGTCAGCCCTCACAGCTCGGTACATGGGAAAGATAGAACATAGCAACCGAGCTAAACAGTGAATACATCTAAAGAAGACCAGATTTTAAAAAGATTGTCAAGTTGGGCCTGAAGGTCCCTTCAACCAACCAGAAGGATCCAGAAGCAAGATCTTTTTACTTTTCTGTAAAGACAGTGATTGCATCTTTTAAAAAGAGAAAAAAATATATAATAATAAAATAACTTAAAAGTTTTAACCTGAAACAGTGGTTATTAGTCTACTTTACTTACTTAGCAATGCGGGACCCAGGATCGATGCTACTAAGTGGTAAGTAGATGAAATCTTCTGTGAAGGTATGGGTTGTACCGGGGGATAACTTGAAAACATAGTTTGACCCGAATAGCACCCACCGAAGCCTGCATAGGAGTCGGGGAGTGAGAATCCCTGTTCACCATTTAGAATGTCGGCCCTTTTTGGTATAGGGGGGGACTTCGGCCCTTTTTGGTATAGGGGGGACTTCTGTGGTGAGTTTTCAACAGGTGGTAGTAGCCATGGATGCAGAAAAGGTATTTGACCGGGTGGAGTGGAAGTACTTGTGGGATATCTTAGAAAGGTTGGGTTCGGGCAGGGATTTGTGGACTGGGTCCAGCTGCTATACCAGGCACTGGTGGCAAATGTAAGGATCAACCGGGTCCGGTTAAAATACTTTAGTTTGTTAGGGGACAAGACAGGGGTGTCCACTCTCCCCACTACGGTTTGCCCTGGCCATAGAGCCCTTGGCAATGGCCCTTAGGGCATAGAATGTTTGATGGGGATAGTTGGGGGGGGGGGACATAGGGTCTCGCTCTACGCAGATAATTTGCTCCTGTACATAACAGACCCGCTGGGGGGATGGCTGGAATTATGGTGATACTGGAAGAATTTGATCGGTTCTCAGGCTACAAGTTAAATATGGGTAAGAGCGAAGTGTTCACTGATATGTTATGTACTTTGGGATAACAGGCTGCAACTGGATGCAGCTTTAACCAAAAGATACTCCAGACCTTGAAGTTAGTTCAATCTGATTTATTGAACCAGTAGCACAGTTCTCTATGAGTTCGACTCTCTGCTAACCTAAGTGTGGTTACTCTGTCTGACTGAACCAGACTAGCTCTTAGCCACATGCTGGAGGTGTGATACCGTACGTACACCCTGACTCACTCTGTAGATGTTCATCAGTGGAAAGAGGTGGGTGTGAGTGCCTTGTGCCTTTTCTTGTGAGTTATCACCCCGGAGTGTCCTGCCTGCTCATTGGTCATGTCCTGTTCTGTGTTCATTAGCTGCCTGTCTGTATATTATCTGCATGTCTGTATATCATGACATCTCCCCTTTTTTCATTATGTTTTGTTGGCACATGGGAACGTACTTACATATGGTGGCATATATTAACATTTACAAGCGGTGGCATATGTAAACGTATTTACATGTGAAGACAGCTGTCTAATGTAAGAAAACAGAGCATAGCAACGGCAGTGAATTTCTTTTTAAACTAGGTTTCGTAGGGCCGTGGTGTGAGAGGCCAGGTTTGGGATGAACTTGCCCAGAAAATTGACCATGCCCAGGAAGCGCAACACCGCCTTGTCTTCAGGGACTTTCATGGCCTCGATGGCCTTGACCTTGTCAGTGTCCGGGCACACGCCCTGCTGAGAGATCTGGTCACCTAGGAACTAGAGTGTCGACATGCCAAAGCAACATTTGGACCTGTTCAGCTTCAGGATTTTGGCATGGACACGGCGGAATACCTGCTGAAGACGGGGAACATGCTCTTCAGGAGTCGTGGACCATATGATGATGTCGTCCACGTACACACGAACCCCTTCAATGCCCTCCATCATCTGCTCCATGTTGCGATGGAAGATCTCCGATGCCGAGACAATGCCAAACGGCATGCGATTATAGCAGTATCTGCCAAACAGTGTGTTGAAGGTGCAGAGTCTTTTGCTGGACTCAACCAGCTGGATTTGCCAAAATCCATGTGACGCATCTAACTTGGTGAAAAAATGTGCGTGTGCCATCTCACTGGCGAGTTCCTCCCACTTCGGGATGGGGTAGTGTTCACGCATTATATTCTTATTGAGATACTTGGGATCAATGCAGATGCGGTCTCCCGAAGGCTTTCTAACACATACCATCGAGCTGACCCAGTCAGTTTGGTTACCTTGGAAATGATGCCATGTTGGTGAAGATCCAGGAGCTGTGCCTTCAGGCGCTCCCTCAGTGGAGCCGGGACCTGGCGTGATGCGTGGACCACTGGTTTGGCATCAGGTCGTCGCAGAATCTTGTATCGATATGGCAGCATGCCCATCCCGTCGAACACATCCGGATACTGAGCGAGGATGTCGTCAATGCCGGCCTGAAGATCTACATTGGAGGATGTCGTTGTGTAAACCCGCTGCACGAGGTTCAGCTACTTGCAGGCATGCGCGCCAAGTAGGGATGCCCTGTCTGGCTTGACAATTTCAAAACATAACAGTGCATGGGTGCTCCGGTTGGAGACCAGTAGATGGCAGGATCCCAGTGCCCCGATGGCATTTCCGTTGTCGTCCTTGGTTTATTGAACCAGTAGCACAGTTCTCTGTGAGTTTGACTCTCTGCTAACCCAAGTGTGGTTACTCTGCCTGACGGAACCAGACTAGCTCCGAGCCACGTGCTGGAGGTGTGATACTGTACATACACCCTGACTCACTCTGTAGATGTTCATCAGTGGAAAGAGGCGGATGTGAGTGCATCGTGCCTTTTATAGTGAGATACCAACCCGAGTGACCCGAGTGTCCTGCCTGCTCATTGGTCATGTACTGTTCTCTGTGTTCATTAGCTGCCTGTCTGCATATCATTATCTGCATATCATGACATTCACGATCCAGGCACGGGGGCAGGAGGCGAGACTGAGGGAGTTACCGTTCAAAGTGGTGGGTAGGAGGTTTAGGTACCTGGGGATTCAGGTGGCTAGAGACTGGGGTCAGCTCCATAAGTTAAATCTCGGCAGGGTGGTCAAGCATATGAAAAGAGACTTCCACAGGTGGGACATGCTCCCGCTGTTATTGGTGGACAGGGTGCAGACTGTGAAGATGACAGTCCTCCCGAGGTTGCTGTTCGTTTTTCAATGTCTTCCAATTTTTATCCCCAAGGCTTTTTTCAGTAAGATGAACGCGGCGATCTCAGGTTTGTATGGGCTGGGAAGACCCAGAGGGTGAAGAAGGTACTTTTGAACAGGGAAGCAGGAAGGAGAGGGCCTCGCACAGTGGGGGCCGAGGTCACGGGGGGAAGCGGAGGTCAGCCAGAGTTTGCTGGCTTCTGGGAGTAGCATGGGGGGTGCAACTACGCTAGAAAGGGATCTAGCGGGGGGGGGGTTGCTGCTGGGGAGAGGGGGGAGCTGGTACGGGGTGGGGTGGTCGAGGCGGGAGGGCGCCGTCGGGGGGATATACGGGTACGTGGGAACCGGGTGAGGAGCTGGATTAAAAAAGGGGATGGTTAGTCGACAGGGGGGGGGGGGGGGGGGGGGGTAAAGAGCCCCCCAACCCGGCTGATCATGTGGAATGTGAGGGGGCTGAACGGGCCGATTAAAAGGGCACGGGTACTTGCACACCTAAAGAAATTAAAGACAGATGTGGTTATGCTGCATGAGACGCATTTGAAACTGATAGACCAGGTCAGACTACGCAAAGGATGGGTGGGGCAGGTGTTCCATTCGGGGTTAGATGTAAAAAATAGGGGGGTGGCTATATTAGTGGGGAAACGGGTACTGTCTGAGGCAAAGACCATAGTGGCGGATAGTGGGGGTAGATACGTGATGGTGAGTGGTAGATTGCAAGGGGAGGCGGTGGTTCTAGTGAACGTATATGCCCCGAACTGGGATGATGCAAATTTTATGAGGCGTATGTTGGGACGTATCCCGGACCTAGAGGCAGGAAAGTTGGTAATGGGGGGAGACTTCAATACGGTGCTGGACCCAGGGCTGGACAGATCGAGGTCCAGGACCAGGAGGAGGCCGGCTGCAGCTAGGGTGCTCAAGGACTTTATGGAGCAGATGGGAGGAGTAGACCCCTGGAGATTTAGCAGGCCTAGGAGTAAGGAGTTCTAGTTTTTCTCCTATGTTCATAAAGTATATTCACGGATAGACTTTTTTGTTTTGGGAAGGGCATTGATCCCGAAGGTGACAGGGATGGAGTACACGGCCATAGCTATCTCGGACCACGCTCCACATTGGGTGGACCTGGAGATAGGAGAGGAAAAAGAACAGCACCCACCCTGGAGAATGGACATGGGATTATTGGCGGATGAGGGGGTATGTTTAAGGGTGAGGGCATGTATTGAAAGGTACTTGGAGCTTAATGACAATGGGGAGGTTCAGGTGGGAGTGGTCTGGGAGGCGTTGAAGGCAGTGGTTAGAGGGGAGCTGATATCTATCAGGGCACATAAAGGAAAGCAGGAGGGTAGGGAAAGGGAGCAGTTGCTGAAAGAACTTTTGAGGGTGGACAGACAATATGCGGAGGCACCGGAGGAGGGACTGTACAGGGAAAGACAAAGGCTACATGTAGAATTTGACTTGTTGACTACAGGTAATGCAGAGGCACAATGGAGGAGGGCACAGGGTGTACAGTACGAATATGGAGAGAAGGCGAGCCGGTTGCTGGCCCACCAACTGAGGAAGAGGGGAGCAGCGAGGGAGATAGGGGGGTGAGAGATGGAGCAGGGAGCGGAGAGAGTGAATGGGGTGTTCAAGGCATTCTACGAAAGATTATATAAAGCTCAGCCCCCGGAAGGGAAGGAGAGAATGATGTGCTTTCTGGATCAGCTGGAATTCCCTAAGGTGGAGGAACAGGAGAGGGCAGGACTGGGAGCACAGATTGAGATGGAGGAGGTAGTGAAAGGGATTGGGAGCATGCAGGCGGGGAAGGCCCCGGGACCAGATGGATTCCCGGTGGAATTTTATAGGAGGTATATGGACTTGCTGGCCCCGCTTTTGACGAGAACCTTTAATGAGGCTAGGGAAAGGGGGCAGCTGCCCCCGACTATGCCAGAGGCAACGATATCGCTCCTCTTAAAGAAGGAAAAAGACCCGCTGCAATGCAGGTCCTATAGGCCTATTTCCCTTTTAAACGTGGATGCTAAGATTCTGGCCAAGGTGATGGCGGCGAGGATAGAGGACTGTGTCCCGGAGGTGGTCCATGAGGACCAAACCGGGTTTGTGAAGGGGAGACAGCTGAACATGAACATACGAAGGTTGCTAGGGGTAATGATGATGCCCCCGCCAGAGGGGGAAGCGGAGATAGTGGTGGCGATGGATGACGAGAAAGCATTCGACAGAGTGGAGTGGGATTATCTGTGGGAGGTGCTGAGGAGATTTGGCTTTGGAGATGGGTATATCGGATGGGTACAGTTGCTGTATAGGGCCCCGATGGAGAGTGTGGTCAAGAATGGACGGAGGTCTGATTATTTCCGGCTTCACAGAGGGACGAGGCAGGGGTATCCCCTGTCTCCGTTGTTGTTTGCATTGGCGATTGAGCCCCTGGCCATAGCACTGAGGGGTTCCAGGAAGTGGAGGGGTGTTTGGGGGGGGGGGGGGGAAAAGAGAAGAACACCGGGTATCTTTGTATGCGGATGATTTGTTGTTGCATGTTGCGGACCCGGTGGAGGGGATGCCAGAGATAATGCGGATACTTGGGGAGTTTGGGGATTTCTCGGGGTACAAATTGAACATGGGGAAAAGTGAGTTGTTTGTGGTGCATCCGGGGGAGCAGAGCAGGGAAATAGAGGATTTACCGCTGAGGAAGGTAACAAGAGACTTCCGGTACTTAGGGATTCAGATAGCCAAGAATTGGGGAACCTTACACCGGCTTAATTTAACACGATTGGTGGAACAGATGGAGGAGGATTTCAAGAGATGGGATATGGTGTCCCTGTCACTGGCAGGTAGGGTGCAGGCGGTTAAAATGGTGGTTCTCCCAAGATTCCTCTGTGTTTCAGTGCCTCCCTGTGATGGTCACGAAGGCTTTTTTTTTTTTTTAAAGAGAATTGAGAAAAGTATTATGAGTTTTGTGTGGGCCGGGAAGACCCCGAGAGTGAGGAGGGGGTTCTTGCAGCGTAGTAGAGATAGGGGGGGGCTGGCACTACCGAGCCTAAACGATTATTACTGGGCCGCCAATATCTCAATGGTGTGTAAGTGGATGGGAGAAGGGGAGGGAGCGGCGTGGAAGAGATTGGAGAGGGCATCCTGCAAGGGGACCAGCCTACAAGCAATGGTGACGGCACCGTTGTCGTTCTCACCGAAGAAATACACCACAAGCCCAGTGGTGGTGGCAACACTAAAAATTTGGGGGCAGTGGAGACGGCATAGGGGAAGGACGGGAGCCTCGGTGCGGTCCCCGATAAGAAATAACCATAGGTTTGTTCCGGGGAGAATGGATGGGGGATTTGGAGTATGGCAAAGAGCTGGGGTAGTACAACTGAGAGATCTGTTCCTGGATGGGACGTTTGCAAGTATGGGAGCGCTGACGGAAAAGTATGGGTTGCCCCAAGGGAATGCGTTTAGGTATATGCAACTGAGGGCGTTTGCGAGGCAACAGGTGAGGGAATTCCCGCAGCTTCCGACGCAGGAGGTGCAAGATAGAGTGATCTCGGAGACATGGGTGGGGGATGGTAGGGTGTCAGATATATATAGGGAAATGAGGCACGAGGGGGAGATCATGATAGATGAGCTGAAAGGGAAATGGGAGGAAGAGATCGAAGAGGGGCTATGGGCTGATGCCCTACGTAGGGTAAACTCGTCGTCCTCGTGTGCCAGGCTAAGCTTGATACAATTTAAGGTTTTACACAGGGCGCATATGACTGGAGCACGGCTCAGTAAATTTTTCTGGGTAGAGGATAGGTGTGCGAGATGCTCGAGAAGCCCAGCGAATCAAACCCATATGTTCATAGAACATAGAAAATACAGCACAGAACAGGCCCTTCGGCCCACGATGTTGTGCCGAAGCTTTGTCCTAGATTAATCATAGATTATCATTGAATCTACAGTGCAGAAGGAGGCCATTCGGCCCCCCCCCCCGAGCCTGCACCAGCCCCCGGAAAGAGCACCCCACCCAAACCCAACACCTCCACCCAACACCAAGGGCAATTTGGACATTAAGGGCAATTTATCATTGGCCAATTCACCTAACCCGCACATCTTTGGACTGTGGGAGGAAACCGGAGCACCCGGAGGAAACCCACGCAGACACGGGGAGGACGTGCAGACTCCGCACAGACAATGACCCAAGCTGGAATCGAACCTGGGACCATGGAGCTGTGAAGCAATTGTGCTATCCACAATGCTACCGTGCTGCCCTTAAGAATAAATAAATCTACACTATATCATTTTCCCGTAATCCATGTACCTATCCAACAGCTGCATGAAGGTCCCTAATGTTTCCGACTCAACTACTTCCACAGGCAGTGCATTCCATGCCCCCACTACTCTCTGGGTAAAGAACCTACCTCTGATATCCCTCCTATATCTTCCACCTTTCACCTTAAATTTATGTCCCCTTGTAATGGTGTGTTCCACCTGGGGAAAAAGTCTCTGACTGTCTACTCTATCTATTCCCCTGATCATCTTATAAACCTCTATCAAGTCGCCCCTCATCCTTCTCCGCTCTAATGAGAAAAGGCCTAGCACCCTCAACCTTTCCTCGTAAGACCTACTCTCCATTCCAGGCAACATCCTGGTAAATCTTCTTTGCACCTTTTCCAGAGCTTCCACATCCTTCCTAAAATGAGGCGACCAGAACTGTACACAGTACTCCAAATGTGGCCTTACCAAAGTTTTGTACAGCTGCATCATCACCTCACGGCTCTTAAATTCAATCCCTCTGTTAATGAACGCGAGCACACCATAGGCCTTCTTCACAGTTCTATCCACTTGAGTGGCAACTTTCAAAGATGTATGAACATAGACCCCAAGGTCTCTCTGCTCCTCCACAATGCCAAGAACTCTACCGTTAACCCTGTAAACCCTGTTCTGGTCATGTCCGGTAATGTCTGACTAACTGGATTGAATTTTGAGTAGGTAACAAACAATAAGAGTCAAGTGAATCCCAGTTAATGCCCACCACCTGTCTATGATTAAATAATTATTCAATTAACAGAGTTTTTTCCTCTTTAATTAAAAATTAGAACCCATTTTGTACAACCAAAATTTCAAAATAAATTGCGTTTAAAATCTACATATTCTGTAGAATTTACATCGAGAGATCGCTTCCCTCTAGGACTGCCAACTACTCTTCTGTACATGCATTTTTGAAATTCAGACAGTTGATGATTTACATTCATCGATTTGAAATCTCCTTTCACTTCCAGGCTTGTTTCAAGCTAGCAAAGTAAACCTAATCTTTCTTACTTTCACTTTATCCTACAATGAATGATTACACAGTACATCCCCTTGTACAGAATCTTACTTACAATTTTGGCAAATAGAGTCCCATATCCACAGCCGCCGCAATAGTTAGCGTGCCAGCAGCTAAAGTATTTCTAACAACCTTTAGGTTCTAAGCTTTCCAAACTAAGAACATTTCCTATTTTCATCCATTTAAAATATGAAACAGGCTGCACTAGGATATCCATCAGGAAGACTTGCGTGTGAACAAAAAACAGCCTCCTACTCTCAAGATGTTTATTTTAATGTCTTATTTTCCCTTAAAATATTCTGAACTTAGTATTTCCTTGTAATATTTTGCGCCAAACATCAAACTAGCACCCGGTCCAGCCTCGAGTGCCCAGCCAGTTCAACTGATCAATCAAGGTTTGCAATTGCTATCTCTTCTTTAGAGTTATCATTCTGCAAGGATCTGGCACATTTAACATGGGACACGCTAAAAATTGGATTGCTAATATAAAGTTATTCCAAACCTACTCTGTTTATTATCAAAAACAATAGGGGCGGCATGTGGCGCAGTGGTTAGCAATGGGACTGTTGCGCTGAGGACCCGGGTTCAAATCCCAGCCCTGGGTCACTCTGTGTGGAGTTTGCATATTCGCCCCATGTCTGCGTGGGTTTCACCCCCACAACCCAAAGATTTGCTGGTTAGGTGGAGTGGCCACGCTAAATTGCCCTTTAATTGGAAAAATAATTGGGTACTCTTAAAAAAAAAATTTAAATATCAAAAACATTTCCGTTCAAAGCCATACAAGCCTTCCATAGCCTTCGCGGGTAGAGAATTTCAAAGATTCACAACTCTGAGTAAGAAAGTTTCTCCTCATCTCAGTCCTAAGTGGCTTCTTCCTTATTTTGAAATTGTCCCCTCTGGTTCTACATTCCCCAACCAGGGGAAACATCTTGTCTACACCTACCCTATCTAATACTTATAGGCTTCAATGAGATCACATGTCATTCTTCAAAACTCTAGAAAATACAGTCCCAGTTTCCCAAATCTTTCATAGGTCAATCTCATCATCCCAAGGTCAATCTCACCATCCCAAGAACAAGTCTGATAAATCTTTGCTGCTCTCCCAGTTTGGTAAAAATATCCTTTCTACGGTGAGGGGACCATAATTGTTCTATATGCAATCGAGGCAAGACTTTACTACCCTTGTAGTTAAATCATCTTGCGATAAAAGCTAACATACTTCCTAATTGTTTGCTGCGTCTGCACGTTAGCTTCCAGCCACTTGCCGACAAGGACACCCAGATCCCATTGAACATCCACACTAATTGCTCACCACTTTGCACATTTATTCCTCCTGCCAAAGTAAATAACCTCATTTTTTTTTTTTAATAAACGTTATTCTCCATCTACCCAAGCGTTCCTGCCCAATTACCAAGTCTGTCAAAACCCCTCGAAGCTGCTTTGTGTCTTCCTCATGATACACATTTCGACTTGGCTTGTCATCCACGAACTTGAAGTATTACATTTGGTCCCTACATCCAAATCATGGATATATATTGTGAAACCTGGGGCCCCAATACTGATCCTTGTGGTATCCCACTTGCCGCAGCATGCCAATGCGAGAACAAATTATTTATTTTTACTGTTTTCTACCTGTTAGCCAATCCATGTCAATATATTACCTCCTACCCCATTTGCGAACCAACCTCATGTGGGGACTTTATTGGAAGTCTTCTGAAAATCCAAAAACACTGTCGACTTTAACCAACTCTGTCAGTAACACCCTCTAAATACTACAGCAGGTTAATCAAACATGATTTTCCATTCATAAATCCATGTTGACTATGCCCAATCAATCAAATCACTTGTGTCCACCGTGGGCAGCATAGTGACACAGTAGTTAGCACTGCTGCCTCACAGCACCTGGGGTCCAGGTTCAATTCTGACCTTGGATGACTGTCTCTGTGGTGTTTGCACTTACCCCCAGTGTCTGTGTGGATTTCCTCCAGGTGCTCTGGTTTCCTCCCACAGTCACAAAGGGTTAGAAAAATTGGCAATGTTAAAATTGCCCCCCCGAGTGTCCAAAGGTTAGTTGGGATCATGGGGATAGGGTGGGAGTGTGGGCCCAGGTGGGTGCTTTCAGATGGTTGGTGCTGACTTGATGGGGCGAATGGCCTCAGTCTGCACTGTACGGATTCTATTCTATGAACATTATGATTCCAGCACTTTTCCTACTAATGATGGAGGTTACCAAGACTGTAGTTCTCAGTTTCCCCTCTCCATCCCTTCTTAAATTGTGGGGTGGCATTTTCTACCTTCCAATCTGCAGGAACCGTTCCAGAATCTATAGCATTTTGGAAGATGATCACCAGTGCATCAAATATTTTCATAGTTACCTCTTTCAACACTCTGGGATGTAGAATAAACATGCATCAAGAAGATGCATTTACAATATCAATAAAACACTGCAGGGTTGATTTTTGGTTGAACTATAGCTAATTTCAGTACAACAGATCTCACTGAAAAATACTATTCCCTGGAAGCATCAGTCAGGCTACTGTTGCTGCTTTTCTGGGCAATTTCAGGAACGCCTTCAAACTTCACAACCATGAGGACGTCTTCTGTCAGTGGATGTTTTCTGTCAGTCAGAATGATCATTGTGAGATTGTCCTCTTGCACTATCAAAGGTCCCTCCCCCAATGCATGACTGTCCTTTCCGGACCCACTAGCAGTGCTTGCACTGCATTTTCTTTGCTCACTCTTGCATCCCATTCTGCCTGTCCATGGATATTACTTCTTGGCCATCATCGATGTCCCACAATTGTTGTTCCCTTCATTCATTGGGATCCTCTGAAGTATGTAACTCAAGGACCAAATGTTGGGTAATTTGCCTTTTAATATGTTAGCCCTGATCGGTTTGTCATGATCACTCACTCCAGCCCTTGATCTACTTTTCTGTTACTCAAAACCATCACCGAACATGACTACTTGAGATACAAGGTGCCTCATTTACCTAAAGTATCAGCTACTCAGAATTTAACATTTTGTAATGAATTTGTTAGTCATGAGGATTAAACCCAATAGTTTTGATTACCACACTTGACAAGTACTTTGTTACCATCATGACCTTGCCAGGTACTTTTCCATTCTCTGTGATCTTCCCTTTATAATACAACAAATCTCCTGAATTATATTGCCTCAGGTAGTCTTATATTATACCCTCTTCAAACTTTCTAACACCACAGCTTTGATGAAAGCCACCTCTTAATGTAAAGTATTCAAATATGCAGGGAAACATATAGAATTTAGAATCATAGAATTTACAGTGCAGAAGGAAGCCATTCGGCCTATCAAGTCTGCACTGGCCCTTACAAAGAGCACCCTACTGAAACCCACATATCTACCCTATCCCCGTAACCGCGACTTAACCTTTTTTGGACACGAAGGGCAATTTAGAATGGCCAATCCACCCAACCCGCACATCCTTGGACCGTGGGAGGAAACCCACGCAGACACGGGGAGAACGCGCAGACTCCGCAGACAGCGACCCAGCTGGGAATCGAACCATACAAGTGCAGTACCTTATAAAGCAGGAGGAAAACAGTGCAGAAGGCAATTTGGAACTTTACCCAGACTAATTGATAGGGGCGAAACACTCCAACCATTAGGAGTTAATTCTTTACATGAGTGTAGTTGTCAACTTGCAGTTTGGTTTGAGCTAATATTTCATGCATTACAGCTTGATTCCTTTCAGAGTCAACTGCTGAAAGGACATTCAGCTAGGGTATTTTTTAACCACGATGTTCATGTTTTCAAACATCTCTGAACTTGGCTTCAGAAATTTCCCATTATCAGTCAGAAATCTTGTTAGTGCCCCAAATCAAGCCTTATTCACTTCTACACGATTGCTTCTAGGATAACCTCTTGTATTATTGCAGGAAGTCTCTGATCTAGGTTTACAAATATAGAATAAAATTATGTCTTTGCCCCATACCTTTAGATCCATGGCAAGTGGAAGGCTTACACAGGACATCAACTTTTTAAAAAAGTTTTTCACTGTTCTCACCAATCTATTCACCTCATATTCTTCAACCATACCTCCAACCTTTAACAAGATTTTTAATCTTTGACAAATAGGGAGTGTATGTGACCTCACTGTATTGTCAATGCCAAATCTAAGTACTTTTTTTATATTCCTTAACCATGCACCAATCCTACTTTGTGAATCAATGTAACATTTTAACCACTGTTCTATGTATTCCATGTACTGTTCCATACGTTGTTTCCTCTTTGATAGGGGCACTACTTTCATTCAGATATCCATCTCATCCTTACATTGGTCATATGGTTCAGATGCCAAAAAAAGAGGGTAATCATATCCTGATAACTCAAAACTTACTTACCACTACAAGGGTTAGTTTTTGTCTGAAATGTTTATAAGTTTCCAACCTTCATCTTTAGGCAACCATCCTCTGCTACACAGGAAATCCAGGTAGTGAAGGATAAAACTGGAGCCTATCTTTGCAAACATGTTTATTTACAGATTTTAAATAATTATCAGAAGGATTGAAGAATAATGTTTCCCACCCAGCCAGTAGTGGGGGTCTAAAACTCATTGCCTGAAAGAGAGAGGAATCCTCAACACATTTTTTAAAAACACCTGGATGTGCACCTCAGGTGATTACCTGCAAGGCTTAGGATCAAGAGCTGGAAGATGGGTTTAGATCAAATAGCATTTTTCAGCTGTGGGGTGAAAGCCCGTTTCCATGCCTTTATGACAGCCCAATGTAAACAAATCTAATATCTGACATAAAAACAGAAAATGCTGGGAAGAAAATCAACAAGTCTGGCAGCATCTGTGGAGAGAAATCAGTTAACATTGAGCCTGTATAACTTCTTCAAAGCTCAGACCAGCAGCAGCAGAAAGTACGTTGGTGGTCCCCCAGCTTCAACACCAAGGAAGGAGAAAAAAGCTCCATTCCCAGTGGCTATTTAGTGATGCTTTGCTGAAAACTGCAAGATTCTACCGGATCAAGCTTGACCGTGCTGCTTTTCATTATCTATAGCCTATCAATGCACTTTAGTTTCACATATGAAGAATTACAAAATACCACGGAGTAGATTGTAAATCTTGAGGGGAAGTAACCTAGAAGGAAACAAAATTCTGTTTAAAATGAATGACAATGGTCAAATTTGGATTATGGCAATCTCCTAAGCCCCTCTATCCTCCTTTACAGACACTGCTTAAAACTTACCTCTGACAAAGCTTTTGGTCAAAGTATCTCCCTACTTGGCTTTGAGTCGAATTGAGTTCCATATCATTCCATGAAGCACTTCAAGATGTTTTATTATGTTAACAGTCCCAAGTTGCTGTTGCTTAGCACCATGATAGACACAGCTAATGTCAGCTGTGGCTCAATTGGTAGCACTCTTGCCTATCAGAAGGTTATGGATTTAAAATCCACTCCAGAAACTTGGGCACAAAATTTAAAATTCACTCTCCAGTCCACTTAAGTAAATGCTACACTGTTAGAAATGCTTTATTTCAAATGACACATTAAAGTGAGGCTACGTCTGCTTTCAAGTGGACATAAAAGACCATGGCACTATTCTGAAATTACCCTGAATGTAATAGCCAATGTTTATACCTCAATCAACATCATTGTGGGAGCTTGCTGTGTACAAATAGCCACATTTCTTAAATTATAATGGCTACACTTCATGGGCTGTTAAATCTTTTTTCCCCTTACATTAAATGCCAACACTGCTGGAATCTTAAAAGTCCAATAATAGGATCCTAATCATCTACAACGCCATGTACATAGTAAATCTTAATGTCGAGAGGAGGATTTACAAACAGTGATTCCAAGCAGCGGCACAAATGAAATCTGGGTAAGAGGTCACGTCAGGACACAAAGATATCAGCAATGTGAATAGAACACGTGGATTCTGGTTATGTTTACAAGTAACTGAAAATAATAGGACGCAGAGTCATTGTGTACACCAAACAGCTGATTGTAAATTGGTTACGGCATTAAATGTTACCTGTGCCAAATTTTAACTTCGACAAATTTTAACTTTGACTAAAAATAATATACATGTAAAAAGAAAGCCTTAGACGAAAAAACATTTTATTCGTGGTTAAAAATATATATTTTTTTCAATTAATGCAAATATTTGCATTGCCCGGATCAAGTAATAGAACATTTGTCGAGTAAAAACTTTATATTTATTCGTGTGCGTGTTATTTTCTCATGACTAAATTTGTTAAATGTTTAGCTTTGTATTTGGCCGATTGTGACCTAGTTTGAGATTGCCCTCCACACCCCCACCAACCACTTCCTCTTCCTTCCATGTCCTCGACCTGCACTAAACCCAAAGCGCTAAATTTAAAATCAACAATAATAAAAATGTAGACGGGCTGGGGAACGCAGATGGAAGAACAGGGGTCGAATAAAAAGGCCTCTGTCCTTGCCGCAGGCGGCACACAAAGCACTGGCACAGGCTTCATGTGACTGACTGCAGCGAAATGGATTCTGGGTTCAGCCCTCATTCCGATCGCTGAGCCTTTTTCTTTCTTCAAAGTCCATTTTTAAAAATTAAAAATAAACCTCAAGAGGAACCCTCTGACCGGCTCCCCGCTCGTGGAGACGGAAATACACCCGCCTCCCCTTTAAAAAGCCTGAATTCCTCTTCGACCCAAGTCATCTCTCCCTCCCCCACCACTATCTCTCTTCAGCGACCGAGAGGGAAACACCGGCCTCTTTTTTTTTTTTAAAATCCATTCCGTTGTTATTGCTTTTTTGTTTCCTTATTTTCCCCCTTACCATTTCCGTACTTTTTCGATAGCTGCCATAACCCGTTTGATGTCATCCTTGGCCCTGCTCCTGGTCTCGGCCCGCACCGACCTGCCGGACATGGTGAATTGTGAAGAGCCCGAAAGGCCAAGCGCCGCCACACAAAAGCGAGCGAAGCAAACTCTCCCCGCCGCTCGAGCCGCGCCGCCTGACTGCGACTGCGTACTCGCCCGGCGCGCGCGCGCTGCGAGGAGAGCCGCGTGAACAAAGGCGGCGCCTATCGCGAGATCTCATTCCCCACGCCCCGCCCCGCCCCGGCCACGCGCCGCGAACCTTCCAGATAACCTTCCGGCCGGTTGTCGCGGATGCCATTTCAACTTTGAAATCCGTCCCGGTTCTGCTCCCTGGGCGGCTCAGCGTTACCGAGTATTCTTGCTGGATTTCAAATGGGAAAACTACATTTTAGAAAAGCGCGTTTCAGTCGCAGACCGTTGATGAATAGTGAGAAACGGCTCCCTCTCTTGGGGCACGTCAAGAGCCCTAGGGCACTGAAATTCAAAATAATGGGCAAAGGGAGTAGAAGTGATGTGAGGAAAACGTTTTGGAGCCTGGGACGAACTTCCTGAAAAGTGCTGGAGGCAGGTTTGGTCAAGGTATTCAAAAGGAAATTGATTTCTATCTATAAAATCATGTGCAAGGTCACAGGGATAAGGCAGAATTAGGTGGGTGCTATTTCAGTGAGTCAGTGCAGTCTCGATGGGCTGAATGGCCTCGTTCACCACTGTAGAAATTCTGATTCTCTGACCAATCCATGCAGTGGGATTTTCTGAGAAATATAAAAACTCATGTTACAAACTCAAAGTAAAGGTATTTGTCGTAATATGGTGTCTGACTGTCAGTCGCAGACCGAGATGAATAGTGAGAAACGGCTCCCTCTCTTGGAGCACGTCAAGAGCCCCACTATTCGTCACTATTCGTCTCGGTCTCTGACTGTGAGATGTGGCAGGTCCGGGAGGCTTCCAGCATCCCGGATGGCTTCATCTGCAGAAAGTGCACCCAACTGGAGCTCCTCACAGACCGCATGGTTCGGTTGGAGCAGCAATTGGATGCACTTAGGAGCATGCAGGTGGCGGAAAGCGTCATAGATCGCAGTTATGTAAATGTGGTCACACCCAAGGTGCAGGCAGAGAAATGGGTGACCACCAGAAAGGGCAGGCAGTCAGTGCAGGAATCCCCTGTGGTTGTCCCCCTCTTGAACAGGTATACCCCTTTGGATACTGTCGGGGGGGATAGCCTATCAGGGGAAAACAGCAACAGCCAGAGCAGTGACACCACGGCTAGCTCTGATGTTCAGAAGGGAGGGTCAAAGCGCAGCAGAGCAATAGTAATAGGGGACTCTATAGTCAGGGGCACAGATAGGCGCTTCTGTGGACGTGAAAGAGACTCCAGGATGGTATGTTGCCTCCCTGGTGCCAGGGTCCAGGATGTCTCCAAACGGGTAGAGGGCATCCTGAAGGGGGAGGGCAAACAGGCAGAGGTCGTTGTACATATTGGTACTAACGACATAGGCAGGAAGGGGCATGAGGTCCTGCAGCAGGAGTTCAGGGAGCTAGGCAGAAAGTTAAAAGATAGGACCTCTAGGGTTGTAATCTCGGGATTACTCCCTGTGCCACGTGCCAGTGAGGCTGGAAATAGGAAGATAGAGCAGCTAAACACGTGGCTAAACAGCTGGTGTAGGAGGGAGGGTTTCCGTTATCTGGACCACTGGGAGCTCTTCCGGGGCAGGTGTGACCTATATAAGAAGGACGGGTTGCATCTAAACCGGAGAGGCATAAATATCCTGGCCGCGAGGTTTGCTAGTGTCACACGGGAGGGTTTAAACTAGTATGGCAGGGGGGTGGGCACGGGAGCAATAGGTCAGAAGGTGAGAGCATTGAGGGAGAACTAGGGAATAGGGACAGTGGGGCTCTGAGGCAGAGCAGACAGGGAGCAGTTGCTGAACACAGCGGGTCTGGTGGCCTGAAGTGCATATGTTTTAATGCAAGAAGTATTACGGGTAAGGCAGATGAACTTAGAGCTTGGATTAGTACTTGGAACTATGATGTTGTTGCCATTACAGAGACCTGGTTGAGGGAAGGGCAGGATTGGCAGCTAAACGTTCCAGGATTTAGATGTTTCAGGCGGGATAGAGGGGGATGTAAAAGGGGAGGCGGAGTTGCGCTACTGGTTCGGGAGAATATCACAGCTGTACTGCGGGAGGACACCTCAGAGGGCAGTGAGGCTATATGGGTAGAGATCAGGAATAAGAAGGGTGCAGTCACAATGTTGGGGGTTTACTACAGGCCTCCCAACAGCCAGCGGGAGATAGGTAGACAGATTTTGGAAAAGAGTAAAAACAACAGGGTTGTGGTGATGGGAGACTTTAACTTCCCCAATATTGACTGGGACTCACTTAGTGCCAGGGGCTTAGACGGGGCGGAGTTTGTAAGGAGCAACCAGGAGGGCTTCTTAAAACAATATGTAGACAGTCCAACTAGGGAAGGGGCAGTACTGGACCTGGTATTGGGGAATGAGCCCGGCCAGGTGGTAGATGTTTCAGTAGGGGAGCATTTCGGTACCAGTGACCACAATTCAATAAGTTTTAAAGTACTGGTGGACAAGGATAAGAGTGGTCCTAGGATGAATGTGCGAAATTGGGGGAAGGCTAATTATAACAATATTAGGCGGGAACTGAAGAACATAGATTGGGGGCGGATGTTTGAGGGCAAATCAACATCTGACATGTGGGAGGCTTTCAAGTGTCAGTTGAAAGGAATTCAGGACCGGCATGTTCCTGTGAGGAAGAAGGATAAATACGGCAATTTTCGGGAACCTTGGATAACGAGAGATATTGTAGGCCTCGTCAAAAAGAAAAAGGAGGCATTTGTCAGGGCTAAAAGGCTGGGAACAGACAAAGCCTGCATGGAATATAAGGAAAGTAGGAAGGAACTTAAGCAAGGAGTCAGGAGGGCTAGAAGGGGTCACGAAAAGTCATTGGCAAATAGGGTTAAGGAAAATCCCAAGGCTTTTTACACGTACATAAAAAGCAAGAGGGTTGCCAGGGAAAGGGTTGGCCCACTGAAGGATAGGCAAGGGAATCTATGTGTGGAGCCAGAGGAAATGGGCGAGGTACTAAATGAATACTTTGCATCAGTATTCACCAAAGAGAAGAAATTGGTAGATGTTGAGTCTGGAGAAGGGTGTGTAGATAGCCTGGGTCACATTGAGATCCAAAAAGACGAAGTGTTGGGTGTCTTAAAAAAATTAAGGTAGATAAGTCCCCAGGGCCTGATGGGATCTATCCCAGAATACTGAAGGAGGCTGGAGAGGAAATTGCTGAGGCCTTGACAGAAATCTTTGGATCCTCGCTGTCTTCAGGGAATGTCCCGGAGGACTGGAGAATAGCCAATGTTGTTCCTCGGTTTAAGAAGGGTAGCAAGGATAATCCAGGGAACTATAGGCCGGTGAGCCTTACTTCAGTGGTAGGGAAATTACTGGAGAGAATTTTTCGAGACAGGATCTACTCCCATTTGGAAGCAAATGGACGTATTAGTGAGAGGCAGCATGGTTTTGTGAAGGGGAGGTCGTGTCTCACTAACTTGATAGAGTTTTTCGAGGAGGTCACTAAGATGATTGATGCAGGTAGGGCAGTGGATGTTGTCTATATGGACTTCAGTAAGGCCTTTGACAAGGTCCCTCATGGTAGACTAGTACAAAAGGTGAAGTCACACGGGATCAGGGGTGAGCTGGCAAGGTGGATACAGAACTGGCTAGGCCATAGAAGGCAGAGAGTAGCAATGGAAGGATGCTTTTCTCATTGGAGGGCTGTGACCAGTGGTGTTCCACAGGGATCAGTGCTGGGACCTTTGCTCTTTGTAGTATATATAAATGATTTGGAGGAAAATGTAACTGGTCTGATTAGTAAGTTTGCAGACGACACAAAGGTTGGTGGAATTGCGATGAGGACTGTCAGAGGATACAGCAGGATTTAGATTGTTTGGAGACTTGGGCGGAGAGATGGCAGATGGAGTTTAATCCGGACAAATGTGAGGTAATGCATTTTGGAAGGTCTAATGCAGGTAGGGAATATACAGTAAATGGTAGAACCCTCAAGAGTATTGAAAGTCAAAGAGATCTAGGAGTACAGGTCCACAGGTCATTGAAAGGGGCAACACAGGTGGAGAAGGTAGTCAAGAAGGCATACGGCATGCTTGCCTTCATTGGCCGGGGCATTGAGTATAAGAATTGGCAAGTCACGTTGCAGCTGTATAGAACCTTAGTTAGGCCACACTTGGAGTATAGTGTTCAATTCTGGTCGCCACACTACCAGAAGGATGTGGAGGCTTTGGAGAGGGTGCAGAAGAGATTTACCAGAATGTTGCCTGGTATCGAGGGCATTAGCTATGAGGAGCGGTTGAATAAACTCGGTTTGTTCTCACTGGAACGAAGGAAGTTGAGGGGAGACCTGATAGAGGTTTACAGAATTATGAGGGGCATAGACAGAGTGGATAGTCAGAGGCTTTTCCCCAGGGTAGAGGGGTCAATTACTAGGGGGCATAGGTTTAAGGTGAGAGGGGCAAGGTTTAGAGTAGATGTACGAGGCAAGTTTTTTACGCAGAGGGTAATGGGTGCCTGGAACTCGCTACCGGAGGAGGTGGTGGAAGCAGGGACGATAGTGACATTTAAGGGGCATCTTGACAAATACATGAATAGGATGGGAATAGAGGGATACGGACTCAGGAAGTGTAGAAGATTGTAGTTTAGTCGGGCAGCATGATCGGCACGGGCTTGGAGGGCCGAAGGGCCTGTTCCTGTGCTGTACATTTCTTTGTTCTTGTTCACTGCTGTGATGTCTCATTGATGAGATCTTGAGACTTGCATGTTTAAACATGCTCAAAAGTTTTATAATTTCAGATTGGATTGGATTTGTTCATTGTCACGTGTACCGAGGTACAGTGAAAAGTATTTTTCTGTGAGCCCCTCAACAGATCATTAAGTACAGGGAAAGAAAAGGGAATAAATGGTCATAAAGGGTATGGTCGTACATGGAGTTGTTCCACCATGCAGGCTAGCTGCTTCCCCAGAGTGCTGTCTCCTAATCAGCCCTACTCTTTCTTTCACCACCCTTTTATTATTTACATGCTTAGAGAAGACCTTTGGAGTCCCTTTTATGTTAGCTACTGATCTCTTTTCATGCTCCCTCCTTGCTGTTCTGATTAATTTTTCACTTCCCCTCTGGGCCTTCTATATTCAGTCTGATTCTCCATTGTATTTTCTACCTGACATCTGTCATAAGCATACTTCTTCCTTTTCCTTTTTTTTAAACAAACAATTTTTAATGAGGTATTTTTGGCATAACAAAACCACAGTACAAAAACTAAATAGAGTACAAAGAACAGTAATCAAAAAGCAACCGCCGACATCCGTCCCTCCAAGGCCCGCCTATTTTACCCCCTACTCTATACTACCCTAACCCCCCCCCTCTGCTGACGATTAATTCTCCGCAAAGAAGTCAATGAATGGTTGCCACCTCCGGGCGAACCCTGACACCGACCCTCTCAAGGCGAACTTGATCTTTTCCAGGCCGAGAAAGCTCGCCATGTCGGTTAACCAGGCCTCTGACTTCGGAGGCCTAGACTCCCTCCAAGCCAGTAGTATCTGTCACCGGGCTACCAAGGAGGAAAAGGCCAGAACATCCTCTCTCTCCTGGACACCCGGGTCTTCAAACACCCCAAAGATCGCTACCCTTGGACTCATTTCCACCCTTGTCTTCAATACCCTGGACATGACATCCGCGAACCCCTGCCAATATCCCCTAATTTGTGGGCATGCCCAGAACATGTGGACATGGTTCACTGGTCCACCCGCACACCTGACACACTTGTCTTCCACCCCAAAAAATCTACTCATCCGGGCCGCTGTCATGTGCACCTTAAATTGGATCAAGCTGAGCCTTGCGCATGTAGCGGTCGCATTGACCCTGCTCAGCCCCTCCGCCCATAGGCTGTCTTCCATCTCACCCCCAGTTCCTCCTCCATCAGCTCTTCTATATGCGTCTCCTCCCCCCCCCCCCAATTAATTCTTTGTAGATGTCCGAGACGCTCGCCTCCCCCACCCATCCCCTAGACACTACCCTATCTTGAAACCCTATTTGTGGCAGGAGTGGGAAGGATGATACCTGCCTGCGCAGAAAGTCCTGCACCTGAAGATATCTAAAATCATTCCCTGCTGCCAACCCAAACTTCTCCTCCAGCGCCCTCAAGCTGGGGAAGCTCCCTTCCAGAAACAGGTCCCCCATCTTCTCAATTCCTGCCCTTTGCCATACCCCAAATTCCCCATCTAGCGAACCGATGGTTGTCACATATTGGGGACCAAACCGATGCACCCACTACACCAATGTACCTCCTCCACTGACCCCAGATCCTCAGGGCCGCCACCACCACGGGACTGGTAGAATATCTCGCCGGCGGGAACGGCAACTGTGCCGTTATCAGTGCCCCCAAGCTGGTGCCCCTGCATGAGGCTGCCTCCATCCGCTCCCAAGCCGCCCCCGTCCCCACTTCCTTATCATCGCAATATTGGCCGCCCAGTAATAATTACTAAAATTTGGCAGGGCCAGCCCCCCTCCCCCAGATTCCTCTCGAGCATCACCTTTTTCACCCGTGGGGATTTACCCGCCCAAAGAAAGCCCAAAATAATTTTGTTGATCCTCTTAAAAAAGGACCACGGGATGAAAGTCGGGAGGCATTGGAACACAAATAAAAAATCTCGGCAATATCGTCATCTTAACCGACTGCACCCTCCCCGCCAGTGACAGCGGAAGCGCATCCCATCTCCGAAACACGCCCCTCATCTGCTCAACCAGCCGGGACAAGTTCAACTTGTGTAACCGGCCCCAGTCGCACGCCACTTGTATCCCCAGATATCTAAAATTGTCTCCCACTAACCTGAACGGTAACTCCCCCAGCTGGCCCTCCTGACCTCTTGCCTGGACTACAAACATCTCACTCTTCGTCATATTCAATTTGTATCCCGAAAACCATCCGAATTCCCCCAGAGTCACCATAATCTCCCTCATCCCTGCCCCTGGATCTGCTACATATAGGAGTAAGTCATCCGCATACAGTGATACCCTATGCTCCACTCCTCCCCCCCCCCCCCCCCCCCCCCCCAAACCAGCCCCTAGAAGCTCTCAGAGCAATTGCCAGCGGCTCTATGGCTAACGCAAACAGCAGTGAGGAGAGGGGATATCCCTGTCTTGTCCCCCGGTGCAGCCTAAAATAGTCCACGGTCGTCTTATTTGTCCTTACACTGGCTTCCGGGGCCTGGTACAACAGCCTGACCCAGTCGATTAAAGCCCTACCAAACCCAAACCGTCCCATCACCTCCCATAGATAGTCCCACTCTACCCGGTCAAACGCCTTCTCTGCGTCCATGGCCACAACTACCTCAACTTCCCTTCTCTCCGAGGGCATCATAATCACATTAAGCAGCCTTCTTATATTGACTACCAACTGCCTACCCTTGACAAATCTGGTTTGGTCCTCCATAATCATCTCCGGCACACAATCTTCAATCCTGGAGGCCAACACCTTGGCCAGCGACTTAGCATCCACATTAAGCAACGAGATCGGCCTATAGGACCCACATAGCTCCGGGTTCTTGTCCCGCTTCAATATTAACAAGATGGTGGCCTGTGACATTGTCGGGGGCAGCACCCCTCTATCCCTCGCCTCGTTAAAAACCTTAACCAGCAACGGCCCTAATATCCCCAAAATTTTCTTGTAAAATTCCACCGGAAACCCGTCTGGCCCCGGAGCTTTCCCCAACTGCATCGCCTTCAAGCCCTCAGATATTTCTTCGGCCCTAATCGGAGCCCCCAACTCGCCCACCAGCTCCCTACTCACCCTTGGGAAGGTCAACCCGTCCAGAAAGTGTTTCATCTCCTCGGCCCCCGTGGAGGGTTCCGAGCGATAGAATCCGCTATAAAATGCCCTAAAAGCCCTGTTTAGCCCAGCCGAGTCCCCTACCAGGTTCCCATCTCCGTCGACCACCTTATCAATTCCCCTGGCCACCTCCCTCTTCCTCAACTGCTGTGCCAACATTCTGCTGGCCTTCATACAACGTCCCCCTCGCCTTTCTAAGCTGCTCCACTGCCTTGCCCGTGGACAGTACCCCAAACTCGGCCTGCAGCCTCCGACGCTCCCTTAACAGTTCCACCCCTGGGGTTACCGCATACCTCCAGTCTACCCGTAGGATCTCCTTGATCAGTCAGTCAGTCTCTGCCCTATCCGTCCTGTACCTATGAGCTCGGATTGAAATCAACTCCCCTCTCACCACTGCCTTCAATGCCTCCCAGACCACCGCTGCTGAGACTTCCCCTGTGTCGTTGACCTGCAGATAGTCCCGCCACTGCGGGCGTTAGAAGTTCTCCTCACTGGCCTGCAGTTCCACCCAGTGTGGGGCATGGTCCGAAGTAGTGATGGACGAGTACCCAGTGTCCACCATCCCCAGCAGCAGATCCCTACTCAAAATGAAAAAATTGATCCGGGAATACACTTTATGTACATGCAAGTAGAAAGAAAACTCTCTAGTCGTCGGTTGCCTAAACCTCCATGGGTCAATCCCCCATCTGCTCCATGAACCCTATCAGCTCCTTTGCCATCGCTGGCACCCTCCCCGTTTTCGAGCACGACCGGTCCAAGCCGGGGTCGATAACCGTATTAAAATCCCCTCCCATCACCATCTTGTGCGTGTCCAGATCCGGTATCTTCCCCAGCACCCTCTTGATGAATATCTTACCAGTTTGGCGCATAGACATTAACCAGTACCACCTTCCTCCCCTCCAGCTTACCGCTCACCATAACATAACGCCCCCCCCCGTCCAAAACTATACTGCCCGCCTGGAATTGCACCCGCTTATTAATTAAGATCGCCCCGAATGGAAGAGCTGACTGACCCAGCCCTTCCTCAGCCTAACTTGATCCGCCACTCTCAGGTGTGTTTCCTACAACATCACCACGTCCGCGTTCAAAGCCCTTGGGCGCGCGAACACACGGGCCCTCTTGACCGGCCCATTCAGCCCTCTAATGTTCCAGGTGATCAGCCTGGATGGGGGGCAGCCCCCCCCCCGCCGCCGATCAGCCATCCCCCTTTCTGGGCCCGCCCATGCACCGCACCGCCATCTGCCCGCCTCCAGGTGGCCCCTACCCCCGACCTCCTCTCCGTCCCCGAACCCAGGTCCCTCCCTCAGCAGCAGAGTAACCCCCCCCCCCCAAGCAACACCACCCATTAACCTAACCCCTGCCCCGTATCGAACCAGTACACACCCCCCACTGTGCCTCCGTGGACTAGCACCCAGCTAGCCTGGTGACCCTCGCCTCCAGTGCCACAAAGTCTCCCACCTATTGTTCCCTACTCCCCCCCCCCCCCCCCCCCGCCCATCGAAACCGCTTCCCGCATCAAACCAAAACCGAACAATCTCCTAATTACCATAGGAGACAGCCCAAGAGAGACAGAGACCCCCCACAAGAAAACCCCTCAATAATACAATTGAAAGTAACAAAAAAAAAACCAACCATCCCCATCAAAACACCGAAAAACCCAACAAAAACCGAATATCTTTTACTTCCCCATCTTCACCCACACTTCAAAGACTTAAAAAAAAGGCAACAATCAAGGCATATACATCGTTCAAAAAAAAGGAGAAAGATACCGCCGCTTAAGTCCAAAAAGTTCTCAGTTCTGCGGCAGACCCTTCTTGGCAAAATCCATCGCCTCTTCGGGCGACTCGAAGTAATGGTGCTGGTCCTCATGAGTGACCCAGAGGCACGCTGGGTAGAGGAGCCCGAACTTCACTTCTTGAACAGGGTCTTCACTTGCCTGAAGCCTGCCCTCCTTCTGGCCACCTCCACTCTCAGGTCCTGATAGATACGCAATATGCTATTGTCCCACTTGCAGCTCCTGTTGCATTTGGCCCACTGGAGGACACACTCTTTACCAAAAATCTGTGGCACCGAACCACCATCGCCTTTGGGGGGGGGGGTCCCCCAGTCGTGGCTTCCTCGCCATCGCCCTGTACACCCTGTCCACCTCCAACGGCCGGGGAAAAGCCCCCTCCCCAGAAGCTTCCGGAACATATTTACCACAAAGGCGCCAGCATCAGCCCCTTCAGGGAGACTGACAATTCTTAAGTTCTACCGGCGCGCACTGTTCTCCTGCTCTTCCACCTTTTCTAACAGCCTTTTCTGCTGATCCTTCAGCATCCCCACCTCCAGTTCCACCACCGTTTGGTGCTCCTCCTGGTCCGCCAGCGCTTTCTCCAACTTCTGGATCGTCCGATCCTGGGCATCCAGCCTACTTTCCATCCGATCGACCGACTCCTTTATTGGGTCAAGCCAATCTCATTTCTGTCTGGCGAAGCCCTCTTGGATGACCTGCATCAGTTCCTCCATCGTTGGCTGGGCCATCGCAGCAGGGGTCCGAACCTCAGCCATGTTAGCTTCAGCAGCCACTTCTACCCAGCCCTTGCTTATCTTTCTATTTCTTCCCTTACGATCCCTTGGGGTTCTCCGTTCCATGCACCACTGTGTGGATCCAGTGCTTAAATGCCCGCACTTTCAAAATCAGAACTCAAAGCCACAAAAAAGTCGGGGGAAAAAGGTCCAAAAGCCCGGCCAGAGCGGGAGCCATCAAGTATGCAAATTACTCCCTCATCGCCGCCACCAGAAGTCTACTTCTTCCTTTTCATCTTCACCTCTATCCCTCTTGCCATCCAGGGTTTTCTCAATTTTTTTGTCCTACATTTCCCCTTCAAGAAAATATACCTGAACATTGTCTGTATTACCATCTCTTTGAAGGTAGCCCATTGTTCAGCCACCGTCTTTACTGCCAACATTTGATTCCGACTCCCTTGACTCAGATGCATTCTTATCCCATCAAATTCGGCTTTCCCCAATTAATTATTCCTCCCTTGGATTGCTCCTTGTCCTTTTCATGGACAACCTAAACCCTAATGATGGGTCACTGTCCCATAAATGCTTTTCCACTGTTATTTGATCCACTTGGGCCAACTCATTCCCCAGAATGTTATTGTGTGTGTAGCGGGGGGGGGGGGGGGCACAAGACTCTGTACACGGACAATCTCCTGTTGTATATTTCAAACCCGGTGGAGAGTTTCGATTGGATTATGGGTACCTTGGGGGAATTTAGTCTGTTCTCGGAGTATAAACTCAACATGGGGAAGAACGAGGTGTTTCCGATCAACGTACAGGGGCAGGTGAGGAGGAGTCTAGGGACGCTGCGGTTTCGGCTGGTAGGGGCGAGGTTTCAGTATCTGGGGATACAAGTGAGGCAGAGCTGGGCGCAGCTGCACAAGCTGAACTTGGCGAGTTTGGTTGAGGGAATGGAGGACTTTAAGAGGTGGGATGTTTTGCCGTCATCTGTGAGGGTCCAGATGGTAATGATGACTGTGTTGCCGAAGTTTTTGTTCCTTTTGTTCGTTTATTGTGCCCAAGTCATTTTTCAGGAGTGTCAATAAGGTGCTGGAGTGTGGTGACGAGGAGCTTTTCACAGTAACTTCATTGCAGTGTTAATGTAAGCCTACTTGTGACAATAAAGATTATTTAAAAAGATTAAAATTATCTTGGAGTTTATATTGGCGGGCAAGGTTCCCTGGACTAGGAAGGTGTTCTTAGAGTGGAACAAGCAGAGAGGGGGGCTGGCATTGCCAAATCTGAAGAATTATTATTGGGCAGCAAACATCGCAAAGATTAGGAAGTGGGTGGTATCAGTGTGGGGGCGGATGGAGGAGGCCTTGTGTTGGGTGGGAGGGAGCAGTTGAGGGTATTATTGCTGGCGCCTCTTCCGTTCTCACCGGCTAGCTACTCCAGGAGCCCTGTGGTGGTGTCAATGCTGAAAGTGTAGAACCAGTATGAGTAGCACTGGATGGCATGGCCCTGTGGGTGCCGATTTGTTGCAACCACAGGTTTGTCCTGGCTGGGTTAGATTCTAAGTTTAGGGTGTGCGGTGGGTGGGGATAAAGTATTTCAGGGACCTGTTTATTGGGGGGAGATTTGTGGAGTTAGAGGGATTGGAGGCGAGGTATCAATTGTCAAAGAATGGGTTCCGATACCTGCAGGTTCGGCACTTCATGAGAAAGGAGATGGCCTTGTTCCCAAGGCTGCTGCCCCGGTGCTACAGGATATGATTCTGACCGAAGAGGAAATAGGAGAGGGCAGGGTGTCGGACATATATGGGGAGTTGATGGTGAGGTGGAGAGCTTCGGTGGAGGAAATAAGACACCGGTGGCATGAGGAGCTGGGGGGGGGTTGAGGCCGGTATGAAGTGAGGCGTTGCGGAGGGTGAATTCATCCTGATCTGTACGAGACTGAGTTTCATCCAGCTCAAGGTGGTGTGTAAGGCACGCATGACAGTGTCCAGGATGAGTTGGTTCTGCAGGTGTGGAAGACAGGTGTGTGGGGGGGCGGCAGTGAACCATGTCCATATGTTCTGGGCATGTCTGAGGCTGGAGGAGTTTTGGAAAGTTTTTGCAGATACAATGCCACAGATTCAGGGGGTGAAGGTGGTTCCGAGCCCTTGGATGGCAATATTTGGAGTGTTGGAGGATCCAGGAGTTCAGGTGGAGAGAGAGGCTGACATGTTGGCCTTTGCCTCCCTGATAGCCTGGAGGCAGATATTGCTCAGGAGGCAGGACTTGGAGCATCCTAGGGCAGGGGCATGGGTGAGTGATTGGGCAGAGTTTTTGCACCTTGAGAAAATAAAGTACGCTATCAGGGATTTGGATGAGGGCTTCTTCTCGAGGTAAAGGCTGTTCATTGACTTCATTAAGGAGTGGCAAAATGTCAGCGGGGGAGTTGAAGTGGGTTGAGGGGTTCCCTTTTTTTGTTTGAGGTTTGTTCTGATAAGGGAAAAGGGGGGCATGGGTTGGAGAGAGGGGCGAGCAGTTTGGATATGGTTATGGCATGTTGTCTGTTGAAGTTGATACTGTTTTTTTCTGGTTTGTATATATATGAAAGTGCCTTTAATAAAAATATAGGGCAGCTTGCCGACGCGGCGATCAGGTGGAGAATTGAGGGGGGTGCCTGTTTTCAGATGCTCCGCCTCCTCCAAAACAGCGTCATCGAGGATTATGGCACACGCCGGTGGGACAGCCTCAGGACGTTACCTGAAGGCCCCCTCCCTATGCTCCGCCCCCAATGGGCCAAGTTCCCGATCGCGCGGTTGACTCATGGTCTCAGCGGTCGGGAACCCGGCATGGCAGCTGCGGCAGCGACGTCAACAGTCGGGCGGGAGCCGTGCTGCTGGCCGGGGGGGGGGGCTTCCAGGAGGGCTGGTGGGGGTGTCCAGTGGACACCATCTGGCAGGTCGGGTCCGCGCACGACTGTCTCATATTATACATGTGCGGCCATGGACCCAGCAATTCTCCAGGCGTTTATATCGGGAAGGCCGTGCGTTTTACATGGCACGGCTTCTAGCCCCTCACCGGTCGGAGGATCAGTGCTGGGGCCTCACTGATTTTTCCCACATGAAACGCCATGGATTCTTCGGACATAGCCCCAAAATCGGAGAATGCAGCCCATATTTTTTTAAATGTTGATGACGTGATTAAGAAGTTTGTAGTTGATGCAAAAATTGGTTGTGGTTGATAATGAGAAAGAATGCTGTAACTGGAGCAAGATGTCTGGGCTGGTCAAGTGAGTAGCAAAGTGGCAAAACATACCCTGCACTTCTCCAGATTAAGTGGCAAATGGTACTCAATCTGGAGAAGTGCAAGTTATGCATTTGGGGAGGATGAACAAGGCAGGGAAACAGACATTAACCAGCAGGATTCTGAAGAACAGAGGAGTACATGCTCACAGATTCCTGAAGGTAGCCAGACAGATAGACAATGTGGTTAAGATGACATACACAATACTATATTTTATTAGACGAGGCATAAAATAAAAAAGGTTAATTATGCTAAAGCTGTCATTGGTTGTCCCCCAATTCGAGGATGATATCTACTCGGGGTCATGAGTTTCTGCCACAGGTTTTCATGTGACTGAGCACGTCGATTCTTGACCCACATAGCTTTGGGCACATGGGGCAGGACGTCCCACGAGGTAGTGGGATACGATTGCAGGATTTGCTTCCTTTTCTTTCCTTCTGTGCTGCAGCTCTGCCCCATTAGGACTAATATATAGTCATTATAAACGTTAGGACTCAAAGCACAATGCAGCTTGATGGACAAGTTGCCTCTGAACTATTGGTAGTATGCTGCTCACAATCATTTGTCAATGTTGGCACACTTCAAGGAGAGCATCTGAGAATCTTTGAAACGTTTTCTTTGTCCTCCCCTGGGACTTTGGCCATTTGACAGTTGTAGTTGTAGCTTTGGTTGTAACTAAAACTATAAAACACTAGTTAGGCCACAGCTTGTGTTGCACATCTTTCTGGTCACCACATTACAGGAAGGATCTGATCATGCTAGCAAGGGTACAGAGGAGATTTACAAGGATGTTGCAGAAAAGGCAAATTTTTGTTGTTCGAAAAGAATTGATAGGCTGGAGTGGCGTTCTTTGGAGACTAACAAGATATTTAACTGAGTTGTATAAAACTATGAGGGGTCTAGATAGAGTGGATAGGAAGGACCTATTCCCCGAGCAGAGGCGCCAATACCCAAGGGGCTTAGATTTAAATTAATTGGCAAAAGGGTTAGCAGGAAATAGAATAATTTTTTTATCTGGAACTAACTGCTTGAAAAAGAGGTACCCTTATTACATTTTAAAAATACATGGATATACATTTGAAGTGCCATAACCTACAGAAAATGGACCAAGAGCTGGAAAATGGGATTAGGCTGGGGAGCTTGTTGTAATTTCCACAGGGACCAATAACTTTTTAACATGCATTCAAACTTTCAGTTACAAGCTGAAAGAATTACATGACAGGATTTCAGGTTTTAAAACTTTTATAGTAACAAATAACAAAGAAAACAAACACTATTAACTAAATACTTTTTTTGTAGGCATCTTAACTTCAAACTATAGAAAGTGACATTCCCCTTGTACACTTATCATCCATCACACTCTCCACAAAACTACAATTCTATTAACAAAGAGTCCACAGTTGCACCTAGCTTCCACTAGGTTCTTGTATCGTCATTTTGCTGAGTAGTAACTCTGATTGACCGTCATCAGGCGCTTTCGTCAGCTTTTGGGGAGTGTCATAAACCCACCACATTCAGTAAAGACTTCTGATTAATCTTCTTTCCCCTAACCATGCCACAATGAGTTCCCCAGAATCTATAGATGGCTGCAGGATGTGTCTCTATGACTAGAGACTGTTCCCCTCCTGGCTATGGCAGCTCACAAACCCAAGTAGCCACTTCTCTTGTGGGCAGCACGGTAGCACAAGTGGATAGGATTGTGGCTTCACAGCACCAGGGTCACAGGTTTGATTCCCTGCTGGGTCACTGTCTGTGCGGAGTCTGCACGTTCTCCCCGTGTCTGCGTGGGTATCCTCCAGGTGCCGGATACGGTTTCCTCCCACAGTCCAAAGATGTGCAGGTTAGGTGGATTGGCCATGATAAATTGCCCTTAGTGACCAAAAAGGTGAGATGGGGTTATTGGGTTACGGGGATAGGGTGGAAGTGGGGGCTTAGGTGGGTCGGTGCAGACTCGATGGGCCAAATGGCCTCCTTTTGCACTCTATGTTCTACGTTCTCCCTGCTCATCATTCCAAACTACTGCCTGTCTAACGTTCATTGATTTGTAGGGAAGTGTGTAACCTGATCGCACAAATGGCTTCCTCTGACCTCTTCCCCATGGCAATATGAAACAGATTAACCCTGTATTCAGGTGGAAAAGCCAATTAACTATCCTTGACCTCAATTCATTTTCATCTTGGAAATAATTGAGCAGTTTACAGCACAGCTGGTTATAACCCAGTACCTTCAACACCTTTTTAGGATTTTGGGAGACTCGGGGTGGAATTCTCTAAAAATGGGACTATGCCCCCACACCCGAGAGAAAATGGGCGTGAATCACTCTGGACTTTCCTGGAGAAAGTCCAGAGTGATTCTCCATTTTGAAGGGAGCTTTCAGGGCCCTGGAGTAGTCCACGCAGCTCCGGCTGCCGATACGGGACCCTGCACTATCTGCCACGGGTCCGTGCAACATGGCGGACCCACACAGCAAGCCAGCCCCAACAATATAGGCCCCCCCCCCCAGATCGTGCGCGCCTGCCGATCGGTGACCCCCGATCGCGAGCCTGGCAGGCTTGGCCGTCCTGGAGGCCCCCGCGGGACCGGGTCCGCAGCCGCCACTCTGAGCTCCCGCCGGGTGGAACCATGAGTGAACCACGCCGGCGGGAACTCGGCCAGCTGCCGGCTGAGAATGGCTGCGGGGGCCTCTTTCAATAGCCCCGACCGGCGCCGTGTCGGTCCGCGGGAAGGCGTTGGACCCAATCGCGGGTCTGACGCCCCATTCTCCGCCCCCGCACCGAGCGTGATTTTGGCGTGGAGGCTCGGAGAATCCCGCCCTCAATGTCCCACTACTTATAAACTCAGAGACTGCTGCCATTTTCTCCAAGTCTCCTTGGCACCTTCTTCTTGGCAAAATAATCTAAGCCTTCCTTCAAACCACCCAGACATACTGTTAGGCAGACTGCAGACAGTTCACGTGACCCCTTCATTTACCCTGAATTTAAAGTTACAGTCCCAAAATACAATAGTCTTGATAAACCTGATAATTGAATATGTTTTTATGGCCAACACAGACACTGAGTTTAATGCCCACTTTCTGTGCTGTAAATTTTCTGTTTCTGTGTAAATCTCCCATATGCAGGGCAAAAATTCAAATTAGTGCACAGAGGTAAGCGCTCTCATGGGGGTATTCCCTTACTTAACCTCTGGAGGTACTGATAAAAGGAATACCCATTGTACTATTTTAATTATTTTGACATTCAATTGATTCCTTTTAAAGAAATACTGTAATTCTACTTACTCAATGCCATCTCAACATCCTATGTAGATAATCTCACCTCGGACATTTCAATTTAAGTCAAATTATAAAGGCCCAAGTACTTAGAATCATTTATCATATTTTTTAATTTAAAAATAAGTATCAAACAGTCAGCTCTAGTCATTTAGCAATGAAATTATGAAAACTAAAATCAATGAAGGAATACAAATTATTGGATTGATAAATGTACATTTCAGTTTGTGTTTATGTTGATGCAGCTGCAGAAATCGTCATCTCTTCGGCACAAGTTGAAATCTGGGGAAACCCCAATATTTCATTTATAAACAGTTTACTTGTAATCTCCTGGGGAAGTTGCTGTGCAAGCAATGCTGAAGCATCTGTCAAACCCAAACAGAACAGAAACAAGATTAATTTTACAATTAAACAGGACATCATTTTTTTGTACAATTCTCTCTCTTGCTTTAAATTTGTAGTTTGGGGATTTTCCGGTTACAGTTTGTAGATTTACTTTCAAATTACAAAACTAAGCTAGCAATAGTGTGCATATATAACATATATAATATATATGTATATATATATATATATCAAATATGTTACCTCATAAAACATAACATAAATAAGCCAATAACCTTCCAAAATCTTTGCCTCTGTCCTTCCAACTAACAAAAACAACAACAAAAAAATGCAATGCCTAACATTTAAACATCCTCAATAACCCTAGCATAACTACCCAAGTTTCCTGTTCCCTGGAGGGGAGACTAAATCATGAACAAAATACACAGAAGAACTTGTCTTCCACAAGTGGAGGGTCAGCAAATTCCAAAGGTCTTTCTCATCCTTACCAAAATGTTATGGTAGAGTTAGTTCTACCTACTCTGGACTATCTGGGCTCCAGATTCATATTCTCACATTCACCCACCATTGGTTAGTCTCCTACTTTGAATATTATATGGGTGGCACAGTGGTTAGCACTGCTGCCTCACACTCTAGGGACCCAGGTTCAATTCTGGCCTCGGGTGACTGTGTGGAATTTGCGCTTTCTCCCCATGTCTGCATGGGTTTCCTTCGGCTGCTCCAGTTTCGCCCCACAGTCCAAAGATGTGCAGGTTAGGCGGATTGGCCATTAGTGTCCAAAAAGGTTAGGTGGGGTTACTGGGTTACGGGGATAGGGTGAAGGCGTGGGCTTAAATAGGGTGCTCTTTCCAGGGACCTGAATGGACTTGATGGGCCGAATGGCCCCTTCTGCACTGTAAATTCAACAGCAGTGAATCCACTCTATATTCAGAGTTCAGAATATGTGAAGGATTTATGATTTGTACACATTCCACTTTGTTTGAATAGAACTCATTCATGAAAACATTTCAATGATAGCTCTTCATCTAAGTTCTAATATACAATCATTTCACATTTCATGCAATGGAGAAATATGAGTGAAGTCTGCCATGCAAGGACCAGCTCTTTAAATTTAATCCATGCAAATTTATTTTTAAAAAATAAATTTAGAGTACCCAATTCATTTTTTCCGATTTGGGCAATTTAGCGTGTTCAATCCACCTACCTTGCACATCTTTGGGTTGTGGGGGCGAAACCCACGCAAACATGGAGAGAATGTGCAAACTCCACACGGACAGTGACCCAGAGCCAGGATCGAACCTGGGACCTCGGCGCCGTGAGACTGCAGTGGTACCACAGCGCCACCGTACTGCCCCTCCATGCAAATGTATTAAGAGTCAAAGTGGAAATGGTGTTAATCAGTGCCGCTAAATATCTGATTCATAACTACACAGACCAAAAATAGCACCTTTTTTATTTAGCGTGGTTGACATTGACTCGATGCTTATTTAAACCGTGACCACTGCAACTCATTCATAACACTTCGTACCTAGCAGTGGATGGATCAATTTAAGTGTATGTGTCACCACATCTCTATTTTAAAATTCTCACCCTTGTTTTCAAATCCCTCCATGACCTTTTTAATTATGATAGCAAATCATTCAGAGTAGCTTTGTCAAAAATCTACAGGTAATAATTACATATTAAGTTTACATTCCTCGATGAGTTTAAGATAAATTATTTGTCACACTAAGTGCAAAACTTCAAGTAGAATGAAATGTGAGGAATCAGTGGGCGGGATGGCCAAACGCCGGCGCCAAGAACAGCGCGAACCACTCCGGCGTCGGGCCAACTGGGAGTTGCAGAATCCTCCGCACTTCCAGTGGCTAGGATGGCGCCGGAGGGGTTGACACCGTGCCAACCGGCGGCGAAGGGCCAGCGGGATTTGGCATATACGCAGAACTGCCGGCGTGGTTCTGCGCATGCGCAGACCAGCCGGCGTGTTCATGCGCAGGGGGATCTTCTCCGCGCCGGCCATGGCGGAGCCCTCCAGAGGCCGGCGCGGAAGGAAGGAGTGCCCCCAACGGTACAGGCCTTCCCGCAGATCAGTGGGCCCCGATCGCGGGCCAGGCCACTGTGGGGGCCTCCCCCCGGGACCGGATCCCCCCGCGGCCCCCTCGAGGACTCCACTAGACGGCCTACCAGCCAGGTCCCGCCGTGTGGGACCATGTCCATTTCACGCCGGCAGGACTGGCCAGGAACTGACGGCTGCTCGGCCCATTGGGGCCCGGAGAATTGCCGGGGGGGCCGCTGCCAATGGCCCCCGACCGGCGTGGCGTAAACCCCACCCGAAAACCGGCGCCAGAGAATACGGCAGCTGGCGTCGGAGTGGCGCGGTGGGATTCACGCCGCCCCCCCAGGGATTCTCCGACCCAGTGGGGCGGGGGCGGAGAATCCTGCCCCATATCTCTGGTAGTGGGCAGAATACCAAGAAAGTAAAAGTGGCTTGCATTTAAATATTTTTATTCAAGATATTTTCATTTTATATACAATGCACACAATACAATACAACCATCTCTATGCCATAGTTTTAAAACAACCCCCCCCAATCTATCTTAAACCCCACTTGCCCCATTTTATGGCCAAAATACAATAATACAAAAAGAAAACCAAAAAATGAATGACACAACAACTACACCACACATACTCCCTTCACACCTCCTCCCCTCACCCGCTGACGTTTAGCAGTCCTTAAAGGAGATGAGCAACGTCCACCTCAAGTGGAACCACTCCTCTGACCCCCTAAAGACAAGCTTTATTTTCTTGAAATGCAGAAATTTTGCCAGGTCACTCACCCAACCCCTGCCTTAGGTGGCTTTGAAGCCCACCACCCTTAAAATATCATCCTCTGGGCTATCAGGGAGGCAAAGGCCAAGACGCAGCCTCTCTCCCCACCTTCACTTTCGGATCCTCCGAAACCGCAAATATGGTAACCCACAGGCTCAGAGCACCTTTATCCCTGAAATCGCTGACATAGTCCCCGCAAAAGACTCCCAATACTCCACCAATTTCGGGCAAGACCAAAATCCGATTCAAATTTCAAACGGCAAACCGGCCGCAAAACGCTCCCAAAACTATATATATATATTTACACACACACACATCAATAAAAACACATTTACTTGGACGGTTTGGGTTCGGGGAGGGACTTGTTAATTGGGTCATACTATTGTACCAGGCTCCAAAAGCTAGCGTTAGGACGAACAGGATAATGTCAGATTATTTCAGACTACATCGCGGGACCAGACAGGGGTGCCCACTCTCCCCGTTGCTGTTCGCGCTGGCCATAGAGCCGTTGGCGATGGCGTTGGCGTTGAGAGCTGCGAAGGGGTGGAAGGGAATGACTAGGAGGGGGGTGGAACATAGGGTCTCTCTCTATGCGGACGACCTGCTCCTGTACGTGTCGGACCCACTGGCCGGGATGGAAAATATACTGGAAACACTGAGGAAGTTCGGCCGGTTTTCTGGGTACAAATTTAATATGGCCAAGAGTGAGATGTTTGTGGTGCAGGCAAGGGGCCAGGAGAATAGACTGAAGGAGCTGCCATTTAGGCTGGTGGAGGAAAGTTTCCGGTACTTGGGGATACAGGTGGCACGAGACTGGGGCAGGTTGCATTAGTTAAATTTGACTAGAGTGGTGGAACAAATGAAGAGGGAGTTTCGGAGATGGGATGCACTCCCGCTGTCACTGGCGGGGAGGGTGCAGACTGTAAAGATGACAATCCTCCCTAGATTTCTGTTCATCTTCCAGTACCTCCCAATCTTTATCCCACGGTCCTTCTTCAAAAGGACTGGCAAAATCATCATGAGCTTTGTCTGGGCTGGAAAATCCCCGTTGGTGAAGAAGGCGATGCTTGAAAGGAGCCGCAGCGAAGGGGGACTGGCATTGCCGAGTCTGATCAACTACTACTGGGCGGCTAACATAGCCATGATAAGGAAGTGGATGGTGGGTACGGGGTCTATCTGGGAGTGAGTGGAGGCGGCTTCGTGCAGGGGCACCAGTTTGGCAGCCCTGGTCACGGCTACCCTACCGCTGTCGCCGGCCAGGTACTCCACCAGCCCGGTAGTGGGGGCGGCCCTGCAGATATGGGGCCAGTGGAGGAGGCATGTAGGGTGGGTGGGTGCGTCTGCCTGGGCTCCAATATGTGATAACCATCCATTCGCCCCCGGGAACATGGATGGAGGGTTTCGAACATGGCAGCGGGCGGGGGTGGGGAGGGTGGGCGATATGTTCCTGGAGGGGAGCTTTACGTGTTTGAGGGGCTTGGAGGAGAAATTTGGGCTGGTAAGGGGAAATGACTTTAGGTACTGACAGGTGGGGGACTTTGTACCCAGACAGGTCCCAGACAGGGCAGCACGGTAGCATTGTGGATAGCACAATTGCTTCACAGCTCCAGGGTCCCAGTTTTGATTCCGGCTTGGGTCACTGTCTGTGCGGAGTCTGCACATCCTCCCCGTGTGTGCGTGCGTTTCCTCCGGGTGCTCCGGTTTCCTCCCACAGTCCAAAGATATGCAGGTTAAGTGGATTGGCCATGATAAATTGCCCTTAGTGTCCAAAATTGCCCTTAGTATTGGGTGGGGTTACTGGGTTATGGGGATAGGATGGAGGTGTTGACCTTGGGTAGGGTGCTCTTTCCAAGAGCCAGTGCAGACTCGATGGGCCGAATGGCCTCCTTCTGCACCGTAAATTCTATGATAATCTATGATAATCCTTGCCACGCCTCCCGCCAATAGGCATCCAGGACAGAATAGTCTCTAGAGGAGAGGGTAGAGTCTCGGATATCTACAAGGTGCTCATGAAGGGGGAAGAGTCCCAGATGGAAGAACTGAAACTCAAATGGGAGGAGGAGCTTGGCGGGGAGATGGAGGACGGGCTGTGGGCGGAAGCCCTGAGTAGGGTAAACACAACCACAACCTGTGCCAGGCTTGGCCTGATTCAATTTAAGGTCGTTCACCGGGCCCACATGACGGTAGCTCGGATGAGCAAATTCTTTGGGGTAGAGGTCAAGGGCGCTTGATGCGTGGGAGGACCAGCGAACCACGTTCACATGTTTTGGGCATGTCCTAAGCTTAGGAGGTACTGGGAGGGATTTGCGGATGTCATGCCCGGGTGCTGAAAACAAGAGTAGTAATGAGTCCAGGGGTGGCAATTTTCGGGGTTTCGGAAGACCCGGGAGTCCAGGGGGAGAAAGAGGCAGATGTTCTGGCCTTTGCTTCCCTAATAGCCCGGCGGCGAATACTGCTGGCATGGAGGGACTCAAAACCCCCGAAGACCGAACTATGGCTTTCGGACATGTCAAGTTTTCTGGGTTTGGAAAAAATTAAGTTCGCCTTGAGGGGATCTGTATTGGGTTTCGCCCGAAGGTGGCAACCATTCATCGACTTCTTCGCGGGAGAGTGAATGTCAGCGGGGGGGGTTAGAGTAGAGTAGGAGGGATAAATAGACGGGTAGTGTCTATGGGAGAGGAGCGGGTATGTGCATTATGGTTTGGTTGAAGTGTTGACTTTTCGTTGATGTTTGCATATTTCTGTAATCTGTAACTGTTTACAATGCCAAAAAATATCTCAATAAAATTGTCTGTTTGAAAATAACCCACATTTACTGTGTTACGCATGTGGGTGTAATTTGCCGGCCCTCTTGAACATCGCCCACATCTATCCTCCACCTCCTGGGGGAAAAACAACTCATACGCGACTTTGTCATGTGCACCCTATGTATCACCTTAAATTGAATTAGACTCAATCTTGCACACGAGGAGGTCAAATTTATCCTCCGCAGGGCCTCACTCCAAAATCCCCCCCCTTCAAATCCATCACCCAGCTCCACCTCTCACTTCCTCTTTATCTCCTACAACAAGGCCCTCTTCCTTTCCATTAACTACCCATAAATATCAGAAACCTTGTCCTCCCCTATCTCGTCCTCAGATACAATCCTTTGGACCAAAGAAGGGGACGGCAACTGCAGCTCCTTCCTCACAAAGTCCCTGATCTGCAGGTATCAAACTCCTTCCCCTTTGGCAACTGAAACTTCTCTACCAGCTCTCCCAAGTCTGCAAATTTGCTGTCCACAAAAGGATCCGTAAACTTCCCTATCCATTCCCGCTCCCACACGTTGTACGTTGAATCCAACCCTGCTGGGATGAATCTGATTACCACAGATCAGTGCCCACAGCGAAATATCCTCCATCTTAAAAGATTGCCAGAACTAATTCCATACCCTTAATGAGGCAACCACCACTGGACTGGTGGAGTATTTCGCTGGTGAGAACCGAAGAGGCACCATCACCAGTACCTTCAAACTTGTCCCCCTGCACGAAGCCTCCTCCATTCGCCCCCACAGTGACCCTTCCTCCACGACCCACTTCTAAACCTTCTCCACAATTGCCGTCCAATCATAATTCAGCAAATACGGCAATGCCAAGCCACCTATCCCTCTCCAAGAATACCCTCCTAATCAGAGGTACTTTTCCCCCCATATAAATTCCAAAATCATCCTGTTTACCCTCGCAAAAAAAGATTTGGGCAAGGAAATTGGGAAATTCTGAATGATAAACAAAAACTTCAGGAGAAACATCATCTTCTCAGTCTGGACCCGCCCCGCCTGTGACAGCGGAAGAACATCCCACCTCTTAAAATCCTTCTTCACCACATCCACCAAATTAGCCAAATTCAATTTCTGCAACTGAGTCCAACTATGCGCCACCCTTATCCCTAGATACTGAAAACTCGACTTAACCAACCAAAATGGCAACTTCTCCAACCCCCTCCCCTGTATCTGGGCATTGACCAGGAACACCTCGCTCTTTTCCACATTGGCTTATACCCCGAAAACTAACCAAATTTCCTCCGTATTCCCATAATCCTAAATATACGAGAAACCGGGTCTGTAAAATATAGAAGCAGATCATCTGAAACAGGGGCACTCGATGCTCCAACCCCCTCTCTATTGCTGTCCACTACATTGAAGCCCTAAGCGCCATCACTAATGGCTTAATCGGCAATGCAAAAAGCAACGGTGCAGTGGATATCCCTGCCTCGTTCCCCGGTGCAAACAAAAATACCCCAAACTCGTAGTGTTCATCCGCACACTTGCCAAGAGGGCCCTGTACAACTTCCTAATCCAGACAACAAACCTCGGTCCAAAACCAAACCGCCTCAGTACTTCAAAAAAGTACTCCCACTCCACCCGGTCAAATGCCTTTGCCACATCCATTGATATTATCATCTCAGTTTCCTGACCCATAGGGCGTGTCACACCACATTCCATCAGGCAGAAGTCTGAAGACCCGCACATCCAGACATAGGAACAGCTTCTTCCCCACAGCTACAAGACTCCTTAACGACTCCCCCTCGGACTGATCTGTTCCCTGTAAGAACACTATTCATGACACCCTACGCTGCTGTTGCTCATGTATTTGCTTTGTTTGGCCCCTTGTTCCGCACTGTAACCAATCACTGTTTGTCGATATACCATTTGTCAATGTTCTCTGTTGATTATTCTTTTGTCTACTATGTACATACTGTGTACGTTCCCTCGGCCGCAGAAAAATACTTTTCACTGTACTTCGGTACATATGACAGTAAATCAAATCAAATAATCAAAATAACATTCAACAACCTCCTAATATTTGCCGATAACTGTCAGCCCTTCACAAACCCTGTCTGGTCCTCTGCTATCAACCCCCATCACACAATCCTCCAGGCACGTTACCAACACCTTGGCCAACAGCTTTGCATGCACATTCAAAAGCGATATCGGTCAATAAGACCCAATCCCCCCAGATGCTCGTCTTTCTTCAAAATGAGCACAGTAAGAAGTCCGAAAGCTATGGATTCAAAACAAACCTGTTGGACTTTAACCTGGTGTTGTAAGACTTCTTACTGTGCTCACCCCAATCCAACGCCGGCATCTCCACTTCAAAATGAGTGAAATCGAGGCTTGTGCCAATGTGGGTGGGAGCTCCCCTTTCTCCAACGCATCATTAAACATTTCTACTAGCAAAGACGCCAACTCTGTAGCAAACGTTTTGTAAAATTCTGCTGGGAATCCACCCGGGGTCTTCCCAAGCTGCATCAACCCAATACACTTCATCACTTCCTCTAGCCCAAGTGGGGCCCCCACACTTTCCCCTCCTTCACCACTGGGAAATCCAAGCCATCCAAAAACTGTTCCATGCCCGAGTCCCCCCCTGGGGGCTCCGACCTGTACAGTCCCTGGGAGATACGGGATTACACTCAATGCACATGCAACAAAAAGGGTAATCCCTTTGCCGTCGGGCACCCAAAACCACCACAGATCCACCCCCCCCCCCCCCCCCCCCCCCCCATCCATTCCATGAACCCCAGCAACTCCTTCGCCACCCCGGACACCTTCAAAGACTTGGGACACGACCAATCCAACCTAGGGTCAAGTGTTAAAATCCCCCTCCCCATAATCAACCGATGAGTACCCAAGTCCAGAAACTTTGCCAGAATCCTCTTCACGAAGTCTGTGTCGTTGCAATTAGGGGCATACACATTCACCCATGGGCACCCCTCCAACCTTCCACTCACCATCGCAAATCTTGGATCCCCCAATATGTTACTCACCGAGAAAGCCAACCTCTTGCTAATCAACATCGCAGTCCCCCTCGCCTTCATATCCAACCCGAGTGGAAGACTTGTCCCACCCACCTGTTCCTCAACCTCGTTTGCTCTTTAACCCTCAGGTGAGTCTCTTCCATAAAAGCCACATCTGCCTTTAAACTCTTTAAATGGGCAAACACCCAAGACCTGCTGATTGGCCCGTTCAGTCCCCTCACATTCCATGAGATCAGTCTGGACAAGTTCCCAAATTATGAGGCTAAAAACGAGACTACCTTTATACCAGGACCCCCGTATTTCCCCCCCCCCCCCCCCCCCCCCCCGGCCTCGTCCCCCCTTGCAAACTCGTAGCACCGAGCTCCTTCACCCCTCACCACCGCACATCACACAATGCCCCTCACATACCCACTATCCCCAATAACTACCTGCCACAACACGGGGCGGCAGATGTTACAAAGCTCTACATCTACACTTTAACAGTACAAAGTGAGTATAAAAGAACAAAAATAACCACACGCCAAAACATACAAACCCTCATCCTCCCGAGCACGATTCCACAGTCATAGAATCACTACAGTGCAGAAGGAAGCTACTCGGGCCATCGAGTCTGCACCGACCAATTTCCCCCCCCCTATTCCTATAACCCTTTCACCTAACCTACACATCCCTGGACACCTGAGGGACAATTTAGCATAGCCAATCCACCTAACCTGCACATCTTTGGACTGTGGGAGGAAGCGGGAGCACCCGGAGGAAGTCCACGCAGACACGGGGAGAAAGTGCAAACTCCATACAGACAGTCATCCGAGGTAGGAATTGAACCCAAGTCCCTGGCGCTGTGGGGCAGCAGTGCTAACCACTGTGCCGTCCCAGTCGGGTAACTGCAGGTGAACCCACCCAAAATTCAAAGTCCTCAAACAGATCTTTGATCCCAGTCCTTGATCCCTTAAAAACTTACTCACCTCCTCCGGCACATCAGAATAATACTTCTTTCCTCCATACGTGGCCCTCAGATGAGCAGGGTACATCATGCCAAATCGCACCTTGCTCCTGAAAGGAGCAGTCTTGGCCTTGTTGAATCCGGCCCTTCTCCTGGCCAGGTCTGCAACCAAGTCTTGGAACATAGGAGCCGTGTGGCCTTCCCATTCCCGGGTACATTCACGAGTCTCCTTTTCCCACCTCAGGATCTTTTCCTTATCCAGGTACCGATGGAGCCATATGATGATTGCCAACTCTCGGCTTCCTCCTTAACAACTGATGAGCCTGACCCACTTCAGGAGGGAACCCACCAACTTCACAAACGTCTTGGCCATGTACTCTGTGGTCCTTGTTCCCTCAATGCCTTCAGGCAACCCCATGATCCTCAGATTCTGCCTCCTTGAACGGTTCTCCAGGTCGTTGACCTACTCCTTCAGCTTTTCTGCCCCTCCAACATCACCAACATTTTGGCCTCTGAAGAGGAAATCCAATCCTCGTGGTCAGCCACCGTCTCCTCAACTTTCTGAATGGACACATTCTGCGCCTCCAGCCTCTGCTCCACTCTCCAGGGCAACCTGACTCAGCTCAACCACTCTCACCAGGTCCTCTGAGGCCACCAGTCTCTGTTTCTTAAATTTAGCCAAGAGAAATCCGACCAACTGCTCCGTCGACCACACTGTGGGCAACGACCCCACAGGTCCCTCCGCCATCTTTTCCCCTCCAGTGCCACACATGTCCTCCTGATCTGAAGTGTACCCCTTATTCGATACATTCTTCATTTGGTAACTCTTTGACATTACCCACCAAAAGAGATACCTAGTTCTTCAATCCTATCATGTTTGCCACCTGCAATACCCCCGTAAAACAGGCAGAAAGGGCCAAAGAATAAGTCCTCAGGCAGAAGCCACCTTATGTGCGTCCATGTCCTGGGATCAGTCTGGGTACTGGGTAACATTCCCCAGCGAGGAGGACATTCTCATTCCATGTTCGCCTCCAGAAGTCATTCTTAGGAAGTATTAAACTGTTTCACAATCAATGAAGTCCTCTCTTAAATATAGTCACTATTTTAAATCAACAACATTGTCTGAAACTCCAGTAAAGGTTGAGATTGTCTGAGTCAAGATTAAGGATTAGCAGAATCTCCTATGGAGAAGGTGAAGAGACAGCTCCCCCAAAGTCTTTGTCATTTATTGTGCTGATATAGCCCAGATATCAACAAAGAACAAAGAAAGGTACACCACAGGAACAGGCTCTTTGGCCCTCCAAGCCTACGCCGACCATGCTGCCCGTCTAAACTAAAATCTTCTACACTTCCGGGGTCAGTATCCCTCTATTCCCATCCTATTCATGTATTTGTCAATATCAGAACTTTCTGCAGACTCATTTCAACATCAGGAGGAACAAAACATTTGTGCATTCTGCACTTAGTGACAAGATTAGCATAAACTAAAATAACGGGCGCGATTCTCCGGAAAAATTTTCAAGTGTGGTAGCGAACGGGAACTACTACGAGCTTCCTGGTGCTCGGCCCAGCGAGGCTGGCAATGCTATTCAATGTTAATTGGTCCACTAAACGAGACCCCATGGGCTTCTCGCCGCAAATGAAGGCTCACCAGCCGATTTGCCGGGACAGCGCTCACCAAGGTCGAGCAGCACTTAAGCTCAGCCAACCCCAGCCTGCTCGCAACAATAGCGCCCAGGAGACCGGCCCCAAGATTCGGGATGCAGATCTGGGGAGGCTCCTAGAAGCAGTGGAGGCCAGGAGAGAGGTGACGAGTGAATAGATACTAACAACGACTTGTTCACCGCCCCCCCCCCCGACCCCGCGCCGAGACATTTCCACCCCACACCAGCATCCACCTCCCCCAACTCTTCAAGCGACCCAAAGCCTCCCTCCAACCCTCTTCTCCCTTCAAACCCCCCAACCCTTCCTTCACACCCCTCCTCCCACCACTGTGAACCACGCATGTGGCTAATGATGCCCTCTCCATGTCTCCTCAGGAAAAGCTCGCCCAGAATTCCCGGGAGAGGGCCCAGACTGGCGGTGGGATACCGGACTTAAGAATCCTCACCTCCTTCAAGGAACCCTGCAGGTGACTGGGATGGTCACCAAGCAGAGGCTGGCGGACGCCGCAGAGGTGAGGGACCACCGGGTTCCACTCGGAGGACCTGTCAAACGTGAGCTGTTTTTGCCATACTGACTGACCCATCTATCCCACTGACTACATGTCCATTCTCCCGCAGGTCCTCCAGCCGATGGTGCCAGCCCATCCTGGGTGGCACCCTCTCCAGCCTCCCACGAGACCACCTATCCCCACCCTCCACCAGCGTAGATACATGCACCCCGGTGGGAAATGTTAGTGGTCAGGCTATTGGGGCACAATCTGGTGAGCACCACACAGCTGCTGATGCCCATCAGGTGGAGGCAGGAACCCCCAGGCGAGACAGCAGTCGGAGGTCCCAGCCTGATGCTGAGCCTATGGTAGAGGTATTCTTGGAGCTGATGGAGATGAAAGGGAGCAGTCAGGACATTCAGAGGGAGATGTCAGTGACACTCCAGCAGGTCCATTGCTAATTGGAGGAGTCCCAGAGGCTACGGGAGCAGGAGACATCACCGACAATGCGTGGCCAACACTGCTCGGGTGGCGACCGCTGTGGAGAGCCTGTTGCATGACATTAGCACCATGAACGAAGGTGTCCAAGGCGTCGCTTCGTCGGTGATGGCCATGGCTGAGGGTGACGGCCATGGCTGAGGGTCTCGGCAGAATGTCTGCCTCGGTGGGGGAATGTTATCCAGTACGCAGGCTGACCTTGATGAAGTGCTGCAGAGCATGTCCCAGTCACTGAAGAGCATGGCCGAGGGCCTCGGCATGATGGTGCAGACCATGGGAAGCTGCCAGGGCTGGCAGAGCCAGATGTGCAGATGCAGCTGGGGCTCGAACTAGCTGCCCCTGTATCCCAAGGTGACCCCCAGGGCCCTATGGGCACTGTCCAGGAGGCGGAGGCACTGGGTGGCCCAGCGACGGTGGCCACCAGCTCCCCCGAGTTCCACCCCTCTGGTGAGGCCGCATCTCACAGTCAACACCCTGAACAGGGCGGCACGGCAAACACCGCCAACAAGTGAGCAGGGGCCCTCTGGCCCAAAAGCCCCAGAGGACCCCCGTCAGGGACATCAAAGGCCACAGGACGAGGTAAGCAGCTAGCTGCCTCCACTTCTGATGTGCATCCTGGGGACATACCTAGAGGTAGCAGTAGAGCTAGGAAGGCAAAGCACATCGAGGATCACTGAGGGCACCAGGAGAGGGTGGGGGGAGATGTAGGGGGTGAGAGGGACGGCACCATCAGAAATGTGTGGAATTGGTAAACACAATAAACACCCTTGTGCACAACCAGTATGTCGCCTCTGTCACTTTCTTCCGCTATCCGTGGCAACCTCCAAACCCTTGTCCCATCTCTCCGTGGCAACCTCCAAACCCTTGTCCCATCTCTCCAGGCATCCCCCCCCCCCAATCCCCTTAGCACTCACCCAGCACTCACCCACCTTCCCACTATGGACATGGCCCCGGAGCTGTGTCCCATCCCCTGGATGTTCAGATGTAGGATGCTACGTGTGTAGTGTTGCCTCCTGCAATGTTCAAGCCCAGTGTCCATGCATCACTGTTTGATTGGGATGCCAGGCAATGACTCCCACATGCTATATAGAAACATAGAAAATAGAAGCAGGAGGCCTTTCGGCCCTTTGAACCTCCTTTGCCATTCATTATGATCATGGCTGATCATCAAGTTCAAAACCCTGATTCCGTCTTCTCTCCCTTGATCCATTTACCCCAAGAGCTATATCTAATTCCTACTTCTATACCTCAATTAGATCTTCTCTCATTCTTCTAAACTTGATAGTGTGTAGGCTTGAATTGTCTCTCTTGACAAACCCATCATCTCTGGAATCAATTTAGTGAACTCCTCTGAGTTGCCTCTAATGCAACTACATCTCTCCTCAAATAAGGGGACCAAAACTGTACACAGTATCCCAGGTGTGCTTTCACCAATGCCTTGTACAGTTGCAACAACACTTCCCTATTTTTATACCCTATTCCTTTAGCTATTGTGAACAAAGATTTTAAAGCGTGTTTTTGGGAGTGGAGTTTGGAAACTCTCATGTGACAATCATCTGGGGGCTTCTGAGGACACTAACTTAGGTTCAGTGTGGAGTGTGTGTATTTAACCACACTACCAGAAGGGTGTGGAGGCTTTAGAAAGGGTGCAAAAGAGATTTACCAGGATGTTGCCTGGTATGGAGGGCATTAGCTATGAGGAGAGGTTGAATAAACTTGGTTTGTTCTCATTGGAATGACAGAGGTTGAGGGGCGACCTGATAGAGGTCTACAAAATTATGAGGGGCATAGACAGAGTGGTAGAGAGTCAATTACTAGGGGACATAGGTTTAAGGTTTAGAGAGGATGTACGAGGCAATTATTTTACACAGCGGGTAGTGGATGCTGGAACTCGCTGCCGGAGGAGGTGGTGGAAGCAGGGACGATAGTGACGTTTAAGGGACATTTTGACAGATACATGAATAGGATGGGAATAGAGGGATACGACCCCGGAAGTGTAGAAGATTTTAGTTTAGACGGGCTGCGTGGTTGGCGCAGGCTTGGAGGGCCGAAGGGCCTGTTCCTGTGCTAAACTTTTCTTTGTTCTTAGTTCACAGCCATTTTGAAATGAAATGAAAATCACTTATTGTCACAAGTAGGCTTCAATGAAGTTACTGTGAAAAGCCCCTGGTCGCCACATTCCGGCGCCTGTTCCGGCGAGGCTGGTACGGGAATTGAACCGTGCTGCTGGCCTGCTTGGTCTGCTTTAAAAGCCAGCGATTTAGCCCAGTGTGCAAAACCAGCCGTGTGCTTAAAAGGGACTTTGTATTAATGTGACCATTGTAGTTTAAGATGTACCTTGTGACCCATGTTAATCTTTTTTTTAAAATAAATTTAGAGTACCCAATTCATTTTTTTCAATTAAAGAGCAATTTAGCGGGGCCAATCCACCTACCCTGCACATGTTTGGGTTGTGGGGGTGAAACCCACGCAAACACAGGGATAATGTGCAAACTCCACATGGACAGTGACCCAGGGCTGGGATCGAACCTGGGACCTCGCGCCGTGAGACAGCAGTGTTAACCCTGCGCCACCATGCTGTCCCTATCCATGTTAATCTTAAAACCTGTATGTAATGCTTACGGTAAAGGGGGAATAACCCGCCCACCCATGGGAATCTACTTGGGTTGTGTGAAGTGCTCACTTAACCACTATTGCCAATTCCCTATTAGCAATAGCCTTCAGCCTATGGCCGGAGGCCTCGGCAGTCGGTGGGGGTTATGGGTGGTCGATGGGGCAGATGGGCAGGGACAAGGGTTGTCCAGGAATGGGTACACACGATCCAGGTGTTGGCATGGTGGTGCCACATGCGATTGCCTCCCGGTTACCCCCCAGCGCCTCACCGTCCCATGGCGGCCCACTCCTGCGGAGGGTCCCCCACCCCCAGCTGAGGGTCCCTCATTCCCCCATCGAACACTGGGGTAGCAAGCCCAGCGTCCCCGGGCTCTTTGCCTGTGAGCAAAGACGGCTGTTCACCTCCTCGGCTCCCCGCAGGAGCCCTTCCGCCAGGTTCACGTTTTTCCTAAGGATTACTAATCGGCGACAGCCCCACTTACTGGGGAGGTCGATGAATGATGGGAGGCCGTTGGATATGGGGTGGCTCCTGTTGATTGTTTGGAAATAGGGCTTAAGTGGTGATAATTGCCATGCTACGGTGAGATCCCAACTTCGCCTACGGGAGCAGGCCGGTTGCATCACAAACTGTTTGGCGCCTGGCATGGTTCTTGTTTTCAGCCTCCATCTCTATTCACCGGCCTCATTTTGCTCGAGGGAGAGCGTAACGAGGCCAGAGAATTGCGCCCAACATTTCAGCTTTGCTTTGGGACATCACGGAACTGTCCTGAAATAAGTTTAAGTGAATTCCAGAAATTGATGGAACTGCATTGAAAGTTGGTTCCCGTCACTTGCCATTGGGATCATTCATTCATCTTTAACACGGTGCCAACGTAAGCCCCAACTTTCATCCCGCCATTGGGAAACTGACTTTTCACCTCCCACACAATTAAGGCTAAAAGGTTTAAATAAGCACTGAGTCAATACCAAGCACATTACATAAAAATGGTGCCTCCTTCCACATCCTTTCCAAATCCCAGGAGCAGCATTAGATTCTGCCCATAGTTTCAAATAATCCTTGCCAACATTAGACCAGAACGCAGCACTTAACAAATAGTATTGAATAATCTACTGAATAGAAATCCTATAGTAAAGATTCTTACAGTTAAACCATCTAAATTAATTTAAGGACAAAGGAGAAGTTTAAATGATCTAAACATGTGTATATGATACTTGTTGCATCAAAGGAGATCAATTCAGAACTTCCTCCCTCTGGATTCAAGCCTAGTAGTGTGGAAAGGCACTCTGCCACCTCTTCCTCAGCCATGCATTCACCTATAAAGCAAGACAAAATAAAGGAAAGCAGGATTTTATAAAATGCTGAAAAGATGCACAAGTAGCACAACCAAATCAACAGCGGGTACTTAAAACACATTTTTCTTATAATTTAATTTTAATTATTTTGGAAGGTTCTCAAATGGAATTTCCATCTTTGTATTTTCAACACATTTGATAATTATATGGACGAGGTGGGACTCCATGGCACTTATGCTTTAAAAAGTTTTTTTAGAGTATCCAATTCATTTTTTCCAATTAAGGGGCAATTTAGCGTGGCCAATCCACCTACCCTGCACATCTTTGGGTTGTGGGGGTGAAACCCACGCAAATACGGGGAGAATGTGCAAACTCCACACAGACAGTGACCTGGGGCCGGGATCGAACCTGGGACCTCGGTGCCGTGAGACAGCAGTACTCACTGCGCCACCGCATTTCCCCTGCACTTGCACTTTTAATAATTAAAGTCAGTGACAAATGTGGTATTACTAAACCATTCCTACTAATTGTTTTTGCAATAAGTGAGTTGGAATCACTGTCATAATTTTTTTTTTAATTGTTGCTTACATTATGCACCTAACAAAAATGTAACTTTTTAATTCAGCTTTACCACTTACATTGTTAAGCAAGGCATGAGCTGTACTTTATTTTATGTATGTGTGCATCCAAATCCACACATTTATGAAAATATTAGTAACTGTTTACTTATTTTATACATCTGGGACAATGGTAAATTTATTCTTTTGTGCGTGTGAACAGAGGAACTGGTTAATGGAAAGTAGTTTTTGTTTCTTGTATGTGATGTGAACTTTCTATTCTGCACAAAACCAAAAATATCAACTGACCATACACACACAGCTCCATCTAATGGATTACCATAGAAATTTCACATGTATAATTGTTAACAAATCAGACTAAATTTTCACGCAAAAGTATAAGAGAAAACCTACTGTACTTCAGCTGGTGGAATTGATAATTCAATTAATAAATCTGGAATTGAATGTCAGTCTTTTGACCATGATGACTGTTATTGATTGTTGTAAAAACCCACCTGGTTTAGTAATGTTCTTTGGGGAAGGAAATCTCTCACCATTACTTGGCTGGATCTCCATATGGGTGGCGATTCTCCGCTCCCGCGCCGGTTTGGAGAATTGCCTGGCGCGCCATTTTTCCCCGCGACGCCGGTCCGACGGCCTCCCACGATGCACCCAAGCGGCGGGAACAGCCCCGTCGAGTTCTGCGCAGCACAGGCCGGAGAATCGCCTGTGACACCCAAAATGGCGATTCTCTGCTACACCCGCTATTCTCCTGCCCGGATGGGCCGAGTGGCCTGGCCAAAAAGACGACTTCCCGCCGGCAATATCCACACCTGGTCGCTGTCGGCGGGAACGCTTGGGGGGGGGCCCTGTGGGGGGGCGAGGGGGGTTCTTTCACCGGGGTTGCACTCAAAAGGGGTCTGGCCCGCGATCGGTGCCCACCGATCGGCGGGCCGGTCACTCTGAAGGAGGACCTCCGCACCCCGCAAGATCCATCCGACATCTTCTTGCGGGGCGGCCTCGGGGAGGACGGCAACCACGCATGCGCGGGTTGGTGCCGGGTGACGCCAGTTAGGCGGCGGATGATGCGGCGCCACTTTTATGCGGCGCCAATGCCCGGCGCGCGCTGACAACGCTGCTTTAGCGACTCACCCCCCCGAGTTTCTCGCGGCCCCGATCCTAGCCCATTTTCAGGCCCTGAATCGGTCGAGATCAGGGCCGTTTCGCGCCGTCGTGAACCTCGACAGCGTGGGCACTGAGTCGCGCGAGCGGAGAATCGCGGCCATGATGTCAGACCTACAACAATGTGATTGATTCTGTACCTCTGAAATGGCCTAGCTCTATTCAAAGGCAATCAGGGATGGGCAGCAAGTGTTGGTCTCATCAGTGACACCCACATTAAAAAAGTAGAGTGGTATTGTGCCCAGCTTGTTTTCAATGACTCTGCTCAGGAATGCAATACAGTGTAGAATTAAAATCAGAGCTGATAGCTCCCCTGATGGTTCCATGCGTAAGTGCACAGTTTAATACTCAGTTATACAAATAAGAACGAAAGATTGGTGTGTATTTGTATACACCTTCTCATGTCACTTAGAAAAATCTCAAAGCACTCTACATGTGTAATTTATTTGAAGAGCACTGCTGTTGTGAGGTTCATATGTATACAAAAAGCAAGAAACAGAGTACATATTAGGAAGAATTTATGTTCACAGAGAGTCAGCGGGTGTGATTCAACAGAAAAAAAATCTATGTCTAGTTTTGGGCGCACAGTGGGGTGTTTCTCGGCGGCTGCAGTGCCGAGAAACAGCCAGCTATACAACTACACTTTGTGTTTTTTTTAGCCTCTGGGTGTTTCTAAGATCATAAGCATAGGAGCAGAATTAAGCCATTCGGCCCATCAAGTCTGCTCCGCCATTCAATCATGGCTGATATGTTTCTCATCCCCATTCTCCTGCCTTCTTCCCATAACCCCTGATCCCCTTGTTAATCAAGAACCTGTCTATTTCTGTCTTAAAGACACTCAGCCTCCACAGCCTTCTGCAGCAAAGAGTTCCACAGATTCACCACCCTCTGGCTGAAGAAATTCCTCCTCATCTCTGTTTTAAAGGATTGTCCCTTCAGTCTGAAGCTGTGCCCTCCAACAATGTTGCACCCCCCACTACTATTGTGAAGTGTCACCCCAAATAATGTGCTCAAGTCCTGGAGTGAGGCTTGATCCCAAAGCTTTCTGACAAAATCAAGAGTGCTACCACTGAGCCAAACTGAGGCACAAATTAAGGTTTTCTTTTTGGAACCTTGGCTATCCAAAATCAGATCATCTCCGTTGGAATGGTAATGCTACAAATAGCCCAGTATCTCTAGATGAAGGAAAGTGCAAATATTTAGCAGGCGAACCTGATCCTTTTCATTATCTAGCAATCGTTCTGGAATTGCCCAAGAAGCATTTGCTGAGAAAAGGACTGCGCTCGGCTTCTCTCGTGCTTTAAGAACAGGACAAGAGTCAAAGCTGGGCTTCATGATATCCTCACAATATCTACAGAAATTTGACACGCCATCCTGACTTGAAAATATATCACTGTTCCTTTACTATCGCTAGGTCAAAATGCTGGTGCTCCCTCCCTAACTTACACCATACACTGCAATAGTTCAAGATGGCACTCGCCTTCAAGAGAGCAAACGGGACAAGTACAAATGGGCAATAAATACTAGTCTTTTCAGCAATGCTCACATCCCACAAAGTAATTTTTCAAAAGCCTTGTATCGATATGGAGCCGGGCAGAATTAAATTCAGCATTCAAGGTGCTCCAGAGTGGAATAGCTTACCTGTACTCATTTATTAAATTCACCTGCAAACAACGGATACTTGGATGAGATACCATAAGGCTCCCACAAGTTTAAAACGTATCTCAGTGTCTTTAGGAGAGATGAGGAGAAAGTTAAAAATAAAAACATTGCGGGGGGGGGGGGGGGGGGGGAGAATGTTATTACTATGTGGTTTTCCGTAGTGCCATAAGACTAGATTTATTGCTGTAATGCTTCCACATTTCTTCCCTATATTTGTATTAGTATATTCATTTCTAAATAAAGAGTTGCATTCATATAGTGCTTTTCGTGGTCACATCTGAAACGCTTTATAGCCAATAAATACTTTTGAAATGTAGCCAGTGTTGTAATGTAGGGAATGTGACAGCCAGTTGGTACGCAGTAAGCACCCAAAAACAGCAAATTGGTAATGATCAAACGATTTGTTTTACAATCATTGAATTTACACTTGTTTGACTCACCTCCATTTTGCAATAGTTGCAGTAATTCTCCTAAATTAATTGCTTTTTCTCCATTCTCATTGTCATAGCCAAGAACATCAAATGTATGCTGCAGCTGAGAAGCAGTTATGCCAAAAGCCGGTCGATGGTTTATATATAGTTTAATGAATTCACCTAGATCAATATGTGTCACATATTTTCCTGTATCCACATATTTACTGAACTTCACCTCATTCAGTATGTCTTCAATCTGGAGATGAAAGCAATCAAAATTACCAAATGATACCATCTATCTAATGGAAACTCACTCCCAATGCACTGGTTCCTTTTCTCGACATTTCACACAGGCATCAGTCCGGTGGTCAAGATGTGGTTCAACTAGGGCGGCACGGTGATGCAGTGGTTAGCACTGCTGCCTCACAGTGCCGAGGACCCGGGTTCAATCCCGGCCCCAAGTCACTTTCCGTGTGGAGGTTGCACATTCTCCGTGTGTCTGCGTGAGTCTCACCCCCACAACCCAAAAAGATGTGCAGGGTCGGTGAATTGGCCACACTAAATTGCCCTATAATTGTAAAGAAAGAATTGGGTTCTCTAAATTTATTTTTTGAAAACCTGGCCAGTCTGCTAGAGGGGGTCAAAGGGGATTTGAAGCGGTGGGACGTCTTGCCACTGTCTCTTGCGGGGAAAGTACAAATTGTAAAAATGAATGTTTTGCCGAGGTATTTTTTAGGGAGTGATCCACTAGCCGCGTTGCGCTCTTGCTTGAGCATGGTGCGCTGTGCGAATGTTGGGAGAGCCCTCTCTCAGGTATCCCGACAGTCTTCACGCCTCGCGGGATTCACCCAAGTCCCGCGAGGCTTTGGAATCTGAAACACGGCCACAAGGGGCGGGACCAAACGGCGCGTGCCAAAGTGAGTTTTAAACCAGCTTAGGCGAACCTACCTGGTATCCACCGGCAATGTGGGATCCACTGGCCTCCCCAGCGAGGCCGCAGTCAGGTGCCGTTCAGTACTGGTCCACACAAACATGGACCAGGCGGAACGGCACCCAGGGGTCTACTGGGCCATCAGAAACCCCTGGGTGGTCAGGATCAGTGCAGGGTGGCTCCCTGGGCCTCCCAGTGGAATGTGGGCCGCTTGGCACTGCCAGCGTCGTAGTGCAAAGGTGCCCAGGTGGCACTGCCAAGCTGGCAGGAGCACTGTCAGGGTGGCATTGCAAGGGTGCCCAAGTCTCAGGGGGCGAAGAGGGCCATACCCATGAAAGGTTGGAGGGGGGTGTGAAGAATGGGTGTGTGCAAGGCTGATAAGTAGGGGCCGCTGGGATGTTGGAGGGGTGAGGAAGGGAGGGAGTGCTGTAAGGAGGCTTGAGGGGGCCTGATGAGGGGGGACCCCCAGGGAACCTATAGCGGGCTGTCCTTACTTGGGGGGGTAGTGCCCATATGTGCAGAGGATGACATTGTCCACACGGGTAGGGGATGTGGGGGACCCACAAGTTCTCTTAGAGAGAGGGACACCCTTTCAAAATGGCGGCCCGATCTCTGCGTTCAGCTCCCCAGTTCTAAAAATATTAGATACAGTGTTGGAGCAAGCGGGAATTGCAGCGGGTTTCCCAGCGCTCGGCCCAGCGAAGCTAGCAACATTATTCAATGCTAATTGGTCCACTCAATGAGGCCCCACGGGCTTCTCGCCGCAAATGAAGGCTGGCCCGCCGATTCACCGGCACCTCACTCGCCAGCCCCCAGCTAACAAGGTCGAGCAGCACTTAAGCTGCACTTGCTCAGGGTTGGCTTAGTAGTTAGCACTGCTGCCTGACGGTACCGAGGACCCGGATGTGATCCTGGCCCCAGGTCACTGTTTGTGTGGCGTTTGCACATTTTCCCCGTGTCTGTGAGTCTCGCCCCCACACTCTAAAGATGTGCAGAGTAGGTGGATTGGCAACGCTAAATTGCTCCTTAATTGGAAAAAAATTAATTTGGTACTCTAAATTAAATTTTAAAAAATTAAAAATTAGCAATCCAATTTATAGTGTGTCCCATGTTAATGTGCCAGATCCTTGCAGAATGATAACTCTAAAGAAGAGACAGCAATTGCAAAGTTTGATTGATCAGTTGAACTGGTTGGGGACTCGAGGCTGGACCGGGTGCTAGTTTTGATGTTTGTTTCCCCCGAGGGTCCTGGAGGGTTAGCCAAAGGGCAGCCAGTGCTGCCTGGGACAAGCTGGCGATGACTGGCTGGGAGTGTGACCAGGAGGACTGCCCCCCCAGTGCCGGAAAAAGGTCAACGACCTACACCGGGCAGCACGAGTGAGTAAACACCAACAACGCCAACCCCCCCCCCCCCCGCCCCCCGAGACATTTCCGTCCTCACGGGAGCATCCATCCCCCAACTCTCCCTCTACCCTCTCCCCCTACAAACCCCCCAACCTTCCTTTCACACTCCCCTTCCTCCACTGTGAACCATGCGTGTGGCTAGTAATTCCCTCTCTGTGTCTCCTCAGGAAAAGTTCTCCCATAATCGCCGGGGGAGGGCCCAGACTGACGGGCTCCACCTGGGGGACCTGTCAAACATGAGTTGTTATTGCCTTACTGACTGACTGACCCATCTCTCCCACTGACCACATGTCCATTCTCCCGGAGGTCCTCCAGCCGATGCCGCCAGCCCATCCCGGGTGGCCCCCTCCCCTGACTCCGAGGAGATCACCTCGGAGGAGATCTCCGGGGATGCCACCGTAATAGTCGTGGCACAGCTGTCATCCCTACCCTCCACCAGCACAGATACACGCACCTCGGTGGGAAACGTTAGTGGACAGGCTTCTGGGGGCAAAATCTGATGAGCACCACACTGCTGCTGATGTACATCAGGTAGAGGCAGGAACCCCCAGGCGAGACAGCAGTCAGAGGTCTGCTGGATCCCAGGACCCAGCTGGGTCCAAGCCTGATGCTGAGTCTGTGGAACAGAGTTACTCAGAGCTGATGGAGACAATATGGAGCAGCCCAGGACATTCAGAGGGAGATGTCAGCGTCACTCCACTTGGAAGAGTTCCAGAGGTTACGGGCACAGGAGATGTCGCCGGCAATACGTGGCACCAAGGCCAACACTGCTAGGGTGGGGACCGCAGTGGAGAGTCTGGTGCAAGACATCGGCACCATTAATGAAGGTGTCCAAGGCGTCACATATTCGGTGACGGCCATGGCTGAGGGTCTTGGCCGAATGTTTGCCTTGCTGGGGATGTCACCCAGTATCAGGCTGACCTTGATGAGGTTCTGCGGGACATGTCCTGCTCTCACATGGGAATGGCCAAGGCGATGCGGAGCATGTCCCAGTTGCAGGTGGGCATTGCGAAGGCACTGCAGAGCATGCCCTAGTCACTGAGGAGCATTGCCGAGGGCGTTGTCACAATGGTGCAGACCTCGGGAAGCCGGCAGAGCCAGATTATGCAGGGGCTGCCGGAGCTTGAATCAGTTGCCCCTCCGTCCCCGATGGGCACTGAGCGGGAGGAGAGGGCGTGAGTGCAAACCGGCACCTGTCCCATGGAGTAGCAACGGTGGGCACCAGCTCCCCCGAGTTCACCCCTCTGATGAGGCCACGTCTCACAGTCAGCATACAGGGCGGCATGGTTGTGTATGTTCCGCCAACAAGTGTGCTGGTGGCCTCCGAGCCGCCAGAGGATGCCCGCCAGGGGCATCGAAGGCCACGGGATGAGGTAAGCAGCTGGTTGTCTCCACCTCTGATGTGCATGCTCAGGAGACACCTAGGCTTGGAAGCCGAAGCAGATCGAGGATCATTGAGGGCACTGGAGGTGGGGTGGTAGGTGGGGAGGGGGGGTGGGGGTTGGGAAGGTGGGGGCGGCACCCTTGTGCACAGCCATTATGCTTTCCTCATCACTTTCTTCTGCAAAGCGGGCTGACCTCCAAACCCTTGGCCCTTCTCTCGAGGCATCCACCCCCTGGCATGGACAAGTCCCCAAACTTGTGTCCCATCCCCTGGGTGTTCGGATGTAGGCTGCTGCATGTGTGGTGTTGCCTCCCACAGTGTTTCAGGCACAGTGTCCATGCATCAAGGTGTGATTGGGATGCTAGGCAATGACTCCCACATGCTACATAGCCCGCCTATCCACGGGAATCCACTTGGGTGTGTGAAGTGCTCACTTAACCACGATTGCCAATTCACTATCAGCAATAGCCTTTAGCCACATGGCCAGAAGCCTCAGAAGTTGTCGGGGGTTATGGGTGGTCATTGGGGCTGACAGGCAGGGACAAGGGTTCCCCCGGAACGGGTACACACGATTCAGGGGTTGGCATTGTGGTCCTTCAATGGTTGTTCACCCAGCTCCCCCCCCCCTCCCTCCTATGGTGGCCCACCCTTGCAGATGGTCCCCCACCCTTCACCAAACACAGGGGCAGCAAGCCCAGCACCCTCAGGGTCTTGGCCTGTGAGCAAAGATGACTACTCACCTCCTCTGCTTCCCACAGAAGCCCTTCCGCCAGGTTCACTTTTTTCAAAAGGAATACTAATCGGTGCCAGCGTGACCACTTGCTATGGAGGTCGCTGAATGACAGGAGGCCGTTGGATATGGGGTGGCTCCCGTTAGTTGTGTGGAAATAGGTCTTAAGTGGTTATAATTGGTTTCTCACCACGCTACGGCGAGATCCCAGTTTTGCCTATGGGAGCGGACCGGTTGCATCGCAAACTGTTCGGTGCTTGGTGCAGTTTTCGTTTTTGGCCTCTCCCGTTATTCACTGGACTCATTTTGCTTGAGCGAGAGTGTACCAAGGCTGGGGAACCATGCCCTACATTGGGCCAAACCGGTGAGAAACTCCCCAGGGCGCAAAAAAGTGACGAAGTGTCATTGAATAGCGGTGAAATACTCGCCGGCTGGGAAGCCCCTTGAAAAACCCGCCACAAATTAATTTAGAAATTCTCTGGGAGAAGGCGGCATAGTGGCGCAGTTAGCCCTGCTTCCTCATGGTGCTGTGGACCCCGGGTTCAATCCCGGCCACTGTCCATGTGGAGTTTGCACATTCTCCCTGTGTTTGCGTGGGTCTCACTCCCACAACCCAAAGATGTGCAGGGTAGGTGGATTGGCCATGCTAAATTGGCCCTTAATTGTGTAAAAAAAATAATTGGTTGATTTTTTAAAAAAGACATTTTTGGGAGAATCGTGGCCTGCATTTTTCAGTCCCTTCCAATAGTCCGTCCTAAGACGTTTTTCCGGAGAATGGATAAATTAATTTCAGAATTTGTTCGGGCAAGCAAGACGCCTAGGATTCGGAGGACCTTTTTGTAGAGAGGGTGGCGGGTAGGGTGGTTAGGGCTCCCAAACCTGCTGAACTATTATTGGGTGGCAAGCGAGGAGAAGGCAAGACAATGGTGGGGAGAGGGATTGGATTGGATTGGTTTATTGTCACGTGTACCAAGGTACAGTGAGAAGTATTGTTCTGCGTGCAGCTCAGACAGATCATTCCATACATGAAAAGAAAATAGATGACTTCCGGGTGCGGCGATGACCAGCTGAGTCGCACGTTTCGGCAGCTCCCGGTGGAACGGACTTTTGGGCTCTTGATAGGAGCCCCAACGGCAATTTTAACGGCTAAAAACACCGTGCGGTAAACCAGAAGGGTGTTCCCCCTGGACACGGATGGAAAAAGGAGAGGAGAGTGGCCGGATTGCAGCGGATCCTTTGGAACAACGGCAAGGAAGGCAAGCAGAAACCAAGATGGCGTCGGAAGGTGGCAGTTTCATATGGGGCCCTGAACAACAAGAGTTCTTGAAATGCTGCGTGGAGGAGATTAAAAAGGAAATGAAGAAAGAGTTGTTGGCCCCGATATTACAGGCGATCGAAGGGCTGAAAGAGGAACAAAAGACCCAGGAGCAGGAGCTTCGGGTCGTGAAGGCGAAAGCAGCTGAGAATGAGAACGATATACAGGGCCTGGTGGTGAAGTCGGAGATACAGGAGGCACACCAGAAACGATGTGTGGAGAGGTTGGAGGCACTGGAAAACAACGCAAGGAGGAACAACTTGAGGATTCTTGGCCTTCCTGAAGGTGTGGAGGGGGCGGACGTCGGGGCATATGTGAGCACGATGCTGCACTCGTTAATGGGAGCGGAGGCCCCGACGGGTCCGTTGGAGGTGGAGGGAGCATACCGAGTTATGGTGCGAGGATCGAGAGCAGGAGAAACTCCCAGAGCCATAGTGGTGAGATTCCTCCGTTTTAAGGATAGAGAAATGGTCCTTAGATGGGCGAAGAAAACTCGGTGCAGTAAATGGGAGAACGCGGTGATCCGCGTTTATCAAGATTGGAGTGCGGAGGCGAGCTTTAATCGGGCCAAGGCGGTACTTCACAAAAGGAAGATAAAATTTGGAATGCTGCAACCGGCAAGACTGTGGGTCACATATCAAGGGAGGCACCACTACTTTGAGACGGCGGATGAAGCGTGGACTTTTATTGTAGAAGAAAAATTGGAATGAGTGGATTATGAAAAAGAACGTTTGGACAAAGTGGTGGGGCGAATGGGGGGGGGGCGAAGAGGGGTTTTATGTTCTAATCCTGTGGTATGGTAACTTTTCTTTCTCCCACAGGTGGTGATGGGGGGAGGTGGGGAGGGAGAGGAGATGGGGCGTTGGCCATGGGAGGCGGGGCCGAGGGAGAGGTTCCCGCGCTATGATAATTATGGCGGGAATAGAGAAGCAGGAAGGAGGGGGCGTCGCACGGTGCGAGCCGTGGTCACGGGGGGAAGCCGAGGTCAGCCAGAGTTTGCTGACTTCTGGGAGCAACATGGGGGGAGTAATTACGCTAGCGGGGGGTCTAGCGGGGGGGTGGGAGGGGGGAATTACTGGGTTGCTGCTGCTGGGGAAAGGGGGGAGTGGGTACGGGAGAGGATGGGCGGGGGGGCACCGCCTGGGGGAGATACAGCTGCGTGGGAACTGGGTGAGAAGCTGGAAAAAGATGATGGCTAACCGGCAAGGGGGGGGGGGGGGGGGGGGGGGGGGGGAAGCCCCCCAACTCGGCTGATCACGTGGAACGTGAGAGGGCTTAACGGGCCGATAAAGAGGGCACGAGTACTCGCACACCTTAAGAAACTTAAAGCAGATGTGGTTATGTTACAGGAAACGCACCTGAAACTGATAGACCAGGTCAGGCTGCGCAAAGGATGGGTGGGGCAGGTGTTCCATTCGGGGCTGGATGCGAAAAACAGGGGGGTGCCTATATAAGTGGGGAAGCGGGTAATGTTCGAGGCAAAGACTATAGTGGCGGATAACGGGGGCAGATACGTGATGGTGAGTGGCAAATTACAGGGAGAGATGGTGGTTTTGGTAAACGTGTATGCCCCGAACTGGGACAATGCCAACTTTATGAGGCGAATGCTAGGACGCATCCCGGACCTAGAGACGGGAAAGCTGATAATGGGGGGAGACTTTAACACGGTGTTGGAACCAAGGCTGGATAGGTCGAAGTCCAGGACTGGTAGGAGGCCGGCAGCAGCCAAGGTGCTTAAGGATTTTATGGAGCAGATGGGAGGGGTGGACCCGTGGAGATTCAGTAGACCTAGGAGTAAGGAGTTCTCGTTTTTCTCCTATGTCCATAAAGTCTATTCGCGCATAGACTTTTTTGTGTTGGGTAGGGCATTGATCCCGAGGGTGAGGGGAACGGAATATACGGCTATAGCCATTTCGGATCATGCCCCACACTGGGTAGACTTGGAGATAGGGGAGGAAACAGGAGGGCGCCCACCCTGGAGAATGGACATGGGACTAATGGCGGATGAGGGGGTGTGCCTAAGGGTGAGGGGATGTATTGAAAAGTACTTGGAACTCAATGACAATGGGGAGGTTCAGGTGGGAGTGGTCTGGGAGGCGTTGAAGGCGGTGGTTAGGGGGGAGCTGATATCAATAAGGACACATAAAGGGAAGCAGGAGAGTAAGGAACGGGAGCGGTTGCTGCAAGAACTTTTGAGGGTGGACAGACAATATGCGGAAGCACCGGAGGAGGGACTGTACAGGGAAAGGCAAAGGCTGCATGTGGAATTTGACTTGCTGACTACAGGCACTGCAGAGGCACAATGGAGGAAGGCGCAGGGTGTACAGTATGAATATGGAGAGAAGGCGAGTAGATTGCTGGCACACCAATTGAGGAAAAGGGGAGCAGCGAGGGAAATAGGGGGAGTGAGGGACGAGGAAGGAGAGACGGAGCGGGGAGCGGAGAGAGTGAATGAAGTGTTCAAGACATTTTATAAAAAATTGTATGAAGCTCAACCCCCGGATGGGAGGGAGAGAATGATGGATTTTTTGGATCGGCTGGAAATTCCCAAGGTGGAAGAGCAGGAAAGGGTGGGACTGGGAGCACAGATCACGGTAGAAGAAGTGGTGAAAGGAATTAGGAACATGCAGACGGGAAAGGCCCCGGGACCGGACGGATTCCCAGTTGAATTTTACAGAAAATATTTGGACTTGCTCGCCCCGCTACTGACGAGGACCTTTAACGAGGCAAAGGAAAGGGGACAACTGCCCCCGACTATGTCTGAAGCAACGATATCGCTTCTCTTAAAGAAGGAAAAGGATCCGCTACAATGCGGGTCCTACAGACCAATTTCCCTCCTAAATGTGGATGCCAAGGTCCTGGCCAAGGTAATGGCAATGAGAATAGAGGAATGTGTCCCGGGGGTGGTTCATGAGGACCAAACTGGGTTTGTGAAGGGGAGACAGCTGAACACGAATATACGGAGGCTGTTAGGGGTAATGATGATGGCCCCACCAGAGGGTGAAACGGAGATAGTAGTGGCGATGGATGCCGAGAAAGCATTTGATAGAGTGGAATGGGATTATCTGTGGGAGGTGTTGAGGAGATTTGGTTTTGGAGAGGGGTATGTTAGATGGGTGCAGCTGTTGTATAGGGCCCCAGTGGCGAGTGTGGTCACGAATGGACGGGGATCGGCATATTTTCGGCTCCATAGAGGGACAAGGCAGGGATGTCCTCTGTCCCCATTACTGTTTGCACTGGCGATTGAGCCCCTGGCGATAGCGCTGAGAGGTTCCAAGAGATGGAGGGGAATACTTAGGGGAGGAGAAGAACACCGGGTATCTTTATATGCGGATGATCTGCTACCATATGTGGCGGATCCGGCGGAGGGGATGCCAGAAATAATGCGGATACTTGGGGAGTTTGGGGATTTTTCAGGGTATAAATTGAACATGGGGAAGAGTGAGCTGTTTGTGGTACATCCAGGGGAGCAGAGTAGAGAAATAGAAGACCTACCGTTGAGGAAGGTAACAAGAGACTTTCGTTACCTGGGGATCCAGATAGCTAAGAATTGGGGCACATTGCACAGGCTAAATTTAACGCGGTTGGTGGAACAGATGGAGGAAGATTTCAAGAGATGGGATATGGTAGCACTGTCAATAGCAGGGAGGGTGCAGGCGGTTAAGATGGTGGTCCTCCCGAGATTCCTCTTTGTGTTTCAGTGCCTCCCGGTGGTGATCACGAAGGCTTTTTTTAAAAGGATAGAAAAGAGCATCATGGGTTTTGTTTGGGCCGGGAAGACTCCGAGAGTGAGGAAGGGATTCTTACAGCGTAGTAGGGATAGGGGGGGGCTGGCACTACCGAGCCTAAGTGAGTATTATTGGGCCGCTAATATTTCAATGGTGAGTAAGTGGATGGGAGAGGAGGAAGGAGCGGCGTGGAAGAGATTAGAGAGGGCGTCCTGTAGGGGGACCAGCCTGCAGGCTATGGTGACAGCCCCATTGCCGTTCTCACCGAGGAACTATACCACGAGTCCGGTGGTGGTAGCTACACTGAAGATTTGGGGACAGTGGAGACGACATAGGGGAAAGACCGGAGCATTGGGGGGGTCCCCGATAAGAAACAACCATAGGTTTGCCCCGGGGGGAATGGATGGGGGATATGGAATGTGGCAAAGAGCAGGAATAACGCAACTGAAAGATCTATTTGTGGACGGGAAGTTCGCGAGTCTGGGAGCGCTGACCGAGAAATATGGGTTGCCCCAAGGGAATGCATTCAGGTACATGCAATTGAGGGCTTTTGCGAGGCAACAGGTGAGGGAATTCCCGCAGCTCCCGACACAAGAGGTGCAGGACAGAGTCATCTCAAAGAAATGGGTGGGGGATGGTAAGGTGTCGGATATATATAGGGAAATGAGGGACGAAGGGGAGACTATGGTGGACGAACTAAAAGGGAAATGGGAAGAAGAGCTAGGGGAGGAGATCGAGGAGGGGCTGTGGGCAGATGCCCTAAACAGGGTAAACTCGTCGTCCTCGTGCGCCAGGCTAAGCCTGATTCAGTTTAAGGTATTACACAGGGCACATATGACTGGAACACGGCTCAGTAAATTTTTTGGGGTGGAGGATAGGTGTGCGAGGTGCTCGAGAAGCCCAGCGAATCATACCCATATGTTTTGGTCATGCCCGGCACTACAGGGGTTTTGGATGGGGGTGACAAAGGTGCTTTCGAAAGTAGTAGGAGTCCGGGTCGAACCAAGCTGGGGGCTGGCTATATTTGGGGTTGCACAAGAGCCGGGAGTGCAGGAGGCGAGAGACGCCGATGTTTTGGCCTTTGCGTCCCTAGTAGCCCGGCGCAGGATATTGCTAATGTGGAAAGAAGCCAAGCCCCCGGGGGTGGAGACCTGGATAAATGACATGGCGGGGTTCATAAAGTTAGAGCGGATTAAGTTCGTCCTAAGGGGGTCGGCTCAAGGGTTCACCAGGCGGTGGCAACCGTTCGTCGAATATCTTGCGGAAAGATAGATGGGGGAAAAAAGAAGGCAGCAGTAGCAGCCCAGGACTTGGGGGGGGGGGGGGCCTGAGACAAGGCAGTTGCCAATTAGGGCTAGTTTTTATTTTTGTTATTTAATATTTATTTATTTGTTGTTGTTTTTTTTGTTTAAATAAAAAAGGTCATTATTATCTGTATTGTTATAATATTGTGTAAAGGATGCACAATGTACTGTGTTGGTTGACCAAAAATTTTCAATAAAATATTTATTAAAAAAAAAAGAAAAGAAAATAGATAATAGGGCAAACATAAAATACACAATGTAATTACATAGGCATCAGGTGAAGCATACAGAGTAGGACTGCTCAGTAGAGAAGATGTGTGAACAGATCAGATCAGTCCATCAGTCGTTTACGAGTCTGGTAACAGCGGGGGAAAGAGTAGGTGCAGGTGGAGGAGGCCTCATGTGTGGGGACAATTTTGAGAGCCCTGATGACGGCCCCTTTCCCGTTTTCTCCGGGTAGGCACACGAGTAGTCCCATCATTGTACCATCTCTCAACATTTGGAATCAGTTGAGGCGGCACTTTGATATAGGGCAGAAGTCGGTATTGGCCCCAATATGTGGGAACCACAGGTTTATATCAGGAGGGATGGATGCAATGTATGGGAGTTGGTACAAGTTAGGGACCTGTTCGTGGAAGGGAGATTTGTGAGGCTAGAGGAATTGCAGGAGAAGTTTGAATTGCCAAGGTGGAGCGAATTTAGATATTTTCAGGTCCGGGATTTTGCTTGCAAGGAGCTGCCTTCATCAGCTGTCAACGCTCACGCTGTTAGATAAGTTGTTAATTCTGGATGAGTGGGGGGAGGGGTGGATTGGGGATATTTCCTGCTGGTTTGTGGAGACGGAAAAGGTGCCAGTCAAGGGGATAAAACGAAAATGGGGGGCCTGGAGTGAAATAATGCACCAGATCAATTTGACCTCATCCTGTGCTAGGATGAGCCGTATGCAGTTCAAGGTAATGCACAGGGCCCGTATGACTCAGGGCCCATATAAGTTGGGTTTTCCTGGAGGTGGAGAATGTATTCGAGAGATGTGGGAGGGGGGCCGCAAACACGCCCATTTGTTCTGGGGGTGCACAAAGTTGGGGGGGTTTCTGGGCAGCAGTTTGTGAGACCCTGCCAGAGATAGTGGGGGGTGAGGTTTCGCCATGCCCTTTGGTGGCAATTTTTGGGGTTTCGGATTTACCAGAGCTACTGGAGGGAGGGGGGCCGATGTCGTGGTCTTTGCCTCTCTCATTGCGCGGCAGCAAATCTTATTGAATTGCAGGTCAGCAGTTCCGCCGGGGCTCTTGGCGTGGCTCGGGGATTTAAATGAATTTTTTAAGTTGGAGAAGATCAAGTTCACTCTCGGGATTGAAAGAGGGGTTTTATGTACGGTGTCCTTATTTGAAGATCTATTTGTCGCCAGCGGGTGAGGGAGGGGTGGTTGGCGGGGGAACGGGTGTCAGGATAGTTTAGATGAGAAAAGTGGTAGAAATTGACAAACTGTTTGAATAATGTTAAATTGGGTTGTTGTATGAATATGTTACTGATTGTGTTTGGAATAAAATATATTAAAATATACATATATCTAGATGACATTGTATTAGATAGTGTATACTGTGTTTACGCAGCAGAGACTGAGCCACAGCAATGTTTAACAATAAGCCAACCACCACAGTGCGAACCATCATCTCAAAGATGGAAGGCTGCCTTCAATGCCATGTCTATAAGCAATTGTACACCAGCACATATTAGAAGTGAAAGTTATTTTTGCAGATGTGAACATGAACAATGTACCTCTTTTTCTGTAGGATAGAACCCCAGTGCTCTCATCACAAATGGAATTTCCTGTATTGGAATATGAGTTGACACCTCCCTTGGCTCCATTGTACTGACATGTTGGAAACGCAGCTGTGAATAGTAGAAATAGTTCTCCATTTCCTTTATAGGGCATCAAAACAGAAAATATTAATTGATTGGAACCAAAAGAAAGTGTGACAGGAGACTAATATAGTATATGTAATTTCACTTTCTTCATACTTTTTGATCTAAATTGAATTGCAGATGACACCCTATGCTCAATAAGAGTTTGCTATATTTCTTACTTGGGTGAGCCTTGGAACAATGCCACGATGAAGTGGCAGAGATGGAAATTATGATGTTAATATCAAGGCACAAATACATTAAACTATGGCACTATTCAATGGCCAACAGATTGTGCCACAGAATTATTGTGCCACTTTCTTTCTCAATCTACTGAACATGGAAATTAAGTATTGTTCTCCAGGTTCCACTTATCTTCCTTCATGGTCTTGAACCAATATGCTGTGACTGTCTTTATCTCCAAACCCTGTCAATTTAGAGATGATAAGTCAACCATAAGACCATAAGACATAGGAGTGGAAGTAAGGCCATTCGGCCCATCGAGTCCACTCCACCATTCAATCATGGCTGATTTCAACTCCATTTACCCGCTCTCTCCATAGCCCTTAATTCCTTGAGAAATCAAGAACACTCAACGTCCCGGCCTCCACCACCCTCTGTGGCAATTAATTCCACAGACCCACCACTCTCTGGCTGAAGAAATTTCTCCTCATCTCTGTTCTAAAGTGACTCCCTTTTATTCTAAGGCTGTGCCCCCGGGTCCTAGTCTCCCCTGCTAATGGAAACAACTTCCCTACATCCACCCTATCTAAGCCATTCATTATCTTGTAAGTTTCTATTAGATCTCCCCTCAACCTCCTAAACTCCAATGAATATAATCCCAGGATCCTCAGACGTTCATCGTATGTTAGACCTACCATTCCTGGGATCATCCGTGTGAATCTCCGCTGGACCTGCTCCAGTGCCAGTATGTCCTTCCTGAGGTGTGGGGCCCAAAATTGCTCACAGTATTCTAAATGGGGCCTAACTAATGCTTTATAAAGCTTCAGAAGTACATCCCTGCTTTTAGATTCCAAGCCTCTTGAGATGAATGACAACATTGCATTTGCTTTCTTAATTACGGACTCAACCTGCAAGTTTACCTTTAGAGAATCCTGGACTAGGACTTTAGAGAAACCAGTCATGTGTTAACCCTAATAGTAATAGTTTGGCTGATCTGGGGATGATGGGGGGAATGTGTGGCTATTCCAGAATTCAGATTTGATCTCGAGGTACTTTTACATTTACAGTAGTGCTTATGTAGTTTGGATCACAGGGAATCTAGGCCTGTACTCCAACTCCCTGCATTTACATTTCTAAAGCTGAGTTCCTTATCCTGATGGTGGTGTAGTCCCACAGATTTGTGGAATTACAATACTGTTCCGGAGATAAGGAACCTGTTTTATTAGTTAAAGTCAGCCTTCTCCGGTCAACAAACTATCGGAGCACTAAATATAGCCATCCATTATGTTTATTCGGGTGGACATAAAATAACCATCAATAGTTTTTGAACAAATAGCAGGGAATCTTTTTTTATATTATAACATTTACCCTCAAACATCACCACAAAAAAATCCAGATCATCGGGTTATTTACCTGACGGCAGTTTGAGGGGTCTTGATGTATGCAAACTGGCTGCTCCCTATATAAAACACACCTCTATAAAAGTGAACATATTTCAATAAATATTTGGGAACTATGAAGTGTTTTGAGATGCATTGAAGATGTGAAATATGTTATATAAACTCTTAACTATGTAACCAGGAGACTTGGTTTAAATTATAATGTTTGTCATACACAGCACCTATTTTGCACAGAGGAAAAGGCTGCAGTCACTTAGACAATAGGGGACTATCTAAATGAGTTCCCTTGAATAGAATTGTTCAGACATCAAAAACATTACCCTCATCAGATTGAGTCAGAGTGTAAGTTTGGTTCAAAATTTACTCCATGGATTTGCCTTTATACACCCCCGCCACCCCCACCACAAGTGTACACACTAACTCTCTACGTTCAGAGTGCTTCCCCTGATTCAGGATGGGTGTCCTCTCTAACCACTGCTCATTGCCCTGGTGATAGAACCCCTTAAATAGCCTTAAAGCCGTCCATACTACTAAAGGGTATCTTTTGAGCTGGTGTGTGTTCTCTGTTTTAGTCATAGAATTAGTCATAGAATTTACAGTGCAGAAGGAGGCCATTCGGCCCATCGAGAGCACCGGCTCTTGGAAAGAGCACCCTACCCAACGGCAACACCTCCACCCTATCCCCATAACCCAGTAACCCCACCCAACACTAAGGGCAATTTTGGACACTAAGGGCAATTTATCATGGCCAATCCACCTAACCTGCACATCTTTGGACTGTGGGAGGAAACCGGAGCACCCGGAGGAAACCCACGCACACACGGGGAGGACGTGCAGACTCCGCACAGACAGTGACCCAAGCCGGAATCGAACCTGGGACCCTGGAGCTGTGAAGCTATCCACAATGCTACCGTGCTGCCCCAAATGCATTACCTGGATGGCGTGGATGGGTAGTGTTGGAACAAAGAACAAGAAGCTTTGTTAACAAATAAAACTATAAATTTATTACACTACTTTCTATGATTCATTCACATTCCTAAAGTAGAAGGTTTCTATATTAAACAACGTATCTCTAACTGCAGAACTCCAAGTATACAACTGCTCTCTCATGCCTCACTATCTTCTTTCTGACTCTTCTGTTCTTCTTCTATCTCACAAGGCTTAGCCCCATCCCTTATATATTTATGGGAATAGCTCCCTCTAGTGGCTGTCTGTATACATTTCATTAACTCTTGCATTGCCTTCATTTATGATACTATTACATTCCCTTTCTTTCTAAAGAAAAATTATTACACTTTGTTTAAGACATTTTCCTTTGATGCTAATGTCATGCAGTATTAATCATAAATGCATTAACCTGTTCTATTACTAATAACTATACATGCCATACTATTCCCCTTTCTTCCTGTTTCTTGTCCACAAGATAATTGGAGAATGTTACAAACATATATCAAAATCATTGCCTGTTCATCACAAGCAATTGAGTACTAGTTAACAATTGTTTAAACTGCTCAAACTTTTTTTTTACAGTCCACAAATTTGAGAATGCACTCAGTCTTCAGTGTGGTAGTGTATTACAGTGCTAACAAGTCATCAGTCCAAATCGATCAAATGTTCGAATGGTTGAACCATGTTTGTTGTCTGACGTGGTTTCTTTCTGTGCTTGTGACGTTGCTTTCGTGTTTCCTTTCCCTTCAAAACCTGTTTCGTTTCTGGTCTTTGAACAAATATCAACTCATTAAATTTGTTGGCATGACTTCTTTTTTGTCTATACAATGTCATGTTCGTCCTGACATTGGTGCCATTATACGTGAATTTTGTATTGTCTACACACGCATTTGTCCGTGTTACCTCGACCTGTAGCTATGTTTCACAAACAGTCCTGCAGTCCCTTGTTCTGTTGCCATCTGGATTGCTTTCCATACTGTATGGTCTGTCAAGTGTGACTGCAAGTTCAAACACTTTTTTGTCATTGCATTGGACTATGCTGTTCGGTTGTCCTTCGGTTTCACAGTCATACCTTTGTGTACAGTCTGTTGTTATGTAGTTGCTCTTTGTGTGCTCAAGGTCCGTTCCTTTTTGCTTAGCTGATTCATTTTTAAACTTGTTAGTAACCGTGTCCTTCGTATTATCTGATGTTTCGCTGCACTTTATGATCTCAGTTCCTGTTGAATGTTCTGATTTATCTGTGATTTCTTGGTGCTCCTCATCTGGAGTCGAATTGTCCAAGATGTCTTCATTTTCTTGTTGGCTGTTCACAATCGATGTGCTTTCACTTGATCTGTTCATTGTTGCACTCTGATTGTCAGCCTTTGTGCAATCCAGCTGAGATCTATCAGTCTTGCTTTTGTCCTGCACAGCTTGTATGCTACTTGTGATCACTTCGTCACTCGTCGCAAATAAAGTGGATAGACCGTCATAGTGTTCTTTTTGTTGCTCAGTATCTGTTTCTTCCCTGTTGTCCTTACTGGCAAATACAGTGGAAAGACTTTCATAGTCTTGTTTTTGTTGCTCAGTATCTTTTTGTTCCCTGTTGTCCTTACTGGCAAAGTAGATAGACTGTCATTGTCTTTTTGTAGCTCTTTATCTGTATCGCCACTATCGTCCTTACTGGCAAATACAGTGGAAAGACTTTCATAGTCTTCTTTTTCTGGTTGTTCATTTGTCAGATTGTCCAATCGTCGAGATTTGGAACAATTGTGATTGGGTTTGGTTTTTTAGCTTCTGAAATTTCCTGTGTACCTTTGCCTACACTTTCAATTATATCCATAGGGAATATATCTTCCAAATCTATTTCATCTTCTGTCATGTTGAGTTTATCTTCTTTGTTTTTAGATTTGTTAAAAAAAATTTCAAGCTGAAAATTTCTTGTTCAGCTGTTCGATTACATTTCATCCCTCTGCATTGCGAAGCAAATTTATTCAGTTTGCTGCAGTTTAAACATAGTTTTCCGATTGCCAGGCATTTTTTCTTTAAGTGGGCGTGGCCACAATGCATACACATCATCACGTTCGTGACGTCATGCGTAAACTTTCATTGCACATGTGCAAATCGATCCTCGTCTCGAGTGCGCTCTTGTTTCAAGTGTGCATGCGCACTCTTCTGCGCCTGCGCAGAACGGTCATCTTCCGAATCGCGCGTTTTTTCCTTTAACTGCACGTCTGAGATGTCTGACTTCTGAAGCGTGTTTTTCTCGGGTCCGCTTGCGCAGATTGGTCTTCTTTTTCAGCATGATGAATTTTTTGTTGCAGCTTCAACGGAGGCAAGATTACTTTTATTTTGCCGATTCAACATTTAAGCACTTCTATTTTTAGATTCTTTGCTCGCAGGGGATATATTACTAGGATCTTCTAGCATTTCTTTTTGTTGCTTTTACAGTTGTTTACTGAGCTTTTCATTTCTTTTAAGCTCACAATAATTTTAAAAATTTTCCATGACCACATCAAATTTATTTTTTTTAACTTCATTCTCAAACAGAATGAATAATACAATTCTATAGCCCGTGGTCCAGCCCAATTTAGTAACAGCACAATCGTTCGCTTTTCACTGACCACTTTGAGATTTAAGGCGGAGAGGCATTGTTCAAATTCTTGTTTAACTTTTAACAATCTGATAGAACTGTCATTTAAGTGTTTTAGAACAAAATAAAAAAAGCATTCAAAAATTGTTATTCCCCTCACGTGGTCAATCTGTTGTAACCACAAACACTTATTCATTTACCATATCAAAGACAGACAACCCTTTAATAGCCGCACAAAACTATCACTAAAACTGCGAACACAGCCTCCTGCTGAGGCAAATGGTTCTGGAGCTTTTGACACTCAGCCAAACATTCACATTAGCCCCAACTAGCAAATCAAATGCTTGCAAGTATAAACAGCGGAGTCTATTGAAACTGACTGAAACTTGGGCAGCACGGTTAACATAGTTGCTTCACAGCTCCAGGTTCCCAGGTTCGATACCCGGCTTGGGTCACTGTCTGTGCGCAGTCTGCATGTTCTCCCTGTGTCTGTATAGGTTTCCTCCGGGTGCTCCGGTTTCCTCCCACAGCCCAAAGATGCGCAGGTTAGGTGGATTGGCCATGATAAATTGCACTTAGTGTCCAAAAAGGTTAGGTGGGGTTACTGGGTTACAGGCTTGGGGTGGAGGTGTGGGCTTAAGTGGGGTGCTCTTTCCAAGGGCCAGTGCTGAATCGATGGGCCGAATGGCCTCCTGCACTGTAAATTCTATGATTGTTGCTCTTGGAGTCTGGTTGAGATTTTTTCTTGCACGTTTTTTTTTCGAACGGAGATTCTTTCTTTCTCCCTAAACCTTACAAATCTACTTTAGCCAGTCCTGGTACCATGGTTGAACATGGTACTTTACTATTGCCACTCCTGTTGGCATGTGTTGTTCTCTGTTTTGCATTACCCGGATGGCGTGAATGCGTAGTGTTGAAAAAAGAACAACAAGCTTTGTTAACAAACAATACTATAAATTTATTACACTACTTACTATGATTCATTCACATTCCTAAAGTAGAATGTTTCTATAGTAAACTATGCTATCTCCAACTGCTAAACTCTCAAGTACACAACTGCTCTCTCTCATGCCTCACTACCTTCTTTCTGACTCTTCTGTTCTTCTTCTCTTCTTCTCTCACAAAGCTTAGCCCCATCCCTTATATACTTATAGGACTAGCGCCCTCTATTGGCTGTCTGTATACATTTCATTAACTCTTGCATTGCCTTCATTTATATTAATACCACAGTGTGCAGCGCTGTGTGTCCTTATTTGCTGATGACCTATTATATATCATTAACCCTTTTACCTGGCTATGAATTGAATATCAACAAAAGTGTGTATTTCCCAATGAACTCTAGTGCCTAACAAATCCCCCCAAGAGCTTTGCCATTTTGTACATCTGGTGCTGGTTTTCGCTAGGTGTAAACATTATACACTCACTTGCGACTCTTCAGAGAACAAATCTTACAAGCCTGCCACAAGGTTCAGAACCAAATACTGATCAAAGACTCGACACACCAGTTAGTAAGTTCAAAAGCAATGCTCATTTATTTACACAGTCAAATCTACAGATGCATAAAATCTACAAACTAAACTATCACTATTACTAAAGCCTATACTTAGCTTCGGGTGCCCACTCAGTCAGAGGAACAATGGCCGTTGCTCGGTTCTGAGGCTGCTGGGTTGAGCTGTTTACAGGATAGAAACTAGGAGCGTCTATCTCATAGCGTACGTTGACTTGGAACTTACTTGGTCTGGCATAGCTGCTCGGCTGGTCTCTCTCTTCGCTGAGAGCCAAGGCCAAAGAAGAAGGATTCTCTCTTGGGGAATACCTTTTATACCTAAAAGGGCTTCGCGCGCTTTTGGGCAGGCCTTGAACTTGGCCTCAATTAATTGGGCCTTTTCCCAATCATTCTTATCGATCTTCCTCCAATAGAGGGGTGGGTTCCCTGGTTGCTGGGTGTGTCCTAGGTGGCCGTTGGTTTGCTTTGTTTGAGTCTCCTCTGGCGCCGGGGTGTCTGCCTTAACATTGTTTATCTAAATGTTTCCTTTTTGTCCCCGGAGATGGCTCATTAGTATGTAGATGGCTTAGCAGTTTCTGTCCTGTCTGAGAGCCAAGGCTCTAATCAACAGACAGACCTTGCACCTGCTTGTTTCTCAGTATTGTCCAATTTTCCCTGCATTCTTTGCAAGAGTCCATTTTGTAATTGGGACGTGGCCATCCCAGATGGCTACACTGGTAACCAAAATTAAGGTGCATTTACAGCGCTGGGCTAGTTTGCCTCTTTGCTTATTCTGCCAGCTAATCCATAAAATTGAACATTTTGCCTAGATTCTTGTTTCTTTTCCAATGTCTCCTGATTTTTCTACCAAAATAATTAATGTTTTGGTTAACAAGCTGATATCAACCTTTGTCTGGGCAGCCAGAACTAGAGCCTGTAGAGGATACCTTAAAGAGGGAGACGGGTAGATGGACTAGCTCTTCCTCATCTACTGTACTATATTTCAAAAGATTTTACTATGCTGTCATGATCCAAGTTGAAACTGGTGTCTTATGGAAGCACACTCCTGCTCATCCTTTCTTCCTGCCTTAATTTGTGCCCAGCTACCCTTTGCCCTTTCTACATACACATCAAACCCCATTGTGATTTCTACCTTAAAAATATGGAAACAATTTTGTCAGCATTTTAAACTTTCCACGACTTCGCTATTAGGTCCTGTTTGTAAGAACCATTTATTCTTGCCCTCCTTGGGTTTGCTTTCTGGCGGGGACGATGGTGGTGGACTGGGAGGGTCATTATGTGATGGTTGCAGGTACACTGGAGGGGAAGACAGTGGTGCTAATCAACATGTATGCCCCAAATGGGGCTGATGTTAGGTTTACGGAATGGTGGATGAAGGATTTATTTTTGGAGGGTTTGCTGACTGGGAGGAGCTGAGGGAGAGGGCAGCCTTGGTGGGGTGGATATGTTCAGGTACTTTCAGGTGCGTGATTGGGTCCGGCGAGCTGTTTCGACATTCCCAGAGGCACCGCTGTCCACTTTGCTGGAAAGGGTTGTTTCCTGTGTGGGGTTGGAGGAGGGCAGCATGTTCGGGATATACGGTCGGATCATGGAGGAGCAGGTCTCAGTGGAGGAGGTGAAGACTAGGTGGGAGGAGGAGCTGAATCCTATTTTGGAGCAGGAGGTATGGAGTGAGTCTGTAGTGTGATTGCTACGTCATCCTGTACGAGGTTAAGTTTGATACAACTCACGGTGTTTTGGGCACTTCTCACCAAGACCACAATGAGTCATTTTTTCGAGCGGGTTGAGGATAGGTGTGAGCCGTGCTCGAGAGGGCCTGCGAACCATGGACACATGTTCCGGTCCTGCCCCAAGTTGGTGGGTTTTTGGGGGCCTTTTTTAAATCACCATATTGGCAACTTTAAATGTGGATTTGGAGCCCTGCCCATTAGTTGAAACATTCAGGGTGTCAGGTTAGCCAGAATTGAGGACCGGTGTGATGGTGGAGGTAGGTGGCACCACCATGTGCCGCAGCATGGCTGGGTGACTTTAATTTTTTATTTTATTTTTCCAATCAAGTGTCAATTTAATGTGGCCAATCCACCTACTCTGTACATCTTTGGGTTGTGGGGGTGAGACCCATGCAGACACGGTGAGAATGTGCAAACTCTACACGGACAGTGGGCCCCCCATGGCCCACTGGTTGAATACCAGTAGCAGCTGGCTTTGGCCCATAAGTGGTCACTGGGCAAGAAGGCCTTCCGCGACCATCCTTGGCCCAGGACTTAATTGGTGGCAGTCAGCAACAGGGGTCTCAACCTTCCTGCCTGAATACACAGCTCCCAGTCAGTCTCTGGGGATGCATTAAATCCCACCCAATGTTTCAGGTCAGTAAACTTTCATAAGAATGGGGAATGCCTTGTGATATAACAATTTTTCAGCAAAAGGAGAGGGGGACGGAAGAACAGAACAAACAGGAACATCAATGTGGAGGGCAGGAGAGAATAAATGACAAAGAGGATTAATATGGAAGATAAAAAGAAATGATAATGGGACAAACAAAGAAACAAAAGATGCAAATTTTGAAATTGTGCCCTGTACCCCAAGTCTAGGGCTGGCATTTTCTGGCCCTGTCATGGTGGGACTCGCCATGGGAGATTCGCTGGCCCAGTCAAATGTCCATTGACTTTCGGCAGGACTTGACGAACCACCCACCCTAGGTCATTAATTTGGATTAAGAAAACCAGCGATCGTAACACTGATCCCTGGGGAAAATACCTTCCTGATACTATACCTTTCCTCAGACCTCAAGTTTTACCCCATTTTGGGACAGGAGCCTTAGGTGGTGATTCTGTTATTCCCATTTAAACCTCCTCCAATCCCATCTTTTGGTTCTTTACTTGTCTCATTAAATATGTAGATTAGTAAGAAAGCTGAGTAACACAATTTGTCCTTTACACATTACAGCATTTATAAATTATTTCATTATTAGAATTTGAAAGAAATGTAAAATTCTTATTTTAATTATCAGTATACAAAACAGTGAAAATGGCAAGAACATTATAGGTGTAAATTGCCCATTACACTAATTAAATAAATCTAGAGATATCCAGAAATATCATTACCTTAAATAATTCTCCATCTCTCCCACCTTCCAATAAACCATAAAATGGGATCAAATCCTCTCCTCCAAGTGTAGTTACTGTCTCGTGTGCTCTTTAATATCAGAAAATAAGTCATTTGTTTCTCAACTCTACATTTAATAATAATAATCTTTATTAGTGTCACAAGTAGGCTTACATTAACATTGCAATGAAGTTACTGTCAAATCCCCAAGTCGCCACACTACGGCGCCTGTTCGGATATACTGAGGGTCAATTCAGAATCTCCAATTCACCGAAAGCACGTCTTTCATGACTTGTGGGAGGAAACAGGAGCACTCAGAAGAAACCCATGCGGATACAGGGAGAACGTGCAGTATCTGCACAGACAGTAACCCAAACCGTAACCAATCAACAGTAACCAATCGAACCTGGGTCCCTGGCACTGTGAAGCAACTGTGCTACCGTATTCACCATTCTAATGAGACACATTATAATAAGACAGTAGCGACAGTATATTTAATTATAATAAAGGTAGTTAGTGGCCTCAAAAATAAACATTCCTGGTGGTTTTTCCTCTCTTTGGGTTGCACATCTTTGGGTTGTGGGGGTTGTAATTGGAAATATGGAAAGATGTGTCATTTGAAACATGGAAGTCTGGCAATATCTGGGGCGAAATTCTCCGTTATCGGCGCGATGTCCGCCGACCGGCGCCAAAAACGGCGCAAATCCCACCTGCATCACGCCGCCCCAAACGTCGCTAAGTCTCCGGCCCGGAATGGGCTAGCAGCGACGTGTCACTATCCGCGCTGGCTCACGTGGTTCACGCCGTGCGGCGTCATGCACGCCGCACGGCGTGACGGCTCATAAGACGCGCTGCTCCCCCCACCGACCAGAAGACCCGACCGGATGGCCGCTCAGCCCCGAGGTTCCAGTCACGCGATATTGAGGTGCTCCTGGATGCAGTGGAGCAGAGGAGGGAGGCCCTGTATCCCGGACACGGCCGCAGAGTCGCCCCACGCCACAGCCGGCGTCTGTGGAGGGAGGTGGCAGAGGCCGTCAGCGCTGTGGCCCTGACACCACGGACAGGCACCCAGTGCCACAAGAAGGTGAACGACCTCGTCAGAGCAGCCAGGGTGAGCCGCCCCCCCCCCCCCCGCCCGATATCCATATCCCCCATATCCCCCTTCCCCATATCCTCCCTCCCCCATATCCCCTCTCCCCCATACCCCCCCTTCCCCATATCCCCCCTCCCCATATTCCCCCTCCCCCATATCCGCCTTCCCCCATTTCCCCAAGTGAATCCAGCCCTAACCTTAACCTCTGCAATACACGCGCAACCGATGGCGTGCATTCATATACCTGTCTAACACTGTTGCCTTTTACCCCTGCCACCACCCCCCACAGGAGAAGTGCGCACACAACACCAGGGAGCATGTGAGGACTGGAGGAGGCCCAGCTGAGAGGCCACTGACCGAACATGAGGGAAGGGCCCCGGAACTGGCTGGCGGACCTGAGGACCGGGAGGTTGCTGATGCAGAGGTCGGGGGCCACCAGCAAGTGAGCCACCGACAGCCCCTCCCCCATATTCCCCCTCCCCCATATCCCCTCTCCCCCATATCCCCCCTCCCCCATATCACCTGATCACTGCCTGCGTGTCTAACCATGCATGCTTCATTGTGTATCTCAGGAGCAAACGTCGGGGCACCCATCCCCGCAGATGCAGACCACCCGCACGATGCCCCTCGGAGACCACTGGAGACGGAGAGACCCGGACCCTCTGGCATGCGACGCCCGCACGATGCCCCTCGGAGAGAACTGGAGACGGAGAGACCCGGACCCTCTGGCATGTGACGCCCGCACGATGCCCCTCGGAGAGCACTGGAGACGGAGAGACCCGGACCCTCTGGCATGTGACGCCCGCACGATGCCCCTCGGAGACCACGGGAGACGGAGAGACCTGGAGCAACAGGGAGACGGCGCCCCCGTCTCATGCGGGTGCAGCGACGCAGGCGTGTGCCACCCAGCAACGAGAGGGGCAGCCACAGGCCCCCGTCACAGCCGAGCCACGAAACCACAACCCAGGACACCCCTACCCAGGAAACTGAAATACCGGACAGTGACACAGATTGGATGGGCGGAGACGAACCGCCACCCCAAAGTGCCATGGACTCAGAGTCGGACGATGCGCACGACACAACGCCACTGCTGTCACCAACACCCTCCACCATCGAAGAGACGCTCACCTCGGTTGGGCACTTTAGTGATGAGGCGTCTGGTACACTCACTGGTGCGCACAACACAGCCGTCCCGGTACAGCAGGTGGAGGTAGGAGCAGCAGAGGGGCCGAGCAGTCGGAGGGCAGCCCGACGCAAGCGAACATCTGCCGCCCAGATGGATCCCGGGTTCCTGGAGTTACCACACCCACACATAGATCCGATGCAACCACCGAACCTGAGACGAGCGAAGAGGGTGACGGCCAGCTTGCGGCGGCTGCAGTCGCAGGTGGAGGAGTCCACCAGCGTCCAGGAGCAGGCAGTGATGCCGGTCATGCGTGCCACCCAGGCCGACACCGCACGGGTGGCGTCCGCGGTGGAGACAATGGGTGCGACGGTGTCAGACATGGGGAGCGGTTTGCGAGGCCTGGGGCTTTCCGTGCAGGCGGCGTCTGTGGCCCAGGACATGGCTGCCCTCTCACAGGAGGCCATGAGCCAGCGGCAGATGGCAGAGGCGCTCAACGCCATGGCCCAGTCTCAGCAGGCCATGGCCCAGTCTCAGCAGGCCACCGCTGAGGGCATCGGCGCCATTGGCTGGCGTCGCACAGTCACAGACAGGGATTGCCAACTCCCTGAGCTCCATGGCTGCAAACCTGCAGACCCTTGTCGATACCAGCACAGGCCTCCAGGACTGGCAGCGCCAGATGTCGGGGGGGCGTCGGATGGCCAGTCCGTTTGCATCCCCCACCCATGTAGAGGCCTGGGGGCCATCGGGCACCCCGAGGGAGGAGGAGGTGCTGGGGTCTGTTCCGGGTCCCATTGTAGGGGAGGTCCCAGAACATCTCAACAACTCGGGCTCCCCCCCTTCCGTCCCAGGTGCATCGGGTGGGCCACGGGCAGGACAGGCTGGCAGCTCGCCATCCCAGTCGCCCGGACCGCAGCCTGGCCCATCTAGGCCAGGACGCCCCAGGAAACGGCCGCCAAAGGGATCCAGTGTCAGAGGGCAGGAATCACAGGAGTCCACCTCCAGTTCTGCTGTACCGTCTGGGGAACCACCTAGGCGTAGTCAAAGGGCCCGTAAGGCCAAACAATTAGACACTGAGTAAGTTGGCACGGGTGCAGGGCACTGATGAGTTTTAGGGGCTAGGGCACGTGCATGAACTCCTTTCGTTATTAAAGGCAATGTTACACCTACAGAAGCTGCCTTTGTGCTCTGTCCAAAGCGTGCGGGGGTGTCATGTACGTTGAGCGCAAGTGCGTGTGTGAGGGGTGGTCTTACCTCAGCCCCAGGTGAGTCTGCCCCCTTCCCCCTGGGCCGCCATCAACATCCCCCCGGGCAGAGGACGGGACCGTGCGCTGCAGTGTCACAGCCGCATGCAGGGATGGTCCGGGTGGATGGTGGTACTGTGGCCATGGGTCAGACATAGTCCAACGATGTGGAGCCAGGAGCTCATCGCAGAGCGGGTTGTCATCATCCTCCATGGCCTGCAATAGACATGCGTCCACCGGCAACTGTGTGAGCCCGACCGTTGTGCCGCAGGTGGATCGGCAATGGGGGGGGGGTGTGCATGCGGGTGGGGTGGGTGGAGTTGGAGAGGGGGGTGAGGGTGCTGGGTGGATGGATGGGTGGGGGGTGTGGGTGGTCGGGTGTTGCCATGGTGTGCGGTCTGTGGCCATACTACCCGATTCTCACGCCCATCTAGTCAGTGAAGCGGGCGTCTATCAGCCTGTCCCGTGCCCGCTGGCCCATCCGGTAACGGTGGACAGCCACCCGCCCGTGTCTAGCCCGTCTGCCCTGGCCATTGCCCCCATCCCCCTCATCTGGGGAGGACTGCGCCTCTTCCTGCTGCTCCTCCACTCCGCCGTCCTCTGCCTGCGGCACATCGCCCCTCTGCTGGGCTATATTGTGCAGGACGCAGCACACCACAATGATGCGGCCGACCCTATCTGACCCATACTGGAGGGCGCCCCCAGAGAGGTGCAGGCACCTGAAACACATCTTCAGCACGCCAAAGCACCTCTCTATCACTCCCCTTGTCGATACCTGGGCATCATTGTAGCGGTTCTCCGCCTCATTGCGTGGCCTCCGTATAGGCTTCATCAGCCACGATCGCAATGGGTAGCCCCGTCGCCCAGCAACCAGCCCCTCAGCCGTGGATGGCGTCCTTCGTACATGCCGGGGATGTATGACCGCGACAACACGAATGAGTCGCGTACACTGCCTGGGTAACGGGCGCAGACGTGCAGGATCATCATGCGGTGGTCGCAGACCACCTGTATGTTCATCGAATAGGTCCCCATCCTATTCACGGCCCTGTTATCTGCAGGTGGCCGCACGGCGACATGCATCCCATCAATCGCGCCCTGGACCATGGGGAACCCGGCCACGGCAGAGAAGTCCACGGCCCGGGCATCTTGGCTGGCCCGGTCCACAGGGAAGCGGATGTAGCGGTGTGCAATGGCATATAGGGCGTCTGTCACTGCACGGATGCACCGGTGCACCGATGTCTGCGATATGCCGGACAGATCCCCACTTGGTGCCTGGAATGACCCCGTTGCATAAAGGTTCAGGGCCACCGTAACCTTGACGGACACGGGGAGAGGGTGTCCCCCGCCAGTGCCACGCGGTGACAGGTGTGCCAGCAGGTGGCAGATGTGTGCCACAGTTTCCCGGCTCATCCGGAGTCTCCTCCTGCATTCCCGGTCCATGAGGTCCTGGTATGACAGCCGGGGCCGGTACATACGGGGCGTCCTCGGGTGCCTCCGTTGCCGTGGGGCCGCGACGTCCTCATCCCCCTCCTCGTCCTGTCGGTCAGGTGTCCCTCCAGCCTGGGCGGCTGCCGCCTGCCCCTCTGCGGCAGCCTGCGCCGCCTCTCTGGTACGCTCCTCATCCTCCTCCTCATCCAGGGCAACATGGACATTAGCGGCTGCCGCCACGGCGGCCATCATCGCTGGCTGACCGGAAAACATGACGGCCTGTGCGGGGGGGCGGGGGGGGCTGGGGGGGGGGGAGGAGGGGACGACGACATGTCATCATTGCCCATACCCCCTCCTCCCCCCCAGCCAGGTAGCATGGACCGCATGGGTCCGACTGTTGGAGGCTGGCCCCTGGCCAGGTGGACCAACTCACTTGCCCTCGCACCCCCCCTCCCCGGCACGACCCCCCCCCCCCCGTCCCCCTCCCAGGCACGGACCCCCCCACTCCCCGGCACGGACCCCGTGTCCCCTGTCCCCCTCCCCGGCACAGACCCCTCTCCCCAGCACGGACCCCCCGTCCTCCTCCCCGGCACGGACCCCGTCCCCCTCCCCAGCATGGACGTCCCCCTCCCCGGCACGGACCCCCCCGTCATCCCCCCCCGTCCCCCTCCCCGGCACGGACCCCCGTCCCGGCACGGACCCCGTCCCCCTCCCCGGGATGGACCCCCCTGCCCCCTCCCCGGCACGGACCCTCCCCGTCCCCCTCCCCGGCACGGACACCCCCCGTCCCCGTCCCCCTCCCTGGCATGGACCCCCCCGTCCCCCTCCCCGGCACGGACCCCCCGCCCCCCTCCCCGGCACGGACCCCGTCCCCCTCCACGGCACGGACCCCCCGTCCCCGTCCCCCTCCCCGGCACGGACCCCGTCCCCCGTCCCTCTCCCCAGCACGGACCCCCGTCCCCCTCCCCGGCACGGACCCCCCCTGTCCCCCTCCCTGGCAGTCATCCTCCCGTCCCCGGCACTCACCCCCCCCCCCCCCCTCCCGGCACTCCCCCGGAGCCCAGCCCACTCTAACCACCCCCCCTGCCGCACACACACACACACAACCCTTCACACACCTCTCCTCAACACATACAGACTGCGGCCACGCCATCACCTCTCCAGCGGCCAGCCCCCCAGGCCGTCACCCACCTCCACGCTGGTCGGCGTCAACCTTGAGCACTGGTTGACGCCGATTGATAGGTGTTTTGATTTACGCCGACGTGACCATGGGACTTCGGACCATCCGGACAGGAGAATATCGGCAGCCCCGAAATCCATTGCCTCGCGCCCACCCGTGCTATTCTCCGAAGCGTGCGGTGCGATTGACGCTCCGCCGACTTTTCTCCCTTCGGAGAATTCGGCGGGCGGCGGGGGCAGAATTCACGACGGCCCACGGCGATTCTCCGTCCCGGTGGGTGGTCGGAGAATCTCGCCCCTGGTCTGAGAGAAACATGAGAGGATACAGGGAAAGATCCCACGAAGGGTTAACAGCAGCTGCAAAGAGCAGGATTATAAAATGCACATTCCTCCTTCCAAACAGGCTTAGCAAACAAACAGGATTTTTGTATGAAGCTAAAAACAATGGCTCACACCTTCATTGAAATTAACCATCTTAGTAAGCATCTGGAAAAGCATGGATGAGGGTTTCAGTTGAGTTAGGTGACAAATGTAAACCTTTCAAGTTATAACAAGTGGATTTTTAGCATTACGCTTAAAGCCATGATTCACACCTTCATTGAAGTAAAATCAGCAGATAGAAAAGAATGACTAGGGGGACAAATATATAGATGTGAAGCTCTGCTGACATCAGGTAAATTAAAAGAAAATTGGAGACCATCAGTCTACGAGAAATATAATTTAAAGCCAAAATCAAAGTCAAAATTATGAGCTGGGGACACAATTTGAAAATAAAACTATAGAAATGACAGGGATCAAAATTCACACGTCTATTGAAATCAAAGCATTTTTGAACATCACAGGGGACACAATATAAACAGACCCGAGAGGTGAGGTCAACTCAAAATGAATACTTAGTTGTATTAGAATGTTTAGATCAAAGATACTTTTTATAATCCCAGTGAAATAAAGATTACTTTATGATAAAGCCATAAAAACTTAATAACTGTTAGAAAGAGAATATAAACCCAGAGACCAGAGCAGAAACTACCAGAACTCAGAGAGAACTCAGAGAGAGAGAGAACCTTACTCGGTGATGGGAAAGCAACATCGGAAGACCGAGCAACCCAGCAGAAATGAGCAGAAGATCCAAAGTTAAAGAAAACTGATTGTCAAGAAAGACTTGAAAGTCTACAACTGGTCCCAACAAGACAAGATCTTTTTACCTTTCCAAAAAAGTAATTTAATCTTTTTTAACTTGAAAATAAAGTTAAGTTCAAGTTGATAACCTGAAAGAGTAGTTATTATTACCAGTTTGAAAGTTTATTTTACTTTACTTAGCAAGCCGGACCTGCAGGTAAGCTACTAGGTGGTAAGTAAAATTCTTCTATGAAGATACGGGCTATGCCGGGGGATAACTTGGAACATTAGTTTGACCTGAATAGCACCCGCTTAAGTCTGCATAGGAGTCAGGGAGTTTGAATCCCTGCTCACCAGTTAGAATATATTGACCCTTTTCTGGTATGGGGGAAATTCTAAGAATAGTGGTGAGGTAAAAACTACATGGCGCCCAAACGTGGTTCATTTTGAAAGTTGAAAGTTTGTGGGGCATCAAGACCCAGCGGATCAGGGTAAATTACTCCATGGCACCCAGCATGGAGGGCTAGAATATTGGAAGTTTCTAGCTGAGTGGGGCCGCCTAGAATATTGGAAATCTCTGGGTCTAGGTGAGGCTAGAAAGGGAGGTTTCTAGTTGAGCGAGAACGCCTAAGAAAGATAGAAGTTTCTAGGCGAACAAACTATACCGGCCGAGTTAGTTTGAAAAATCATGGGTGATTGACTTAGAAGGATTCTGTAGGATCGGGGGGGACTTGAGACTCAGTTGGGTGCGAGAGTTAGTAGACTGGAAGATACTAACCCTGGGTACAAGTCTGCAGGACTGCTTAGTAACTAGTACCGAGTGTCCTGCATCCAACTGGTAGAAGTAGGCCAGAATTAAATCCTCCTTGGAGTCAGGCAGATTGTGAGGATAGAACCTGGAGCAACAGGGACGCCTAGAAAACTTTGGGGACCAAGCAAAACGAACACAGGAGGATAGTGCTTAGGTGCCTTTGCGATAACTGTCCACGACGGGTACTTATCCCTTAATTTCAGGTCTAGACTGAAAGGGACCGCCAGTCACAGTTATAACTAAAACAGTTCAAAAATCCGAAAAATGGCAATTAGGATGATCCTCTTGCCATGGAATATGGGTGAGAGAGATAGAGCAATGGAACAGAAGTGGAGAGAATTAAAAGAGCAGAGGAATTCTTGGGAGAAAACAATTTATCAGGAAGGAGACATATCATTCTTTGTCAGGGTGCCTAGAGCACTGCAGAATAGAGATCGGGGGCGCCACGCCAGCCGGCGCCGAAAGGACTTCGCCGGGCTGCGCATGCGCGGGGATGACATCAGCAGCCGCTGGGGAGGGGGTCTCTTCCGTCTCTGCCATAGTGAAGACCATGGCGAAGGTGGAAGAAAAAGAGTGCCCCCACGGCACAGGCCCGCCCGCGGATCGGTGGGCCCCGATCGTAGGCCAGGCCACCGTGGGGGCACCCCCCGGGGCCAGATAGGCTCACGCCCCCCCCCCCCCAGGACCCCGGTGCCCGCCCGCGCTGCCTTGTCCCGCCGTTCACAAGGTGGTTTAATGCACGCCGGCTGGAGAAGGTTGACAGCGGCGGGACTTCGGCCCATCGCAGGCCGGAGAATCGCCGGGGGTGGGCCCGCCGACCGGCGCGATTCCCGCCGACCGTCGCGGCGCGATTCCCGCCCCCGCCGAACCTCTGGTAGCGGAGAATTCGGGCCACGGCGGGGGCGGGATTCACGTCAGCCCCCCGGCGATTCTCCGACCCGGTGGGGGGTCGGAGAATCGCGCCCCAGATCGGGATATTACAGCATTGTGTAAATTTGCATTTGAAAGAAAAGCTGATTCACTGATTTTGTTCGAACCCAAGCAGAAGCAAGCGGCTGCTCAAGTGGGCAAGATATATTCTAGATTGGTAAAAATTTTTGATCAAGACAATATGAAAGAAATAACTCAAATTCCTAGTGAATACAAAATTTGTCAAAACTGGCAAAAGAGTACAGAAAACAGTTGCAAAACAATGCGACGTTAGAACTGGAGGAAGATGAGGAATCAGTGTTAAAATCAGATAGCACTGATAAAACAGTGGGGCTGCAAATGAGTGCGCTACGTGAAAGCAGAAGTGAAAAGGGACAGATGGAATTTTTTTAAATCCTGCACCAAGGAGGAAAACAGATACAGTTAGTGGCAGGGAAAGATTTAATCAAGATAAATACCCGGAAGATTAGGTTATTAAAACTAATTGACAACATGGAGGAAATAAGGAAACAGAAGGAGAAAAGTATTTTGAGTGACGAGGCATGGCAAAAAATAGAGGAGGTGTTAGTGGGAGCAAACCTAGTTATAGGAAAGAATGACACGGGGTTAATCAGTACACAATTTCAACACACAATACAGGGAGGCCAGCACAGGCCCCAGACGCAATATCCTTTAACCCGAGGAGCCAAATGCGAGCTGGAGATAACGATCAAAGAGTTAGAACAGCAGGGAATTGTTCAGGAAGTCACATATGCTTCGACAAATAGCCCACTTCAAGCATTCAGCAAGCCTGATGGTACATTTAGAATGGTAACAAATTATAAGGCTTTAAACAAGGTCACTAAAAAGGATAAACGGTATTTGATAAATCCGCAAGCTACATTAGAGAAGGTGGCAGGCAATACATACTTAACTAGTATCAATTTAGCAAACAGATTTTGGAGTGTTCCATTAGACCCAGACAGCAGGGAAAAGACAGCATTTACCTTTGGCACAAAGCATTACGTATACTGTAGGCTGCCACAGGGATATGTTAATTCCCCAAACCCCTTTCAGGCAATTGTAAGAGAATTGATTAAAGATGATTTGGCTTTAGTATATATTGATGATTTATTAATTGGAGATGACGATCAGGGAACACATGTAGAAAGAGTGACCAAAATTATTAAAACACTTAGTGAAGCAGGATTTAAAATAGGGTTGAAGAAATGTCAGATTGGTAGGAGCGAAGTCGACTATCTAGGCTATTCAGTGTCAAAAGCAGGCAGGGAAGCCAGTGTTGGGATGAGAGAGAAAGTTGCTAAGATCACAGTGCCCGTTTCACGAAACGGGGTCCAGAAAATCATGGGAATTTGGGGGTATTTGAGACCAGTGGTAAAAGACTTTAGTCTTTATGCTAAACCCATTTATGAAACCTTGAAAGGGGATTTTAGGTGGACCAGCGAGGCACAGCGGTGTTTAGATCAGTTAAAAACAGCTGTAGCACCATCAGGGCCGTTAGAGGAGAAACCTGAGGAGGACGATTTGAGCATTAAATTAGATCTGTACGCAAATGGCTATGGTATGGTGCTCGCTAATCATAGTACACAGACACCTATCAAACATTTGTCAGGAAATTGGTCAAGGGCTGAACAAAAGTTTTCAGACCTCGAGAAGTGTCTAGCGGCCATAACAAAGAGAATAGCAGAAATTGAAAATTTGTCAGCTGGTAAAAAGATTTATGTTACATCTGAATTCTTGGCTTTGAAGGAGTTAACCAAGAGACAAGTTTGTCAGCAAGGTGAAAACACGGCAAGGTGGGAGAGATGGGAAACCATTCTCTTAAACCCGGACTTAATGTTTGTTCGTGACATAAAAAAGGGACAGAAACCGGTTAGCAATCCAGAGTTGGTAAATGCGTGGGTGTTGTATACTTATGGTAGTAAAGTCAAGGAAGACAAGGAGCAAGCTAGATGGGCATTTATTTTAAAACATTCAGGAGAGAAGGTAGTAGAGAAACAGGGAGTCATTGTAGGATCAGCGCAGGCTGCAAAGGTAGAAGGAGTATTGCAAGGGCTAAAGGAATGCCAGCAGCGACACCAGCAGGAAGTAACCATAGTAACAGACAGCTTTTACGTCCAGCAGGGCTCGGAGAAGGAGCTGGCATTCTGGAAACTTAATGGTTGGACTAACGGCAAACATAAGCAACTAGAACAGAAAGAGCAGTGGGAAAAGATAGATGAGATTTTGGCAGATATGAATATCCAAACAATTCATCAGAAAGCACACACAAATGGGACAACTGAACTGTGTAAAGGCAATCAGGAAGTGGATGAGCTAGCCAGACTTTGAATGTTCGTTCTAGGAAACATTGGGAACACAACAGCGGAGCATCGAACAATTATCAGACAGATACATGAAGCTACAGGACATGGAAGTACTACCGTGGTGGCGAGAGAAATGGGAAAGCTAGGACTTAAGATAGCATACTGGAGGAAACACTTAACGGCAATTAGACAAGATTGTGAACTATGTGCGGCCTGTGGAGGCCAGAAAGGGAATAAAACTTACGGGAGTATAAAAACTGAGAAACCAATGGAGGAATGGTCATTGGATTATGCAGGACCGCTTTTTCCTCAAATCAGCAGAGGTAATCTGTACTTTTTGGTAAAAGCTGACAGTTGTATGGGAGAAATTGACCTTAGACCCACCTGTAAAGCAAATGGGGCCACTACCGCAAGGGTGTTAGCAGAAATGATGACCTCGAAAGGTAGACTAAAATCACTTAGAATGGATAATGCATCACACTTTAGAAATAACAGTTATTAACTTCTGTGCAGACAGAGGAAAAACAATCAATTGGGCTGTGAAATATGCGCCTGAACGTAATGGTTGAGAGATTATCATCATAGAATTTACAGTGCAGTGCAGAAGGAGGCCATTCGGCCCATCGAGTCTGCACCGGCTCTTGGAAAGAGCACCCTACCCAAGGTCAACACCTCCACCCTATCCCCATAACTCAGTAACCCCACCCACCACTAAGGGCAATTTTGGACACTAAGGGCAATTTATCATGGCCAATCCACCTAACCTGCACATCTTTGGACTGTGGGAGGAAACCGGAGCACCTGGAGGAAACCCACGCACACACGGGGAGGATGTGCAGACTCCGCACAGACAGTGACCCAAGCCGGAATCGAACCTGGGACCCTGGAGCTGTGAAGCAATTGTGCTATCCACAATGCTATCGTGCTGTATGAAAAGTTAAGGATTGGATAATTAAAAATCAGAACGATAAAAGGTGGGATAAAGACATTGAGAGAATGGTGTTTGATCTTAATAGTAACCTTGGAACCTCTGTCTCCCAGGGACAAGAGGATCAGAGAGTAACAGGCAGTTACCAAGTAGGAGAGGAAGTGTGGGTGAAACTGCCGACTAAAACTGCCGACTACTTCCCGTACCAGCCTCCCCGAACAGGCGCTGGAATGTGGCGACTAGGGGCTTTTCACAGTAACTTCATTGAAGCCTACTCGTGACAATAAGCGATTTTCATTTCATTTTATTTCATTTCATTTCATTTTCATTTCATAAAACCACAGGAAAAGTAATCAGTGAGGCCGTGACGGGTAGAGACAAGATCATTCAGAATCTGGGTAAACATACAATTGAATTAGAGAAGCATGGTGTCTCGAGCAAAAGAAATTGTATCACAATTAAAACATATGACCCGATTGGTGGGAAGACAGTGAACTAAACACTGTTTGCAGCATTGATCGGACAGATGATGAAGTTAAAATGTCATGTTCAGAACTTACCATTCATAAAAATCCGGTCATAATCAAAATAAAGAAATTAAAGTAAATGCAGTGGCAATACCCGGAATGTATCGGGGTAAGGTTTCAACCTGATTTGATCACTGAGTGAGCAAAAGAGGAGGAGTTTGAGATTCTTCGAATCTCACTCAGGGGTGTAATGACAGATGGAAGAGGCTAAATAGACCCTAATGGTATGATGTACATCAATGATAAGGAAGATAAACCAGTTCAAAAAGAGAAAGGAAAGAAATGGTGACAAAAGAAATCCGGAAGTCCTGGAGAGGGCACTTCTGGAGTATCCAAAATAGAAAGTATAAATTAAAGAATAGGGCCCTCTCCACCCTTGACCTGTTCATTTGATTTTTCAGATGGAAAACAAAATATATATAATAGACAAACCAGTTTGCATGAAGGAAGAGAACTACACTCCAGAGAAGAATGTTTTAGACAGTATTGGGGAAAACTAATGATACAATTGGCTACATATTTGAGGGAATTAAATGACAGAGCCCGGAGGAAAAACCTTACGGGTTAGAAACAAATCAAAATATCAAATTATTACTGAGTAATGAAACCTCCGGTCATACATCTTTAACTGGACATCAGCTAATGGATGATCTGTGGGCTCCACGGGGTATGTGTGCCGTTCAAGAACTTGATCAGCATGTCTAAACTGTGTGAATGTTTTAATAGAGGGGGAATAGTGGTAGTTTAGTGTGTTTTCTTGATTTAACTGCACAGAACATTACAAATAATATTGATGTCGTTAACACGCCATATGTTGTATGTAATAAGTATTGGTCCCGAAGCCACGAAGGGATGTGTCGATATTGTACTTTATCTTTTAGTGTTGAAATTGTGATAATGGTTGCAAATATGTAAAGTTGTAACACACAAGATAAGACTTAATTTTTTGTATTTACTGTGTATTTAACAATAGGGAGAATTTACTTGGAAGAAGAAAAAGTGATAGTTCGATGTGGTTTTGCGAATACTGTTGGCATATTATGTTGCAAATGTTGTAATGGAAAATATACACTTTCATGTGGTAAGGGAAATGATAACGGACGAAAGGGATTTGAAGGAAATTTGTCAGAATATAGAATACAGCGCAGTACAGGCCCTTCGGCCCTCAATGTTGTGCCGACCTGTGAGACCAATCTAAAGCCCATCTACACTATTCCCTTATCATCCATATGTTTATCCAATGACCATTTAAATGCCCTTAATGTTGGCGAGTCCACTACTGTTGCAGGCAGGGCATTCCACACCCTTACTACTCTCTGAGTAAAGAACCTACCTCTGACATCTGTCCTATATTTACCTCCCCTCAATTTAAAGCTATGTCCCCTCGTGCTAGCCATCACCATCCGAGGAAAAAGGCTCTCACTGTCCACCCTATCTAATCCTCTGATCATCTTGTATGCCTCAATTAAGTCACCTCTTAACCTTCTCTCCAACAAAAACAGCCTTAAGTCCCTCAGCCTTTCCTCATAAGATCTTCCCTCCATACCAGGCAACATCCTGGTAAATCTCCTCTGCACCTTTTCCAATGCTTCCACATCCTTCCTATAATGTGGCGACCAGAACTGCACGCAATACTCCAAATGCGGCCGCACCAGAGTTTTGTACAGCTGCAACATGACCTCATGGCTACGAAACTCAATCCCTCTACCAATAAAAACTAACACACCACATGCTCCTTAACAACCCTTTCAACCTGGGTGGCAACTTTCAGGGATCTATGTACATGGACACCGAGATCTCTCTGCTCATCCACATTACCAAGAATCTTACCATTAGCCAAGTACTCTGTATTTCTGTTACTCCTTCCAAAATGAATCACCTCACACTTTTCTGCATTAAACTCCATTTGCCACCTCACAGCCCAGCTCTGCAGCTTATCTATGTCCCTCTGTAACTTGCAACATCCTTCCGCACGGTCCACAACTCCATCGACTTTAGTGTCATCTGCAAATTTACTCACCCATCCTTCTACGCGCTCCTCCAGGTCATTTATAAAAATGAAAAACAGCAGTGGCCCCAAAACAGATCCTTGTGGTACACCACTAGTAACTGAACTCCAGGCTGAACATTTCCCATCAACCACCACCCTCTGTCTTCTTACAGCTAGCCAATTTCTGATCCAAACTGCTAAATCACCCTGAATCCCATGCCTCCGTATTTTCTGCAATAGCCTACCGTGGGGAACCTTATCAAACGCTTTACTGAAATCCATATACACCACATCAACTGCTTTACCCTCGTCCACCTGTTTGGTCACCTTCTCAAAGAACTCAATAAGGTTTGTGAGGCACGACCTACCCTTCACAAAACCGTGTTGACTATCCCTAATCAAATTATTCCTTTCTAGATGATTATAAATCCTATCTCTTATAAACCTTTCCAAGACTTTGCCCACAACAGAGTAAGGCTCACTGGTCTATAGTTACTGGGGTTGTCTCTACTCCCCTTCTTGAACAAGGGGTCAACATTTGCTATCCTCCAGTCTTCTGGCAGTATTCCTGTAGACAATGATGACATAAAGATCAAAGCCAAAGGCTCAGCAATCTCCTCCCTAGCTTCCCAGAGAATCCTAGGATAAATCCCATCCGGCCCAGGGGACTTATCTATTTTCACACTTTCCAGAATTGCTAACACCTCCTCCTTATGAACCTCAAGCCCTTCTAGTCTAGTAGCCTGTATCTCAGTATTCTCCTCGACAACATTGCCTTTTTCCTGTGTGAATACTGACAAAAAATATTCATTTAGCACCTCTCCTATCTCCTTGGATTCCACGCACAACTTCCCACTACTGTCCTTGACTGGCCCTACTCTTACCCTAGTCATTCTTTTATTCCTGACATACCTATAGAAAGCTTTAGGGTTAGCCTTGATCCTACCTGCCAAAGACTTCTCATGTCCCCTCCTGGCTCTTCTTAGCTCTCTCTTTAGGTCCTTCCTAGCTAACTTTAACTCTCGAGCGCCCTAACTGAACCTTCACGTCTCATCTTTACATAAGCCTCCTTCTTTCTCTTGACAAGTGATTCAACTACTTTAGTAAACCACGGTTCCCTCGCTCGACCACTTCCTCCCTGCCTGACAGGTACATACTTATCAAGGACCTGCAGTAGCTGTTCCTTGAACAAGCTCCACATTTCAATTGTGCCCATCCCCTGCAGTTTCCTTCCCCATCCTATGCATCCTAAGTCTTGCCTCATCGCATCATAATTGCCTTTCCCCCAGCTATAACTCTTGCCCTGGTGTATATACCTATCCCTTTCCATCGCTAAAGTAAAGGTAACCGAATTGTGGTCACTATCACCAAAGTGCTCACCTACCTCCAAATCTAACATCTGTCCTGGTTCATTACCCAGTACCAAATCCAATGAGGCCTCGCCTCTTGTTGGCCTATCTACATACTGTGTCAGGAAACCCACCTGCACACATTGGACAAAAACGGACCCATCTAAAGTACTCGAACTATAGCGTTTCCAGTTAATATTTGGAAAGTTAAATCCCCCATAACAACTACCCTGTTACTTTCGCTCCTATCCAGAATCATCTTTGCAATCCTTTCCTCTACATCTCTGGAACTTTTCGGAGGCCTATAGTAAACTCCCAACAGGGTGACCTCTCCTTTCCTGTTTCTAACCTCAGCCCATACTACCTCAGTAGACGAGTCCTCATCAAACGTCCTTTCTGCCATCGTAATACTGTCCTTGACTAACAATGCCACCCGTCCCCCCTCTTTTACCACCTTCCCTGAGCTTACTGAAATATCTAAACCCTGGAACCTGCAACAACCATTCCTGTCCCTGCTCTATCCATGTCTCCGAAATGGCCACAACATCGAAGTCCCAGGTACCAACCCATGCTGCAAGTTCACCCACCTTATTCCGGATGCTCCTGGCATTGAAGTAGACACACTTTAAACCACATTCCTGCCTGCCGGTACACTCCTGCAACCTTGAAACCTTACTCATGACCTCACTACTCTCAACCTCCTGTATACTGGAGCTACAATTCAGGTTCCCAACCCCCTGCTGAATTAGTTTAAACCCTCCCGAAGAGCATTAGCAAATTTCCCCCCAGGATATTGGTACCCCTCTGGTCTAGGTGTAGACCATCCCGTTTGTAGAGGTCCCACCTACCCCAGAATGAGCCCCAATTATCCAGGTATCTGAAACCCTCCCTCCTGCACCATCTCTGTAGCCACATATTCAACTGCTCTCTCTCCCTATTCCTCATCTCGCGAGCACGTGGCACGGGTAACAACCCAGAGATAATAACTCTGTTTGTTCTAGCTCTACGATTCCACGCTAGTTCCCTGAATTCCTGCCTTACATCCCTATCTCTTTTCCTACCTATGTCGTTAGTGCCTATGTGACCATGACTTGGGGCTGCTCCACCTCCCCCTTAAGGATCCCAAAAACACGATCTGAGACATCACGGACCCTGGCACCTGGGAGGCAACACACCAACCGCGAGTCTCTCTCATTCCCACAGAACGAGATATTCTCTCATGTACACCAGGGGCTGGTAGACATACATTGTTCAGGCCAATGTTGGACATTAATGGGGAAAAGTCAGGGATAGAAGCAGGATCGATTGAACCTTCTCAATTAATAAAGCAAGGGAATCAGTGGGTGGGTCATGATATCATAATTTACCATTCCAATGAGACACGGAAAGCAGTTTGGATGATGGAGAAATGGGACACTAAACAGCTGGTGATGGACAAATGATCCTTTTGGGTACTGATGGACTGAATTGTGTGCTGTTTCTAAGGGACATGAGGAAGCTTCTACGGTGCTGCTACCCCAAGGAAATAAAATGCTTTGGAGGTAGTAGAACACATGGATATAACTATTAAGTTACCTTCCTGAGCAGCTGCAGCTATGGTTCAAGGTAATTGGACTTGAGGGAAGAACGAAGAACGAGTCTATCGACACTCGTCTGTGAGATGGATAAATTTACAAATTGATTTCCGTGTACAATTTAAAATCACAACATGTGCATACAAATGACAAAGATAGGGGATATATGATGGTCAGTACAATTAGATGGGGGGATAATTGACCAAAAGATATAGTTATGTTTCAAATGTCAAGACAGGGTGTAATTGAAAATATGGAAAGATGTGTCATTTGAAACATGGAAGTCTGGCAATATCTGGTCTGAGAGAAACATGAGAGGATACAGGGAAAGATCCCACCAAGGGTTAACAGCAGCTGCAAAGAGCAGGATTATAAAATGCACATTCCTTCTTCCAAACAGGCTTAGCAAACAAACAGGATTTTTGTATGAAGCTAAAAACAATGGCTCACACCTTCATTGAAATTAACCATCTTAGTAAGCATCTGGAAAAGCATGGATGAGGGTTTCAGTTGAGTTAGGTGATAAGAGTAAACCTTTCAAGTTATAACAAGTGGATTTTTAGCCTTACGCTAAAAGCCATGATTCACACCTTCATTGAAGTAAAATCAGCAGATAGAAAAGAATGACTAGGGGGACAAATATATAGATGTGAAGCTCTGCTGACATCAGGTAAATTAAAAGAAAATTGGAGACTATCAGTCTACGAGAAATATAATTTAAAGCCAAAATCAAAGTCAAAATTATGAGCTGGGGACACAATTTGAAAATAAAACTATAGAAATGACAGGGATCAAAATTCACACGTCTATTGAAATCAAAGCATTTTTGAACATCACAGAGGACACAATATAAACAGACCCGAGAGGTGAGGTCAACTTAGAATGTTTAGATCAAAGATGCTTTTTATAATCCAAGTGAAATAAAGGTTACTTTATGATAGAGCCATAAAAACGTAATAATTGTTAGAAAGAGAATATAAACCCAGAGACCAGAGCAGGAACTACCAGAACTCAGAGAGAACTCAGAGAGAGAGAGAACCTTACTCGGTGATGGGAAAGCAACATCGGAAGACCGAGCAACCCAGCAGAAATGAGCAGAAGATCCAAAGTTAAAGAAAACTGATTGTCAAGAAAGACTTGAAAGTCTACAACTGGTCCCAACAAGACAAGATCTTTTTTACCTTTCTAAAAAAGTAATTTAATCTTTTTTAACTTGAAAATAAAGTTAAGTTCAAGTTGAAAGTCTGCAACTGGCCCCAACAAGACAAGGGGCGTCATTCTCCGACCCCCCGCCGGGTTGGAGAATCGCCGGGGGCTGCCGTGAATCCCGCCCCCGCTGGTTGCCGATGTCTCCGGCACCGGATATTCGGCGGGGGCGGGAATCGGGCCGCGGCAGTTGGCGGGACCCCCCGCTCGATTCTCCGGCCCGGATGGGCCGAAGTCCCGCCGATAAATTGCCTGTCCCGCCGGCGTAAATTAAATTACCTATTTACCGGCGGGACAAGGCGGCGTGGGCGGGTTACGGGGTCCTGGGGGGGCACGGGGCGATCTGACCCCGGGGGGTGCCCCCACGGTGGCCTGGCCCGCGATCGGGGCCCACCGATCCGCGGGCGGGCCTGTGCCGTGGGGGCACTCTTTCCCTTCCGCCTCCGCCACGGTCTCCACCATGGCAGAGGCGGAAGAGACTCCCTCCACTGCGCATGCGCGGGGATCTTTCAGCGGCCGCTGACGCTCCCGCGCATGCGCTGCCCCGACATGTCATCTCCGCGCCAGCTGGCGGGGCAACAAAGGCTGTTTCCACCAGCTGGCGGGGCGGAAATTCCTCCGGCGTCGACCTAGCCCCTCAATGTTGGGGCTCGGCCCCCAAAGATGCGGAACATTCCGCACCTTTGGGGCGGCGCAATGCCCGTCTGATTGGCGCCGTTTTGGGCACCAGTCGGCGGACATCGCGCCGTTTCAGGAGAATTTCGCCCAAGATCTTTTTTTACCTTTCTAAAAAAGTAATTTAATCATTTTTAACTTGAAAATAAAGTTAAGTTCAAGTTGATAACCTGAAAGAGTGGTTATTATTACCAGTTTGAAAGTTTACTTTACTTTACTTAGCAAGCCGGACCCGTAGGTAAGCTACTAGGTGATAAGTAAATAAAAAATTTCTATGAAGATACGGGTTATGCCGGGGGATAACTTGAAACATTAGTTTGACCTGAATAGCACGTGCTTAAGTCTGCATAGGAGTCAGGGAGTTTGAATCCCTGCTCACCAGTTAGAATATATTGACCCTTTTCTGGTATAGGGGGAAATTCTAAGAATAGTGGTGAGGTAAAAACTACAGGGTGAAACCCACACAGACCAGGGGAGAATGTGCAAACGCCACACAGACAGTGACCCGGGGCCGGGATCGAACCGGGTCTTCAGCGGTGTAGTGCTAACCACTCACCACCGTGCCGTCCCTTTTGCTCTCCTTAAAAGCCGTGAGGCAGCAGTGCTAACACAATTAGGTTTTTAACAGTTCGCAATCTACACAATTTATAAGAAGCCATTAAGTTGCAACTTTCCTACTCATAGAACTGAAGATGAATATAAACAACAAAGCTGTAGTTAAATGTTAGTTTAAGTTGAATTATTTCACTATACTTGCCACTGTTAGCAATTTATCCTCACCATGAACATTTGAGCCAGTGACAAACATTACTGGTAATGGAAACTGGTTCTAGTCCCTGCATCTGTCAGCATGAATTCAGAGGAGAACCAGAGCTCCTAACTAAATTCACAGCCGTTAGAAACACTTCAGAGGTAGAATTGATGCTAAAGGAACAAAGGAAGGGGAGAATGGAAGTCAATGAACATGAAGAAAAGCAGGAAAAGGAATGGATGATATTAAAGTGAATCAGGAAAACGTTGGAGGCAGTGAAGGGGAAAATGGACGGCAATAAAAGAGATGGGGGAAAAAGGAATTTAGGAGAGATGCTTTGGTATGTGAGAGTAAAGCGAGAACTACCATTAACTGAAATGAAGGAAAAGCAGAACCCATTTGGAACTGAAGTGGGTGGGGCATAGAAAGAATGTCAGCATGACCTGAGAAAGTTAGAGGGGCAAAGCAAGACCAGTTTGTCTAGGGTGATGCTGGAAGCAGATTGCCAGTTTGATTCAGGTTGGAAGCAAAAGGGTATCATTTGATTTGAGGGAGCAGAGAAACAAGGGTTAGTTGGAACAGAGAACAGAATAAAAATGGCAGGTTCTTTTCTTTAATGTGGGCGTCACTGGTTAAGATTTGTTATCCATCCCTCATTGGCCTTGGGAAGCAGGTGGTGAGCTGCCTTTTTGAACCGCTCTAGGCCGTGTGGTGTAGGCCAACACTAGGGAATTGCAGGATTTTGGCCGAGTGTCGATGAAGGAACAGCAATATATATTCAAATCAGGATGGCATATGGCATATTTCTACATGTGTTCACCTCAAAGTTACACTCAGATTTGTTCTTAAGTAGAGGCAGCACGATGGTGCAGGGGTTAGCATTGCTGCCTCACGGCGCCGAGGTCCCAGGTTCAATCCCGGCTCTGGATCACTGTCAGTGTGGAGTTTGCACATTCTCCATGTGTTTGCGTGGGATTTGCCCCCACAACCCAAAAGATGAGCGGGGTAGGTGGATTGGCCACGCTAAATTGTCCCTTAATTGGAAAAAATGAATTGGGTACACTAAATTTAAAAAAAAAAGATTTGTTCTCAAGTTGTTAGAATTTTGATGGGTGGACATGTCTGCTTTCCTGAGCTGTTGATCATCTTTTAGTTGCTTTTCTAGACAAGTACGCTTCACAAAGATATTCAGGTAGCAAAAGGTTTCCAGAAATAGCAACTAGGGACAGAATTGTACAACCACTCCTGCTTCCTGCCAAATTTATTAAGAGTTTTGAATGGCTCTCGCCATTTTCCAGCCCCACTCCCGCTGCAACGGCACCATAAAATTCCACCTGTACAAAACAAATATGCAGTACAAGTACAAATCATCAAAATCATCAAAAGGACCATTTTCCTTGAAAACATATCAACTGTGTACTTACATCAGGTCAACTTTCCACATATGCACAGTACAATCATCTCCTCCTGCAGTGAATATGTAAGAACCATCATATGAACAGGCAATATTGGACACCATTGTTCCATGGCAGATAACTGCACAGGACTTGTGAGGATTTCCATCCAATGGCAGAGTTTGTAAACCCACCTAGGTAATAACAGGGGGAAAGAGTTTTAGAATCCCTGGGTACAAATACTCATATCAGTAGAGAATCACACCTTTACATCGATCCACTACATTGCCAAACTCACATTCCAAAAATAAATTATGTTCGACTTATTCTCTTAAAACCATTGGTTCATGAGCTTCCATAGGGTCCTCCCAATCTATTGCCATATAAAGACTAGTGGCAAACCCTAAGAAACTGCGTAAATGACCATTTTTAATTATTTAAGCCATTTATCTGGATGTCTCACAAATCTCCCACTATAAAATCTCCGTGGAAATGCCAGACAATTATTTTTAACAGTAGAATATTAATCAGCAACTTGTACCGCTATAAATTAATACAGATATGTCCTTTTTCAAGCAAACTGAATAATCAGCATTTTAATTAAACATAGATTCAATTCATTGGGTCATTTCAATTATTGCATTAGATTTAGCTGTCTTTCACACTCAGGTTGATTTTCCTTTACTGCTTTAATCCTCCCCGCCCCCAACAGTCGTCTTCTCGGGGAGTGGTGGTACTGAACAGTCCAATGGACAAGGGCACCTTGCTGGTATTTCAAAACAGGAAGATCATTCTTCATATAAGATTAGAAGGCAAACAACAGCCATGACAACAATCACCATTACACACAATCCTACTACCACTTCACATCCCCATGCACACAATTTAAATAGGAGAAACAACAATAATCAGGAGTTCATTAGCAAGTTTATGATACCTTATGTTCTTGATCCTATGTGGGTTTTTTGGGTACCTTGCAGTCTTGGGAAAGAGACTTGACAACCAACATTGATGAGGAGACATGGGTAGTATATGGGATTATGCCAGTAGAAGTTTGGTAGGTAACAAAATGAGAGAGACTCAGTTCAAGTTTGCACAATACACCGAGTTTGTGAGGCAGGTTTGATCCTGCTGTTTCCCCATGTGCCTAAAGTGCCTGGCAGTCGGAGGTGATTACATACACTGTGTCAAGATTAAATCCTATTGGTCTAGTGTAGTTAAGGAGCTTGAGAGGCTATTTGGCATGATCTTGGAATTTGATCCTTTATTCCTAATTCTGGGTCTTCCTGAAAGGTGAATTATTGACGCTAATGAGAAAAGGCTGTATAACATCCAAACTTTTGCAGCTCGGAAGAATATCCTCTCCTCCTCGATTAGTGACAAGAATCCTTTGGTTCAAAATTGGCATAAAATAGCTATGGAATGTATTCCTATAGAATTCCTGACTTCTGTACTCCGTTCTAATATTCTGTAAAGTCTGGGACCCCATCTCAAATTTAAAGGCTCTGCTCTGTCTGACCTGCTCCGGCAAAGTTTTCCAGGAGTTGTGTTGCAAGTCTTGATTTTGCTATGCAAAACGGTATGCATCCTGTTATGTCATTGAAACATTTTTGTATGGCTTTAACATCTTCTGACTGACCCATTGTGTAATTAGAGGCAACAGTTCTTAAGGACCATATTTCTGAAATTATCCTGCCTTTCTCTGTTCTTTTGTTTGCAGAAACAATTGTTCTGTACTGTATCAGTTTGTGTTTTGAAAGTTTGTTGCATAAACTGTAAAAATGATAAAAGTCTAATAATTTTTTTTAAAAATATGGTGCCCAGACATTGGAGCCTAAAAGGTAATGGCAGGGTAGGCCACCTCCTGCCCGTCCCGCACATGGTTTGATGGATGCACAATTCATGAACTGATCAGCGCAGATCTCGCGTGTTTCTGCCACCCCGCTGTCCAGCAGAAGTCATGTTGACTTCCACCCCCATTAGCGCACTCAGTCTCCAGAATGGAAGATTCTGCCCCCACATTTCCAAAGAGCACATTTATTCACTGAGCCATTATAAAAGTATTTGAAGAATTAATTTTGGAAACAAACAAACTCAAAAGAATATGACAAATAGTTTCTCATACAAAATAGTAAAAACTGAGAACAACATCACAACATTATTGTCTTTTGGTGCAGATACTTTGTAGATGAATGCGTACCTTGTTATCTGTGATGTAGGCTAAATAACACTTTTTAACTTCACTGTCATTTGAGAAAGGGAGAACTTCTATCTTCCTAACAGGAGACCCATAAATTGGGCCTAATACTGTCTTCCTAGAGAGAAAAGAAACAATGTAAACATACAACAATAAAAGGTGTCATCAAAAACAAGAGTTCAAATGTCTTCAATGTAGTTTAAATCAGTTTGAAATCAAGCTCAGGCTAAACAGGAATGATGTGACATAGTACTGTGAGTTAGCTTTTATTGGTAGAGGGATTGAGTTTCGGAGCCATGAGGTCATGTTGCAGCTGTACAAAACTCTGGTGTGGCCGCATTTGGAGTATTGCGTGCAATTCTGGTCGCCGCATTATAGGAAGGATGTGGAAGCATTGGAAAGAGTGCAGAGGAGATTTGCCAGAATGTTGCCTGGTATGGAGGTGTAGCGTACAAAGACTCACGAGAGACGAATAGAGATGAAGTCGATGAGGCTTTATTAAGCGTGACTTGTTCCCCGCAGTTCAGCAACAGACTGGCCTGCGGGGGAGAACTCCTGGTTCTTATACTCCGCCTTCAGGGCGGAGCTAGAGATCAACAGCCAACCAGGACCCGGGATCTGTCAGCCAATGACATTACGGCTCCACAGTCCCACATGACCCCTAATGCATACTACCACATTCACCCCTTGTTAAAAATGAACCCGGCGGGGTGGTGCTTCGCATGGTGGTAGGGGTTTACAAGGCTGGTCCTGGGAGGAAAAAAAAACTTTTGCATGACATGACAGTGCCCTACACTGGGCTATGTACAGGGTTTTTTGTTTTGAACTATTTACAGTATTCGTAAGAGGGAAAAAGGAAAAAAAATTCTCGTTAAAGTCCACAACATTCTAGTGTTACACCGATGCCACGAGTCGGTCGGGCGGTCTGGTCGTCCTCGTCGATCGCCTCAGCCCCGGTGGTGGTGGTGCTTGTTCCAGTGTTGTCGTCTCCGGGAGCTTTACGGTTCCTGCTTCAGCTTCACTTCTGGTCGGACCTGGGAGGAGGACCGATCCTCCCGGGAAGGGGGCGGTCGCGGGGTGCGCCGGTGGCAGGGAGGGGGTGATTGGTGTCGAGGGGGTGTGCGTGTTGCCGGCGGACGCCAGATCTCGCAGGGAGACCGTGTCCTGTCGGCCGTCGGGGTACTTCACGTAGGCGTACTGCGGGTTCGCGTGGAGGAGGTGAACCCTCTCGACCAACGGGTCCGACTTGTGCGCCCGCACATGTTTCCGGAGCAAGATGAGTCCTGGGGCCGCCAGCCAGGTCGGCAGCGACGTTCCAGAGGAGGACTTCCTGGGGAAGACAAGGAGGCGCTCATGAGGCGTTTTCTATGAGAGGGTAAATTTCCGGGCTTACCCTCAAGTGCAGGACCTGTAGTTTCTGGTCTTCTGTGACCCGGCCGGGGGCCGTTCTGAGGTAGGCTTCGAAACAAGTCTGCCAGTGTTTAAAAACTGCTGCTGAGTTCACTGCGTGGGGGCTGATCCTCAGGCATTCCGGGACGATCCTGAGCTCCAGAGTCCTTTAAGCACGCTTAATAAATTGTAGCGCACAAAGACTCACGAGAGACGAATAGAGATGAAGTCAATGAGGCTTTATTAAGCGTGACTTGTTCCCCGCAGTTCAGCAACAGACTGGCCTGCGGGGCAGAACTCCTGGTTCTTATACTCCGCCTTCAGGGCGGAGCTAGAGATCAACAGCCAACCAGGACCCGGGATCTGTCAGCCAATGACATCACGGCTTCACAGTCCCACATGACCCCTAATGCATACTACCACAGGAGGGAAATCTTATGAGGAAAGGCTGGGAGACTTGAGGCTGTTTTTGTTAGAGAGAAGAAGGTTAAGAGGTGACTTAATTGAGGCAGACAAGATGATCAGAGGATTGGATAGGGTGGACAGTGAGAGCCTTTTTCCTCGGATGGTGATGTCTAGCATGAGGGGACATAGCTTTAAATTGAGGGGAGATAGATATAAGGCAGATGTCAGAGGTAGGTTCTTTACTCAAAGAGTAGTAAGGGCGTGGAATGCCCTGCCTGTAACAGTAGTGGACTCGC